>NW_016815584.1:470332-495825 GCF_001698545.2 Rhinopithecus bieti | reverse complement strand
CCACCGCGCCCGGCCCCCAAGAGATGTTTTCTTATTGGTGCATTCACATTTTATGAAATTCACATTTTGAATTACTAAGGTGCTAACATAGATCTTCATAGATTAGAAGAAACAGAATTTCAAGGTTGGAGGGACATTAGAGGTCATCCGATCCAACTATCATCTGTAATTTTTTTTTTTTCTTGAAACCGAGTCTTGCTTTGTCACCCAGGCTGGAGTGCAGTGGCACGATCTCGGCTCACTGCAACCTCCGCCTCCCGGGTTCAAGTGATTCTCCTGCCTCAGCCTCCTGAGTAGCTGGGACTACAGGCATGCGCCACTACACCTGGCTAATTTTTTGTATTTTTAGTAGAGAGACGGGGTTTCACCGTGTTAGCCAGGATGGTCTCAATCTCTTGACCTCGTGATCCTCCCGCCTCAGCCTCTGAAAGTGCTGAGTTTACAGGCGTGAGCCACCATGTCCGGCCTATTATCTGTAATGTTTTAAGTCAAGCTCCCTGAACAGTGATTTTTCTTTTTTAATTTTACTATGTATGTATGTATGTATACATGTATTTATTTATTTTTTGAGACAGAGTCTCACTCTGTCGCCCAGGCTGGAGTGCAATGGTGCGGTCTCGGCTCACTGCGACCTCTGCCTCCGGGGTTCAAGCGATTCTCCTGCCTTCGGCTCCAGAGTAGCTGGGATTACAGGCACCTGCCACCATGCCTGGTTAATTTTTGTATTTTTAGTAGAGACGGGGTTTCACCATGTTGGCCAGGCTGGTCTCGAACTGCTGACCTCGTGATCTGCCCGCCTCCACCTCCCAAAGTGCTGGGATTACAGGCGTGAGCCACTGCGCCTGGCCTATTTATTTATTTTTTGAGACAGGGTCTTGCTGTGTTGCTCAGGCTGGAGTGCAGTGATGTAATCACGGTTCACTTCACTGCAGCCTCATCCTCCTAGGTTCAAGCAATTCTTTCACCTCAGCCTCCCAAGTGGCTGAGCTGGGACTACAGGCATATACCACCACACCTGACTAATTTTTAAATTTTTTGTAGAGACGAGGTCTCACTAGATGGTTCAGGCTGGTCTTGAACCCCTGGGCTCAAGTGATCCTCCCGCCTCTACCTCCCAAAATGCTGGGACTACAGGTGCAAGCCACTGCACCTGGCCTGTTATTTTTCTTAGTATTTCTTGGTCTTGTTTCTTTGAATACTTTGAGTTTGATCTAACTTATTTTCTTCTAGACTTATATTTGGTGTTGTCTGAACCCTTTTCCTAAACTTTCTTCAAATGTCCAGAGATGGTTTATGTTGTAAGAGAACACCTTGTATGTGGTTTAGTTTTATTATTTTTATCATCAAACTTTTGTGGCGGTCTCTATAGCTTCCAAGCCACAATTGTGTTAAAGTGTCTAGGGCAGAGGTAAGCACACTTTCTCTCTAAAGGGGCAGATAACAAATGTTTTTGGCCTTGAAGACCATACAGTGTCTGTTGCAGCTACTCAGCTCTGCCATTGTACGCGAAAGCAGCCATAAAATACACGTAGAAATGCGCATTTTTTTTTTTTTTGTTGAAATAGAGTCTCACTCTGTTGCCCAGGCTGGAGTGCAGCAGCAGGATCTCAGCTCACTGCAACCTCTGCCTCCCGCTTTCAAGCGATTCTCCTGCCTCAGCCTCCCAAGTAGCTGGGATCACAGGCACCCACCACCATGCCCAGCTAATTTTTGTACTTTTAGTAGCAACAGGGCTTCACCATGTTGGCTAGGCTGGTCTCGAACTTCTGACCCCAGGCGATCTGCCCATCTCAGCCTCCTAAAGTGCTTGGATTACAGGCATAAGCCACCTAGCCCAGCCCTGTCATGGTTTTATTTATTTACTTAATTATATACTTATAGACACTATAATTTAAATGTCATAATTTTCATGTATCATGAAATATTTTCATTTTGCTTTTTTCAACTACTTAAGAAATGTAAGTTTTTTTTTTCTTTTTCTTTTTCTTTTCTTTTTTTTTTTTTGAGACAGAGTCTGGCTCTGTCTCCCAGGCTGGAGTGCAGTGGCGCGATCTCGGTTCGCTGCAAGCTCTGCCTCCCGGGTTGGCGCCATTCTCCTCCCTCAGCCTCCCGAGTAGCTGGGACTACAGGCGCCGGCCACCACGCCCGGCTAATTTTTTGTAGTTTTAGTAGAGACGGGGTTTCACCATGTTAGCCAGGATGGTCTCTATCTCCTGACCTTGTGATCCGTTCACCTCAGCCTCCCAAAGTGCTGGGATTACAGGCGTGAGCCATCGTGCTTGGCCGCTTTTTGTTTTTTATGTATCTCTTTGGTTTGGTTGGTCACCTGCCGTAGAATGGCCCACTCTGCCTCTTGTAGGGGACTGTGGCCATTTTCATCAAATAATTTTTCTCATCCCACAGTCATCCATACTTGGTAATCTCAGAGCAAGATCCTTGTTCTCAAATTTCTGACACATCTTTTTAAAGATTCTTTATTTATGCTACTACTAATAATACAATATGGATGATGATGTTTATTATGATTTATTGGGTACCTCCCATGTTTAAGAGCTTTACAAGTGTTTTTCAATGCTTATTGAGGTAGATATGAATATCCTTATTTTACAGTAGAGGCAACTAAGTTCAGAGAGTTTAATTAGAATTTGGCTCAAGGCCATATTTCCAGTAGGTGGAAAAGTCAGGATTCAAATCCAGTGTAGTTTTTAAATACCTATGCTCTTTCTACTCCACTATATCATGATGTCTCACTAAAGGACATACCAGGATTTAATCAGAGTACACTTTGTGTAAAGGCATGTGCATTTACCAGATAAAACACTGGGTCCCTCCAGTAAAGCCTTTCTCTACCACCCATTAGCAACATGACAGTCAAATATCTTTTTTTTCCCCCTGTCCCACAGTCTTGCCTTGTCTTTTACTTTTATTTGTTTATTTATTTTTGAGACAGAGTCTCACCTGTTGCCCAGGCTGGAGTGCAGTGGCATGATCTCAATTCACTGCAATCTCCGCCTTCCAGTTTCAAGTGATTCTCCTGACTCAGCCTCTCAAGTAGCTGGGATTACAGGTGCACACCACCATGTCCGGCTAATTTTGTATTTCGAGTAGAGACAGAGTTTCAGTGTGTTGGCCAGGCCGGTCTCGAACTCCTGACCTCAGGTGGTCCGCATGCCTCGGCCTGCCAAAGTGCTGGGATTATAGGTGTGAGCCACGGCACCCAGTCTGCCTTGTCTTTTAAGGCAAGAAACAGAATGCGAGTAATCAGAAAGCAGTAGAAGACATCAGTTAACACAAGACATTAATTTCTTAATTCCAAAAGCACTTGCAAAGAAAAACTTTTAAGGGGGAGGGGTGGAGGAGGATTGAAGCACATCGTAATAACTGGAATCCCATGACTGTGCCAAGTCTCATGAGGCTGTTTTTTGAATTTATCCTTTACTTGGTCATTTTTTTTCTCTCAAATAATAAGTACTATTTTTCCTTGACTTTTCCCCCTCAAAGGATAAAACATATGAAGTATAAAATATAAACAAGCTCTTGTATTGTACAGTTATAAGTCATAGAACTATCGGGCTAGGCGTGGTGGCTCACACCTGTAATCCCAGCACTTTGGGAGGCTGAGGCAGGTGGATCACAAGGTCAGGAGTTCAAGACCAGCCTGTTGAATATGGTGAAACCCCGTCTCTACTAGAAATACAAAAATATAATAACAATAATAATAAAAAATTAGCCGAGCATGGTGGCAGGCACCTGTAATCCCAGCTACTCAGGAGGCTGAGGCAGGAGAATCGCTTGAACCTGGGTGGCAGAGGTTGCAGTGAGCTGAGATCGTGCCACTGGGCGACAGAGTGAAACTTTGTCTCAAAAAAAAAGAAAAAAAACCCAACTAAAAAACCAAAAAACGAAAAGAAGTTATAGAACTATTTACACACTGATAAACTGCATAAAATATTGGATAATTCATGCATATACAAAATATC
The DNA here is from genome assembly GCF_001698545.2 of Rhinopithecus bieti. Classification (NCBI taxonomy): domain Eukaryota; kingdom Metazoa; phylum Chordata; class Mammalia; order Primates; family Cercopithecidae; genus Rhinopithecus; species Rhinopithecus bieti. The sequence goes on along the minus strand of NW_016815584.1, from coordinate 491,845 downwards.
AGAGCACAGAAGGAAGTAAACCCACTTTATTTTTGTCACACGTAAGATTCAAATAGTCAGTCTGAAGAAAAGCAATCATTTTTACTGTGTTCTAAGTTGCATGTTGATACACTTATTAAAATATTCCTGCATAATCACATTTGGTATTACTATTTCAAGTCAGATATAAAACTTCAAAATCTGCCATCCAGACAAAATGGGTAATCAGAAAGATTATCTCTGCCCTACCTCCCTAATCCCAGTAAGTATAAACTCAATTTTATGGCATGACTCCAAATCCTAGCTTGTGATGACAAATGCTAGGTCCGATTTCTTCATAATCCTTTTCGGGGTAGCATACTTGATAGAACTCAAGCACAGAAGCCAGCACCGATCCTCCAAACCAAGTTGTGTATTGCTCTCTGTGGTGTGTAATGACTTGTACATCAATAGCTTCTGGCTTCAATCTACTGCCACTTAATTCCTCACTTAAGGTCAGCCTGACATCTACAGTTCTTTTCATATCTCATTGCAAGTGATGTCCAAAGTCCCTGAACAGAGTTAAAACTCCCTAGACAAGAATATTCTTGTTGAGAGGATGTCTGACATCAATAGGACAATCCTGAATTACTTCATCTGCAACATCTGAGATGGGATGTATAAAGTCTGGATGAGAAAAGATTTCAGGTCCCAATAACCTCTCATATCCAATATCAGTGGAAAATTATTTATTTGATATGGCATTGATTCTTATATACTGTTTAAATCCGCTGTGACCCATCTGCACCTTACTTTTTAATTTATTTTTTAAATTATTTTTTAAATCTGAGCTAGCATAACTATAGTGCTCCTTTACTGCCTTAGTAGTTTCCAGGGATTGCTCTGGAGGGATTCCTACTTCTTGGTCTCTCAGTAGTTGCTGAATAAAATATGTTATAGCTCATCCTGCAATTGGAATGTGTTTAATACAGCTGCCAATCACATACCCTTCAGGCGCAGAAATGCCATGAGTGACACCGTTTCTACTTGTCTACATCTATTCTCCTATTTGTCTTGTGGTCCAGGATGTAGCTACGCAAGAACAACCTGCACAGCAATGTACAAACCTGAACATTGAAGGACTCAAACACTATTTCAGGAGTGTATTCCCTGCTTTCTGGAGTATTCAGTGGAGGCCCAGTCAAAAGAAAATAATAGTCTTCAGGTCCTGCCCTTAAATATTTAAAGATCACTTGCTCTATAAAGCTTTCCATCGAGTTCTAATCTTCAATTAGACCATGATGGATGGGCTTTTTGTTGTATATGTAGGTTTTCCAGTGCTTCATCACCAGTAAAGATGTCTAGGTCATCAGCATGTTTCATCATCCTCCTTTTGAACTTGATCACCCACTTTTGCTGAGTTATTGATGGCAGTACAGGAAGGGATGGTAAATGGAGATTCTTTATTTTGGACATATGCTGGTTTTGTATACCCGGTGCCACAGTCTGCTACATAGGCTATCAGCTGTCAGGCCACCTTTCCTCCTGTTACCCTGCTGCTGCTGCTGCAGCGGCTGCCACTTGCTCCATGCTGGTAGGGGCTGGAAATTGGCAGTGGGAGACGGGGCATCTGACCATCCACAACTGAGCTGCCTTCTCTGTGGGGGTGAGTGGGATGGGGATCTGGGAAGGCAAAGCAATAGCAAGAAAGCAGCAGGCTCGGTCAGCACTATCCGCCACCTAGCACTATCCACAACCCAGGCAGGCAGGCCATACCTCCCCTGTCCTGCTGTGGTGTCCTCATCCTCTCCCTACCCTCCTCCTCACTCCTGCTCCCATCCCACAACCTTGGTCCCCTCATGCTGCTTTTCCCCAGATAACCAAGATGCCCAGGTGCCCTAAATACTTTTGAAATGGTTAGAGTGTGCATCAGTCATTTTTACCTAGTGTGGCTCAGTTTAATCAGTTCCTTAGAAATGCTACTTGAGATCGTCCAGTAAGATGGAAGTCTTTTTAGTATGGATGAAAGGAAGAAGGGAAGGAAAAGAAAAGAACTGGGGAAGGGAGGGGGTTTCACTTGAAGTAGGTTTCAGAAAGGAAATTGTAAATTTTATGGGACCAGGTTTGTATGTGGCAGCCAGAGTGTGTGTGAGGAGGTATTTTATGAAGTGGGATATGAATAGGTGCAGGTTTATATATCTTTTTAAAAGTTGTTCACACCTTGGTCTACTTTCATGTTGAAGCTAGCTGAGTCCCTGCTGGCAACTCTGTTCCACAAAGTCATGCTGTATTCTACAAAAATATGTTTATTGGTGAAATTTGTAATGATACATATACCCCTAAGAGAGTAGTTATGTCTTATGGATTAAACTTACATATGAACCCAAGATCTCACAGCCTTAACAGCATCTCATTTCCACTGACAAGAATAATAAGGTTTTCCAGCTTAAGTGCTATACAAAACACACGTCCCTTAACTCTGGTTTCTATCTAACGTTATTTTATTTATGTCACAATTGGCAATTTAAACAAAAGTAGCTGCTCCAACCTTAATAAATTATTGTAGGTCTATGAATTGAGACTTCTGGTTCCTAAATGGTGACATAGAAGCAAGCTGAGGCCGGGCATGGTGGCTTATGCCTGTAATCCCAGCACTTTGGGAGGCCGAGGCGGGTGGATCACAAGGTCAGGAGTTCGAGACCAGCCTGGCCAACATGGTAAAACCCTGTCTCTACTAAAATACAAAAATTTGCTGGGTATGGTGGTGGCTGCCTGTAATCCCAGCTACTCAGGAGGCTGAGGCAAGAGAATTGTGTGAACCTGGAAGCGGAGGTTGCAGTGAGCCAGTGAGCCAAGATCATGCCATTGCACTCCAGCCTAGGCGACAGGGCAAGACTGAGTCTCAAAAAAAAAAAAAAAAAAAAAGAAAAAAGAGAAGCAAGCTGCCTTCATTCCTTCCCATAAAAAGCCAAAACTGAAACATGAGATGAGACTGTTCCTAGGGTCACAGAGAAATGAAAAAATTTTGAGCTGATGGTAAAAGAATTGGACTTACATATCTGCAATGCCCCTCCCCATAATCTGCCCAGCACCAAGTCCACAAAAATTTTCCCTTGGCTCACAATATTTACAATGAAAAAGGTGAGATTGAGGTGGACAACCTGCTTCCCTGCCATCTTGGGTTCCCTGGTGGGAGACCTGGTCCATAAGAAACATCAGGAGTGCCTGAAAAGATAAATATTTCTGAGGACAGCCAGAGACAAAGACAGGAAGTGGGACTACCATCCCCATCCCTGGAAACTGTGCTCTGTAACTGGGCCAAATCAGAGTGGCTGTTCAGCAGCACCGTGCTGAGGTTTGTTCCACACCCCCTGGGTATGTGCCCTTAACCAGCCTTCCCACATTACTGAGATATCTCCTTTAAGACTTCTTCAATTCAGAATAAGCGGCATTCTGATTGTTCACTAGAACTGAGGCAAACATGGACTTAAGATGTGATTTAGTACTGAAAAGGACACAGTGGCCTAGTGGGGAAAAAAAAAGCAAGAAAATCAACAGGTAAATTATAAACAATCTCTAAACAAATATATCCAGTGAAACCAAAACAAGCCAGACAGAGAAGACTAGAATAAATAAGTAATCCTTCAATGCAAAGACATAGATGTACATCCACAAGAAACTACAGCAATCAGGGAACATGACTCCTTAAACTCACAAAACAAGGAACCAGTGACTAACCCTAATAAGATGTCAATATGTGAACTCTCTGGCTAAGAATTCAAAATAACAGCTTTAAAGAAACTCGCTGAGGTCCAATACAGAAAAGGACCTCAGAAACTTACCAGAGAAATTTAACAAAGAGATTAAAATAATAAAAAAAAATTAAAACAGAGTTTTTTTAAAGTGAAAAATTCATTAGAGACTCTCAACAGCAGAATGGATCAATCAGAGGAAAGAATTAGTGACCTTTAAGACAGGTTATTTGCAAAAACATAGAGGAGAAAAAGGAGTAAAATGAAAAGGAATAAAGATCATGCACAATATACAGAAAGTTAGTTCAAAAGACCAAATCTTAGAATTATTGGTGTTCAAGAGGGAGTTGAGCAAGGGCAAAGGGTAGAAAGCTTGTTCAAAGAGCTAATAACAGAAAACATTCCAAAACTTGAGAAAGAGATAAATATCCAGGTATGGCAAGGTCAGAGAACACCATGTTACATACAGTGAGTTCTAAATTTCTCTTCAAAGAATCAAGTATGTCAGTATGTTCAGTTCTTCATTCTCCATTTTGAAGTTTAACTTCCTCATTCTCCTTGTCTCCTTGCCCCTAGTTTCAGTAAACAACCTTTTCCACCAGTTCTAATCAGTGGTTCACATCTATTCCCCTGGTCACCTGCTCTGTCCTGAGTCACCCCTGGTCACCTGCTCTGACCTGAGTCACCCCTGGTCACCTGCTCTGACCTGAGTCACCCCTGATCACCTGCTTGATCTGAGTCACCTTTAGTCACCTGTTCCTAACCCTCCTTCCCACCAAACTACTCACCCTCTCACCCTGGCTTGTACCCCTGCTCTTTAAAACAGTCAATCAGAATTAGCTTAGACTATGTGGTCCAACCTTATCCAATAGGGAAATGATACAGCAGTAGGGGCTACCTGCGTCAGGGATAAGAACCCCTTCCCCTCCCTTGTTAAAGTGTGCTCTCACCATTGCTCCATCCATGAGATGCCCTCTTCTATAGAAGTAAAATTGCCTTGCTGAGAAAATTTATGTTGGAGTGCTATTTCTTTTGTGGCACTGAAAATTTATTTCCAACAACCAAACAGATTTGAATTAAATAAGATTACTCCAAGGCATATAATAATCAAACTCTCAAAGGTCAAGGACAAAGAGAGGATCCTAAAAGCATCAAGAGAAAAGAAGCAAATAACATATAAAAGAGCTCTAATTCATCTGGTGACAAAGTTCTCCACAGAAACCATATAGGCCAGGAGGGAAAAGGACAACATTTTCAACATGCTGAAAGAAAAAAACCCTGCCATCTGAGAATACTGTATCCCGCAAAGCTATCCTTCAAATATGAAGGTGAGATAAAGCTTTCCCCAGACAACAAAAGATGAGAGAATTCATCACCATGAGGTCCACAAGAAATGCCAAAGGGAATTCTTCAATTTGAAAGAAAAAAAGAACTAATGTGCAAAAAGAAAACATTTGAGGCCAGGTGTGGTGGCTCACGCCTGTAATCCCAGCACTTTGGGAGGCCAAGGTGGGCAGATTACCTGAGGTTGGGAGTTTGAAACCAGCCTGACCAACATGGAGAAGCCCTGTCTCTACTAAAAAAAATACAAAATTAGCTGGACATGATGGTGCATCCCTGTAATCCCAGCTACTCAGGAGGCTGAGGCAGGAGAATCACTTGACCCCAGGAGGTGGAGGTTACGTAAGCTGAGATTGTGCCATTGCGCATTGCATTCCAGCATGGGCAACAAGAGTAAAACTCTGTCTCAAAAAAAAAAAAAAAAGAAAAAAAGAAAACATTTGAAAGTATCAAGTCCATTAGTAGAACAAAGTACATGGACACATCTAGAATACTCTAATACTGTAATTGTAGTGTGTAATATACACGGTGGCTCATGCCTGTAATCCCAGCACTGTGGGAGGTCAAGGTGGGTCAATCACCTGAGTTCAGGAGTTCGAGATCAGCCTGGCCAACATGGTAAAACCCCATCTCTACTAAAAATACAAAAATTAGCCAGGCGTGGTGGCGTGCACCTGTAGTCCCAGCTACTTGGGAGGCTGTGGCAGGAGAATCGCTTGAACCCTGTGGGGAAAAGAGAGGTCAGCCTGTTACTGTGTTTATATAGAAAGAAGTAAATTTAAGAGACTCCATTTGGCTCTGTATTTGAGATGCTGTTAATCTGTGACCCTACCCCCAACCTTGTCCTTGCAAGAGACATGTGCTCTGGTGATTTAAGGTTTAAAGGAATTTGGGCTGTAAGGAATGTGCTTTGTTAAACAAATGCCTAAAGGCTGCTTGTGGTTAAAGGTCATCACCATTCTCTTAAATCTCAAGTAAGAGAAAAACATCTGTCTCCTGCCCGTCCCTGGGCAATGGAACATCTCCGTGTAAAACCTATTGTGTGCTTTGTTTACTGAGCAAAGAGAAAACAGCTTTTAGGAATAAGGTGGGATTTGCTTGGAGCAATACTGCTAAAAGGTTTATGGAGATGTTTGCATATGCATCTCAAGGCACAGCATTTTCCTTGAAGTTATGCAGGTCACAAAGATCTTTATCTGTATGTCTTACTGCTGATTTACTCCCTTATCTTTTAGATGGTAAAGATAATCATCAATAAATACTGAGGGAACTCAGAGACTGGTGCCGGTGTGGGTCCTCTGTAAGCTGAGCACTGGTCCCCTGGGCCCCGCTTTTCTTTCTCTATACTTTGTCTCTGTGTCTTATTTCTTTTCTCAAGTCTCTCGTTGCACCTAACGAGAAACACCCACAGGTGTGGAGGGGCAGGCCACCCCTTCAGAACCCGAGAGCAAAAGTTGCAGTGAGCTGAGATTGCACCAGTGCGCTCCAGCCTGGGCGGCAGAATCAGACTCCATCTCAAAAAGCAAACAAACAAAACCAAAAAAAAGCAATAATAACTGCAGCAATCTGTTAAGAAGTAGGCAATATAAAAATGTTTTTTGTTTTTCTTTTGAGATGGAGTCTTGCTCTGTCACCAGGCTGGAGTTCAGTGGCACCATCTTGGCTCACTGCATTCTCCGTCTCCTGGGTTCAAGTGAGTCTCCTGCCTCAGACTCCTGAGTAACTGGGAATACAGACATGTGTTGCCATGCCCAACTAATTTTTGTATTTTTAGTAGAGATGGGGTTTTACCACATGTTGGCCAGGCTGGTATTGAACTCCTGACCTCAAGTGGTCCACCTACCTTGGCCTCCCAAAGTGTTGGGATTGCAGGTGTGAGCCACCACATCCAGTAAAAATATGTAAATTGAGACAATATAAAATCAAAATATGGGGGGATGGAGTTAAAGTACAGAGTTTCTGTTTTCATGTTTCTTTATTTTCTGTATTTTTTTTTTTTGAGACAGAGTCTCGTTCTGTCATCCAGGCTGGTGTGCAGTGGCACGATCCCGGCTCACTGCAACCTCTGCCTCCCAGTTTCAAGCAGTTCCCTGCCTCAGCCTCCCGAGTAGCTGGGATTGCAGGCTTCTGCCACCACGCCTGGCTAATTTTTGTATTTTTAGTAGAGATGGGGTTTCACCATATTGTTCAGGCTGGTCTTGAACTCCGGACCTCATGATCCATCCGCCTTGGTCTCCCAAAGTGTTGGGATTACAGGCATGAGGCACCACGCCCAGCCTCCTTTTTCTTTATTTCTATTCTATCCATGATGTAAGATACGTTGTCATCTCTTTAAAATAACTTGTTATAGCTATATTTTTTGTAAGCCTCACGGTAACACTGTGTAAAAACATATAATGGATTCAGTAAGAATAAAAAGCAATGATTTAAAACATACTGCCAGAGAAAATAAATCAATGGAAGACAGTAAGAAAGGAAGAAAAGAAGAGAGGAGTTATAAAACAACCAAAAAAACAAGGAACAAAATGACAGTAGTAAGGTTTTACATACCAATAGTATTAAATGTAAACAAACTCAATTCTTCAATTAAAAGGCATAAAGTGGCTTAATAAACAAAGAAATAAGGCCCAACTTACAGACACACATAGAGTGAATGTGAAGGGATGGAAAAAGATATTCCATGCAACTAGAAACAAAAAAGGGGAGGAGTAGCTATATTTACATCAGATAAAGTAGACTACAACTCAAAAACTATAAAAAGATATACTATATAAATACACTATGCATCCAAAACTGTAAAAAGAGACACCATAACTGTAAAAAGGGCACTCTATAATGATGAAGGGATCAATTCAGAAAGAGGATATAACCATTATAAATATCTATGCACCCAATGTGAGAATTCCCAAGTATATAAACAAACATTAATAAATCTGAAGTGAGAGATAGACAGCAATACAATAATAGCAGAGGACTTCAACACCATGCTGTCAGCAATGGACAGAACATCCAGTCAGAAAATCAACAAAGAAACATCAGAGTTAAGCTATACACTGGACCAAATAGGTCTAACTGACATTTATAGAACATTTCACCCAACTGCTGCATACACATTTTTGTTTTCATTAGCACATGGAACATTCTCCAGAATAGACCTTATCTTAAGTCGCAAAACAAGTCATAACAAATTCAAAAAAGTAGAAATTATATCGAGCATCACATTGATCAAGTATCACATTGATCAAGTACCACATTGATCAAGTATCACATTGGTCAGAAAAGAATTCAACAATAAGAGAAACCTTGAAAAATACACAAGCACATGGAAATTAAACATTATGCTCCTGAACAACCAGTGGGTCAGTGAAAAAATTAAGAAATTAAAAAATTTCTTGAAACAAATGAAAATAGAAATACAGCATCCCCAAATCTATGGCATACAGGGCAAGGAGTACTAAGGGAAGTTTACAGCAATAAATGCCTATATCAAAAAGGTAGAATGTCTTCAAATACCCTGGGGGTGGTGACTCATGCCTGTAATCCTAGCACTTTGGGAGGCCAAGGCAGGAGGATTACTTGAGGTCAGGAGTTCAAGACCAGCCTGGGCAACATAGTGAGACCCCGTCTCTATAAAAAATAAAGAATATGGTCTGGGCGTAATGGCATGCACTTGTAGTCTTAGCTACCCAAGAGACTGAGGTGGTAGGATGGCTTGAGCCCACAAGATCAAGGCTGCAGTGAGCTGTAATTGTGCCACTGCACTCTAGCATGGGTGACAGAGTGAGACCCTGTCTCAAAAAATAAAAGAAAAAAAAGATTTCAAGTAAACAACCTAATGATGCACCTCAAGGTACTAGAAAAGCAAGAATAACCAAAACCTAAAATTAATATAGGAAGAAAATATATAAAAGCAGAAATAAATGTGATTGAGATGAAGAAGGCAAGGCTAGGTATGGTGGCTCATGCCTACAGTCCCAGTGCTTTGGGAGGCTGAGGTGGGAGGATTCCGAGAGGCCAGGAATTTGAGACGACCCTGCGCCATGTAATGAGACCCCTGTCTCTACAAAACATAAAAGAAAAATATTAGCCAGGCATGGTGCAATGCACCTGTAATTCTAGCTACTTGGGAAACTGATACAGGAGGATCCCTTGACTTGGGAATGTGACACAGGAGGATCCCTTGAGCCCAGGAGTTAGGAGTTTGAAGTTACAGTGGGCTATGATTGTGCCACTGTACTCCAACCTGGGTGACAAAGTAAAATCCTGTCTCTCAAAAGAGAAAAACAGAAAAGAAAAAAAAAAAGAAAACAACAACACAGATGATCAACAGAATAAAAGGTTGTTTTTTTGAAAACATAAACAAAATTAACAAACCTTTAGCTAGACCAACTAGGAAAAAAAAGCAGAGAAAACCCAAGTAAATCAAATCAGAAATGAAAAAGGAGACATAACTGAGACCACAGAACTACAAAGTATAATTAAAGACTATTTTGAGTAATTATACACAGACAAATTGGAAAAGCTAGAAGAAATGGATACATTCCTGGACACACACAGTGTACCAAGATTGAACCATGAAGAAAGAAAATCTCAGGCCAGGAACCATGGCTCATGCCTGTGATCCCAGTACTTTGGGAGGCTGAGGCGGGCGGATCACCTGAGGTCAGGAGTTTGAGACCATCCTGGCCAACATGGTGAAATCCCATCTCTACTAAAAGTACAAAAATTAGCTGGGCATGGTGGTGCGTGCCTGTAATCTCAGCTACTTAGGAGGCTGAGGCAGGAGAATCTCTTATCTCTTGAACTCGGGAGGCAGAAGTTGCAGTGAGCCGAGATCACGCCATTGCACTCCAGCCTGGGTGACAAGAGTGAAACTCTGTCTCCAAAAAAAAAAAGAAAAAAAAAAAGAAATAGAAAACCTCAACAAACCAATGACAAGTGATGAGATTGAAACTATAATAAAAAGTTTCTCATCAGAGAAAAGTCCAGGATCTGATGCTTCACTGCTGAATTCTACCAAACATTTAAAGAAGAACTAATACCAATTGTACTCAAACTCTTCAAAAAAATTTAAGGGAAGAAATATTTCCCAACTAATTTTTTCTTTTTTTTTTTTTGAGGTGGAGTCTTGCTCTGTCGCCTAGGCTGGAGTGCAGTGGTGCCATGTCGGCTCACTGCAACCTCTACCTCTCAGGTTGAAGCCATTATCCTGTCTCAGCCTCCCGAGTAGCTGGGATTAGAGGCATGCACCACCATGCCCGGATAATTTTTGTATTTTTAGTAGAGACAGGGTTTCACCATTTTGGCCAGGCTGGTCTCAAACTCCTGACCTCAAGTGATCTGCCCATCTCGGTCTCCCAAAGTGCTGGGGTTAAGGTGTGAGCCACTGAGTCTGGCCCCCAACTCATTTTACAATGCCAATATTAACCTGATACCAAAACCAGATAAAGATATAACAAATGAAGAAAACTATAGGCTAATATTACTGAAGGACATAGATGCAAAAATTCATTAAAGAGATCATTCATCATGAGCAAGTGGGATTCATCTAGGGATACAAGAATGGTTCAAAATACACAAATTAGGCTGGGCGGGGTGGCTCATGCCTGTAATCCCAGCCCTTTGGGAGGCCAAGGGTGGGTGAATCACTTGAGGTCAGGAGTTTGAGACCAGCCTGGCCACCATGGTGAAACCTCGTCTCTATTAAGAACACAACATTAGCTAGGTGTGGTGGTACACACCTGTAATCCCAGCTATTCAGGAGGCTGAGGCAGGAGAATCACTTGATCCCAGGAGGCAGAAGTTGCAGTGAGCTGAGATCGCACCACTGCACCCCAGCCTGTGTGACAGAGGGAGACTCTGTCTCAAAAAACAAACAAACAAACAAACAAAACCAAACAAAACCCAAAAGACACAAAAACCCAAAAACAATCCCCTCACAAATCAATAAATGCGATGTATGCCATTAACAGAACCAAAGCCAACATCCATATGATCACTTCAATAGATCCAAAAAAAAATTAGATAAAATTTAACATCACTGTATGATAAAAACCCTCAACTAACTGGGTATAGAAAAAAAGATATCTTAAAATAATAAAGGCCATATATGTTAAACCCACAGTCAGCATCCTACTGAATGGGGAAAGATTGAAAGCCTTTCCTCTAAGATCTGGAACAAGATAAGGACAACCATTTTCACCACTTTTATTCAGAGTAATACTGGAAGTCCTGGCTAGAGCAATTAGGCAAGAGAGAGAAATAAAGAGTATCCAAATTGGAAAGAAAGAGGGCAAATTAGCCTTGTTTGCAGATGACACGATCTCGTACTTAGAAAAATCTGAAGATTCCACCAAAAACTGTTAGAACTGATAAACAAATTCAGGAAAGTTGCAGGATACAAAATCAACATGCAAAAATTAGTAGCATTTATTTACACCAATAGTGAACAATCTGAAAAAGAAATCAAGAAAGCAATCCCATTTACGGTAGCTACAAATAATATAAAATACTTAGGAATTAATGTAACCAAAGAAATGAAAGATCTATACAAGGAAAACTATAAAACACTGATGAAAGAAATTGAAGAGGACACAAAAATGGAAAGATGTTCCATGCTAAGGGATCAGAAGAATTAATAGTTTTTAAAATGTCAATATTACCCAAAGCAATTTACAGATACCATGCAACCTCTATCAAAATATCAATGACATTCTTCACAGAAATAGAAACACAACCCTAAAATTAATATGGAACCACAAAAGACCCTGAATAGCCGAAGTAATCCTGAGGAAACAGAGCAAAAGTGAAGGTATCACGCTACTAGACTTCAAAGCATACTACAAAGCTATAATAACCAAATCATGGTATTGGCATAAAAACAGACACATAGATCAGTGGAACATAATAAGGAACTCAGATATCAATTCAAGCACACAGCCGAGTCACTTTCAACAAAGGCACCAAGAACATATGATGGGAAAAGGTTAGTCCTTTAATAGATGGTGCTGGGAAAACTAGATAACCAAATGCAGGAGAATGAAGCTGGATCACTATCTCTCACCATGTACAGAAATCAAATAAAAATGGACAAAAGACTTAAATCTAAGATCCGAAACTATAAAACTCCTACAAGAAGATACTGAGTGATGCTCCAGGACATTGATCTGGACAAAGATTTTTTCATAGGACTTCAATAATACAGGCAACCAAAACAAAAATACACAAATGGGATGGTATCAAGTTGAAAAGCTTCTGGACAGCAAAGGAAACAATAAACAAAGTGAAGAGACAATTCACAGAATGGGAGAAAATATTTGCAAACTACTTATCTGAAAAAGGGTTAATAATCAGAATACATAAGGAGCTCAAACAACTCAATGGCAAAAATCCCCATATAATCTAATTAAAAAGTGGGCAAAAGATTTGAATATTTTCCAAAAGAAGACACACAAATGGCCAATAGTTATATAAAAAATGTGCAACATCTTTAATCATCAGAAAAATGCAAACTAAAACTACAATGAAATATAATCTCACCCTAGTTACAACGCTTTTATCAAAAAGACAGGGAGTAGCCGGGCGCGATGGCTCCAGCCTGTAATCCCAGCACTTTGGGAGGCCAAGACGGGCGGATCACGAGGTCAGGAGATGGAGACCATCCTGGCTAACACAGTGAAACTCCGTCTCTACTAAAAAATACAAAAAACTAGCCGGGCGAGGTGGCCGGTGCCTGTAGTCCCAGCTACTCGGGAAACAGAGGCAGGAGAATGGCCTAAACCCGGGAGGCGGAGCTTGCAGTGAGCTGAGATTTGGCCACTGCACTACAGCCTGGGCGACAGAGCGAGACTCCGTCTCCAAAAAAAAAAAAAAGGGAGTATTGAATACTGGCAAGAATGTGAAGAATGTGGAGAAAGGGAAATCCTTGTATATTGTTGGTGAGAATGTAAATTGGTAGAGGCATTATGGAAAACTGCATGGAGGTTCCTCAGAAAACTAGAATAGAATCGTCGTATATTCCAGCAATTCCACTACTAGATACATAGCCAAAAGAAAGGAAATCAATACACTGAAGTAATATCTACACTCTTGTGTTTACAATAGCCAAAATATAGAATCAACATAAGTGCTCATCAATAGATGAATGAGTAATGAAAATGTGATATATATACACAACAGCATAATATTCAGACACACACACACACACACACACACACACACACACACAAATCCTGTCATTTGCAGCATGGATGGAACTGGAGGCCATTATGTTAAGTGAAATAAGCAAAGCACAGAAAGACAAATATTGCACGTTCTTACTCATACGTGGGAGCTAAAAAGTGGATCTCATAAATATAGGGAGTAGGTTGGAGGAAGGTGGGAAGTAGGTGGGGATAAAGAGAGGTTGATTAATGGGTACAAATATACTATTTGGTAGACAAAGTAACACCTAATGTTTGATAGATTAGTAGTGTGACTATAGTTTATCATAAACTATTGTACATTTCAAAATCACTGTAAAATAATAACTCAAATGTTTCTGGCGTAAAGAAAATAGAAACATTTAAGTTGATGGACGTTCCAATTATACTGATTTGATCTTTACAAATTATGTTAATGTATTAATCTACCACATGAACCCTGAAAAAAATATATCTCTATTATGTATTGGTGAAAAATATTGGCTTTGAGAAAAAATAAATTACTGTAGACTCAGAAGTTGTCTTAAATGGCTTCTCTTATAGGAGAAGATATAAATATATCTTGTAATCTCACTGTTGCAGTTTTTTCTCATAAATAATTGTTTTCTTTTAAGACAGGGTCTCTCTGTCACCCAGGCTGGAGTGTAGTGACAGGATTATATTTCACTGAAGGCTTCGGCGTCTAGGCTGAAGTGATTCTCCTGCCTCAGCCTCTCAAGCAGCAGGGACTACAGGTGTACACCACTATGTCTGGCTATTTTTTTTCTTTTTTAATTAGTAGAGATGAGGTCTTGCTATATTGCCCAGGCTGGTCATAAAGGCTTTTAACAAAATTCATGCACATGTTTATTCCAGTTGTCTCAGATATATACATTTTTATGTTTCTGAGTCTTTGGCTTGATCTATTATTTAAAATTAGGCCAACATGAGCTCTCACATATAGATGAATAAAAAAACTGTTGGCAAATGAAAGAACACATTTACCTTGTCCTTCATTTTTCTGGAAGGAGCGATTGACACTGCTCTTATATTGTTCCATACTTGAGTATTCTGTCTTCAGCTTCTTTTACATGTTTTCTTTTTCCTCCAGGTAAGACCAGGATAGGTCACAGAGGAAAATGCAAGGGTTATTTACATCAGCCTGGCCTGGTCAGAAGACACTGCATGATTTACTCAGTGACCTACTGAATAACTGACTGGCTGGCTTCTAGATCTTTGTCTACTTGGCTTATGATAACTAACCAAAAGTTTTTCTGGATGCTTTGGACAATTTAGATGCAGTTTGAAAGACTTTCCTGGTGCTGTTTTTGTTTGTTTGTTCATATTCTAGAGATGGGATCTTATTTGGTTGCCTAGGCTGGTCTTGAATTCCTGGCCTCAAGCTATTCTCCCAGCCTCAAGTAGTTGGGATTGCAGACATGAGCCACCGTGCCCAGCCCTGATGCTGTTTTAATTAAAAAAATTGTTGATTGGGTAAAGTATTAGTTAGGATGAGGTAACGAAGTAACTCAACAATAAATCAGTGGATTAAAAACTGCTCTAACAAAGTAACCCAATAATAAATCACTGGATTAAAGAAGCTGAAGGCTTATTTCCCTCTCACTTAGAATTCTGAGGTGAGTGATCCAGGCTGGTAGGTGATTGTTCTCTACTTGGTCAGAAGTTGCTCCTTGTAGGTCCCCATCATATGCCTTTTCCAGCTTAGAGCAGAAAAGAATGTGGAAAATTCATGTGCCAGTTTTTTTTTTTTTTTTTTTTTTTGAGATGGAACCTTGTTCTGTTGCCCAAGCTGGAGAGCAGTGGCACAATTTTGGCTCACTGCAACCTCAGGCTCCTGGGTTCAAATGATTCTCTTGCCTCAGCCTCCAGAATAGTTGGGATTACAGGCACACACTACCGCGTCTGGCTAATTTTCATATTTTTAGTAGAAACGGGGTTTCACCATGTTGGCCAAGCTGGTCTCGAACTCCTGACCTCTGGTATTCCACCTGCCTTGACCTCTCAAAGTGCTGGGATTACAGGTGTGAGCCACTGCACCCGGTCATGTACCAATTTTGAGGGCCTTATGTGTATATGTAGGTGGAAGTATCTCACACATACATATAGTCTTCTCATGTTCAATTTGGGAATACTTAGACATATGACTAGATCTGGCTACAAGAGACACTGAGAAATATCTACAAAAGGGCAGCCACATTCTAGCTACAGCCTTCTAACTAGGGAAAGAGAGAATGGATTTTTGTGGACACCCAGCCATCTCCTCTATAAGTGGATACTAGTAGATATTGGGGAAAAGGAGGCTACAACATAAACATCAATAAAACATACTTTACTGGCTGGGCGCTGTGGCTCACACCTGTAATCCCACCATTTTGGGATGCAAAGTGATAAACAGAGCAAGACTCCATCTCAAAGAAAAAAAAAATGCTTTCCTTTCTCTAGAAACTGCAATCTAAGCTATAATATAGTCCAGCCAAAAAAAGTATTATTTTAAAATTTGAAGGCCCACTGGAATACAAGGAGGATATAATTTATGAGTGGAAGAATAAGAAAACTTCTTGTAGGAATAAAGATTTTTCCTGGACCTCAAAGTAAGCATAAAACGTCAGTTTACCAATATGGAGGAGGAAGGCTATTTCAGATATGAGAATAACTCAAGCAAAGGCTCAGAGGCAGGGAAGTACAGAGAATGTTTAAGGAATGACAGGTAAATTAATGGGGCCGGAAGAGAAAAGGGAGGTAGAGATATTTTGGGAGATGAGGTGTGTTGGTACCAGATTGTGCAGATTGTGGGGGACTTTGAATTCCAAGCTAAGAGGTATGGCTTTATTTATATGCAGTGGAAAGCCAGTAAATATTTATAAGGATAGGAAATAAAATATTTAGTTGTATGTTTCAGAAAGAAAACTCTGGTAGTTGTATGGAGGAAAGTGGAGGTGACAAGGAGACCACATAAGAAGCCAGAGAGACATTTCTGAAGCAGAGTGAACACGATTTGATGAATTACTACACGGAGAAAAGTGAGGGACTGAAAGGAAACACAGATGAGCCACACAGAGATTCTAACTAAGTACCTGGAAGGATGGATTTGCCTTGATGTGAGCAAAACAATTCTGAATGCCTAGAGGCTTGGGAAATTAGGAGCAAAGCAAATGAATATAGGACAGTATTATGTTGGTTTTCCCCAAGTTTGCCTGTAATAATTTCCCCTCCTTCTAGAAGAAAGCATCAACTTTTCAGAGTCAACATATGTGCTTTCTCTTGAGAGCTGGGTTGGAAAAGGGTAAAACAGTGATGGATCATTTCTTGAGGTTGAATATAGCACCAGAAGCCTCTTCCTAGTAGAATCATATTCATTTCAGCTGAAACTAACATCTATTTATTGAACATCTGTCACATGCAGCAGTAGCTGAAGAGAGTGGTAGTGACGGTTATGTAGCTGTAGTTACTTATTTTCCCATCCAAGTACTAACCAGGCCTGACCCTGCTTAGCTTCCGAGATCAGATGAGATCGAGCGCGTTCAGGGTGGTATGACCGTAGATAGTTACTTATTTTCATTCAGCCCCTCGACCTGCTGTCATCCTCTTCAGGGCGGACTTCACTTCCTGGTTCCTCAGTGTGTAGATGAGGGGGTTCAGTAATGGGGTGTCAACAGTGTAAAACACAGCCACTGCCCCATCCAGGGGGCTCTTGGAGCCCGGCCTGAGGTAAGATGAAAATACAGGGAATATATAGACTGTGACCCACAGTTAGGTGGGATATACAGGTGGAGAACGCGCCCTGCACCTCCCAAATCAGCAGTGCGTATCTTCAGGAATGGCATGGACTATGTTGGCATAGGAAAGCAGAATTAACATGAAAGCAACTGTAGCCACACCCCAATGTCCACAAAGGTCACAAGCTCATTGAACAGTTGTGGTCAGCACAGGCCAGGTCCCCCTCAATACTGCAGGGATGTCACAGGAAAAAGTAGTCTACCTGGTTGGGGCCCACAGTAGGGCAGGTGGAAGGTCAGGGTGGCCTGGATAGACCGTGAATGGAGCCGGGCCGACCCCAAGCTCCCAGCCACAAGGACTGTGCATAACCCTCCCATTCATGAGCACTGGTACACAGGGGCCCTGACTGATTGCCAGTACCTGTCCATAGGCCATCAAGGGTGTAAGAGGAAACACTGGGTACTGGCCCAGGAAGTGAAAGAAATAGCAGTTTGAGCCACACAGCCAACCAAAACGGGATAGCCTTGCTGGCAGGAGTGAAGTTTAAAAATAATTCAACGCGCACGATGATGAGGAGAGCCACATGTCCAGGAATGAGAAAGCACTCCCAGAAGATGTAACATGGGGCGAGCTGGAGCTTCGTGTCAGCCCACACGGTGAGCAGAATGAGCAGGTTCCCCAGCCTGAAGTGAGGATGTGAATGCTGAAGAAGCCAGGAAGAGGAGGCTTCTTAGATTCTGGGGTGAGAAAGCCCAGAAGAATGAAATCTGTCACCACAGTGTCCAGCGATGTGTTTTTGGTCTTTCCCATGTCTTTTCTGTAGTCTGCCTAAGATGAATGGTGAAGTCTGATAAGGAAAATACAGGAGTGAAGTGATAAGAGAATGCTTTTGTCTAATGATCAGAATTTGGGAGGTAAACAGAAGTCTTCTCTATTTTAAGTGAAAGCATTTGCCATAAGTCACCAGGGTTTGCATGGCAAAACAACCTTCAGAGGCTGTTTAGTCTCCAGGTGCCCCGAAATCCCTCTTTAATGGGAGATACTACATACAGGTGTTAGAAGCCAAGCGCAGAGTTGTGTCTGAATAATAGTGTAAGTAAGTGCATATTGTAGGTCTATGCCCCCAAAGGGAACCACAGATAAATAGATTTTGGTGATATGAAGCAGTGTGGAACTATTACCCCACAATTATCATTCCTATTGTTGCTTTATGACTTAATATCCTTGAAATGTCTCCTCCTGAAATCTACAAGAAACTTTGTGATCCTGTTCTTGCATATTTTGATAATCTTCTTTGTTTCAGTTCTCTCAGATCACCTTGCCTTCCTCCCTCTGGACTTAGGAGTATGCTCATTCATCTAATATGTCTTCATTCCTCAGGATTCATTTCATCTGTCACCTCCTTGGGAAGAATTATCCTCCAGTAGAAGGCAATTTTCTGGGAAATAAGAACTTATATTAAAGGGTGATTAAGCTATTTGCTTAAGTACTTACTGGTTTCTTCTACTAGAATGTAAGATCCTTCAGAGCAAAGAGCAGTCTGTTTTGCTCTTTGATGTATTTGCAGCAACTACTCTGGTGCTTGGCAATAATAAGTTAATAAATATTTGTTGGTTGACTGGCTAAGTGGAGAGCATCAACTCCAACTAATCCTGTGTCATGTTTCCCTCCATGATCACATCTCTCATGCTTTTTCCATATAGTCAAGACTACAGGACAGGGCCTGCACTTCAAGCAGTGTGAGCCTATCCTCAGTGTAAACAAAGTCTAAGGTACCATTTGTACCTTCTGTTTGCTCTGGAATGTTATTTACATTTATTAATTAACCGAAGTAGTTTAGTAGTTCTGTTCATTTGGATGATAACAGCATTGATTATTATTATTATTTATGTTTTGAGATGAAGTTTCACTCTTGTTGCCCAGGCTGGAGTGCAATGGCGCACTCTCAGCTCACTGCAACCTCCACCTCCCAGGTTCAAGCAATTCTCCTGCCTCAGCCTCCCGAATAGCCGGAATTATAGGCATGCACCACCATGCCCGGCTAATTTCTGTATTTTTAGTAGAGACGGGGTTTCTCCATGTTGGTCAGGCTGGTCTTGAACTCCCTATCTCAGGTGATCCGCCCTCCTCAGCCTCCTAAAGTGCTGGGATTACAGGCATGAGCCACCGAACCCGGCCACAGCATTGATTATTATAGGATTTGGCTTTTAGTACCTTGCTATTTTAATAGATTTTGTTTGCCTTCCAACAAATAGGATTTCAAAAAGCCTTCAAAGGTATTAAACATCTGAGCCAGATGTTATTTAAAAACTCCCTTTGGCTGGGCACAGTGGCTCACACCTGTAATCCCAGCACTTTGGGAGGCCGAGGCAGGTGGATGGAGTTCAAGACCAACCCGGCCAACATGGCAAAACCTTGTCTCTATTAAAAAGACAAAAATTAGCCCTATGTGGTGACGCATGTCTGTAATCCCAGCTACTCAGGAGGCTGAAGCAGGAGAATTGAGAATCACTTAAGCCTGAAAGGTGGAGACTGCAGTGAGCCAAGATCGGGCCACTGCACTCCAGCCTGGGCCACAGAGAGAGACTAGATCTTGAAACAAAACAAAACAAAAAACTCTTTGATAAATGGTTTGTTCAAAAAAGAGTGTTTTAGGTATTTTCACCCATTGCTAAAACTAAAATATCTTATAGTTTTTTTTTTTGTTGTTGTTTGTTGCTTTTTTAAAAATAAATTTTATTATATATATTCAAGATATACAACCTGGTGTTATGAAATATATAGATAGTAAAATGGTTACTGCAGTGAAGTAAGTTAATATATTCATCATCTTACATAGTTACCCATTGTATTGTGTGGCAAGAGCAGCTAAAATTTAGTCATTTAGCAAAAAATCCTAAATATACAATATTAATAACTATAGTTCTTATGTTGTACATGAGAGTTTTAGACTTGTTCATCCTGTATATTTGCTACTTTGTGTCCTTTAAGAAACAAAAATTAAACTAGTAAGAAATTAATTATACAAAGTTCTGAGCATTAACAGATATAACCACAGGGATGCCATTAGAAAAATTCCCTTTTATAAACGTCAGACTCAAACATATTTTATCTTCATTACTATTTAAAAGGAATTAAGTGCATATAATAATTATTCATAATACTGCATTTTTACTAATTATTAATAATAATGCATTTATACTAATTATACAGTCCATAAAATGTTAAGTACAGACTTTGTCCACAAATCTCTTTATTAGAGTATATCAGATTTTTATTACCTTATTTGCAGAAGGAAGAATAATTTCTTTTAGGATGGGTGGGTGGTACTTTCTTTGTCTAGAATAGAAAGAAATGGCAAAGTTTGAGCACTTGTATATGATATCAATTATGAGCCAAATTTATATTCTACCAGTGAGAGGAGATATATACTACAGGAGCTATATACTATAAATGTGAGTCTACTTTTTTTTTTTTTTTTTTTTTTTTTTTTTTTTTTTTTTTGAGACGGAGTCTCGCTCTGTCGCCCAGGCTGGAGTGCAGTGGCCGGATCTCAGCTCACTGCAAGCTCCAGCTCCGGGGTTTACACCATTCTCCTGCCTTAGCCTCCTGAGTAGCTGGGACTAACAGGCGCCCGCCACCTCGCCCGGCTAGTTTTTTGTATTTTTTAGTAGAGATGGGGTTTCACCGTGTTAGCCAGGATGGTCTCGATCTCCTGACCTTGTGATCTGCCCATCTCAGCCTCCCAAAGTGCTGGGATTACAGGCTTGAGCCACCGCTCCCGGTCCATTGACTGATTTAGTAATCGATGAAACTTGGTTATTTACGGAGTGTGACTTTCCTGCTTATGATCTTGAATTGATTACCCTTATTAGCTGGATCTTCTTTGATCCAGTTTTTAAAAACACTGTCAAGAGATTTGAAGAAAACTATTCACCTCCTTGGAATTCTACCTTGAAACATTTCCCAGATGAGAACTATATTCCCAAGATCCTCGTTATTTTTTGTTTTGACAGCAAGTAGGAATCATTTCTGCATATCCAGAAAGTGAGCTGTGAAGAACAACATGAGCTGTTGGAATTACCTCAAATTTCTGTGATTTCTTTTCTTTTCTTTTTTTTTTTTTGAGACGGAGTCTCGCTCTGTCGCCCAGGCTGGAGTACTGTGGCCGGATCTCAACTCACTACAAGCTCCGCCTCCCGGGTTCACGCCGTTGTCCTGCCTCAGCCTCCCGAGTAGTTGGGACTACAGGCGCCGCCACCTCGCCCGGCTAGTTTTTTGTATGTTTTAGTAGAGACGGGGTTTCACCGTGTTAGCCAGGATAGTCTCGATCTCCTGACCTCGTGATCCGCCCGTCTCGGCCTCCCAAAGTGCTGGGATTACAGGCTTGAGACACCGCGCCCGGCCGTGATTTCTTTATTTAAGTTGTTGTGAGGGTCACACAGTTACCCGCATTATACTCAGAAGTGAATTGATAATATACTAATTTTTTTTTTTTTTTGAGACGGAGTCTCGCTCTGTTCCCCAGGCTGGAGTGCAGTGGC
>NW_016815584.1:464728-468404 GCF_001698545.2 Rhinopithecus bieti | reverse complement strand
GGGGCCTATCATGGGGAGGGGGGAGGGGGGAGGGATTGCATTGGGAGTTATACCTGATATAAATGACGAATTGATGGGTGCTGACGAGTTGATGGGTGCAGCACACCAACATGGCACAAGTATACATATGTAACAAACCTGCACGTTATGCACATGTACCCTAGAACTTAAAGTATAATAAAAAAAAAAAAAAAAGAAATTACAGATGTCAAGGAATTAAGACTCTAGATTGTCGGCCAGTTCATTGACTTAGACTCTGAAATCCCCTAAAATCATGACAGCAGGTGGATTTCACTTCCCTGACTTGTGTCCACAACTCATGTGAAGCTGTGTCCTCAGTAGCGATAAGATTTTGCATTCCCTAGGGCTTATCTTCCATCTTCCAGTTTGCCCAGAGCTCAGCATCCCTACTCCAGTTAAGCAGGGCCACAGATGCAATGCTGTACTGAGTAGGGTAACTCCAGGGGTGCCCTTCCCACAGACTACCCATTGGGGATCCTGAGACCACTCAGATAAGCACTTATTTAAAGAAGAGATGAATTCATTTCCTGTGTGTGTGTGTATTTTTTTGTGTGTGTGTGTTTTTTTTGTTTATTTTATTTTATTTTTTTTTTTGAGACGGAGTCTTGCTCTGCCTCCCAGGCTGGAGTGCAGTGGCCGGCTCTCAGCGCACTGCAAGCTCCGCCTCCCGGGTTCACGCCATTCTCCTGTCTCAGCCTCCCGAGTAGCTGGGACTACAGGGGCCCGCCTCGTCGCCCGGCTAGTTTTCTGTATTTTTAAGTAGAGACGGGGTTTCACCGTATTAGCCAGGATGGTCTCGATCTCCTGACCTCATGATCCGCCCGTCTCGGCCTCCCAAAGTGCTGGGATTACAGGCTTGAGCCACCGCGCCCGGCCCTTCAAGTATTACTTAATATTCACTGTCTTGACTTTATCTCTTAAATTTATTGCAGTGGGACTTTTCCTCCTCTTCCACTTCCATAAAACCTTTGTTTTCTTTTCTTTTTTTTTTTTTTTTTTTGAGACGGAGTCTCGCTCTGTCGCCCGGGCTGGAGTGCAGTGGCCGGAACTCAGCTCACTGCAAGCTCCGCCTCCCGGGTTTACGCCATTCTCCTGCCTCAGCCTCCCGAGTAGCTGGGACTACAGGTGCCCGCTACCTCGCCCGGCTAGTTTTTTGTATTTTTTAGTAGAGACGGGGTTTCACCGTGTTAGCCAGGATGGTCTCCATCTCCTGACCTCGTGATCCGCCCGTCTCGGCCTCCCAAAGTGCTGGGATTACAGGCTTGAGCCACCGCGCCCGGCCAAAACCTTTGTTTTCAAGATCATCAGTGACTATCTCTCTCTCTCTCTCTCTCTCTCTTTCTCTATCTATCTATCTATCTATCTATCTATCTATCTATCTATCTACACACACACACGTATTTATTTGGGGAAAAAATGATTTAGTCCTACCTCATCTTCAAGAAGTTTATATTATAGTGGGAAGAATATGTTAACCACAGGCTGGAGTGGGACCACAAGGAAGAGTGAAGTTATGTTTGCTGATGGTTTTAGTGGAATTAGAGACAGAGGCTAGAAAAATTTCATGGAGTGGGTAACCCTGTGCTCCTCTTGAAAGATAAGTAGACATGGAGGGACACTTCAGCAGAGGAAAAAGGAAGCAAAAGGCGGGGTGCTTGAAGCCGCCCTGTGTTAATGGGGAAAGGCCATTCACACCAGGCTGCAATTCAGAGTGTCTGCAGGATAGGTTAAGTGGATTTAAGTGACACATAGTTGGAATTTTGTATGATAGAATAATAATCTGTCCTTACTTTGTAGGGGCTGGGGAGCCACTGAAGGCTTTAAGTAGGAGAATGTCACAGTCAAATTGAAATTGTACATTGATCACTCATGTATCTGTTTAAAAGGTAGTTTAGAATAGAGATAGACTATGGTGAACAACACTGATACTCTGCTAGTATGAGATCCCTGGCCAGGCTCAGTGGCTTATGCCTGTAATCCCAGCACTATAGGAGGCCGAGATGGGTGGATCGCTTGAGGTCAGGAGTTCGAGACCAGCCTGGCCAACATTTGTGAAACCCCGTCTCTACTAAAAAAATACAAAAATTAGCCGGGTGTGGTGGTGGGTGCCTGTAATCCCAGCTACTCTGGGAGGTGAGGCAGGAGAATCACTGGAGCCTGGGAGGTGGAGGTTGCAGTGAGCCGAGATTGGGCCACTACACTCCAGCCTGGATGACAGAGTGAGACTCTGTAAAAAAAAAAAAAAAAAAATTAGAATCAAAACAAAGCTTAAAAACCGTATAGCCCTTTTTAGTTGTCTCAGTCTCATTTGATATGTAAATCTAGAGTAGGTAGCAAAATTCCTTATGAGGCTCTGTTCCTATATCCAAAACCAGGTTTGTCCCCAAAAGTTGTTCAAAATAAGAGTAACCATTGTTAAACAAATAAAGCCCTACTACTATTAATTTAGGCTAAAGCAGAATCAAGTGGTCTAGATGAGAAGCAGCTTGATTAGAAATCTATCCCTGCAATCTTGATCATTTGTCCTGGTGGCTCCCAATTGGAAGTTCATATATTTGAATCACTGTGTGTTTTCTCTGTCCACAGACATCCAAGACATTTCTTTCTCCACTGGCACTGACTAGAGCCTCCCAGGGAGACTCAGGTTCATGTGACTTGATAAAGAGGTTCCTCCAACCCCTCAAGAAGAATTAGCAAGTGCTAATCACTGGAAGCACACCCAAGGAAGGGGGCTCATATAAATAGTGGTAAGATATAAGAAGGATTTTTTTTTTTTTTTGAGATGGAGTTTCACTCTGTCGTCCAGGCTGGAGTGCAGTGGCCCAATCTCCCAGGTTCAAGGGATTCTCCTGCCTCAGCCTGCCGAGTAGCTGGGATTATAGGCATGTGCCACCACACCTGGCTAATTTTTGTAGTTTTACTTGAGATGGGGTTTCACCATGTTAAATGGGTTGGTCTTAAACTCCTGACCTCAGGTGATCTACCTGCCTCAGCCTACCAAACTGCTGGGATTAGAGGTGTGAGCCACTGCGCCTGGCCTTGATTCTAAATTTTTATGTTTATTATCAATTGGTTTTGGGGGGACAGGTGATGTTTGGTTACATGAACAAGTTCTTTAGTGGTCATTTCCGAGATTTTGGTGCACCCATCACCCAAATAGTGTACACTGCACCCAATTTGTAGTCTTTTATCCCTCACCACCCTCCCAGCCTTTTCCCCTGAGCACCCAAAGTCCATTGTATTATTCTTATGCCTTTGCATCCTCATAATTTAGCTCCCACTTATGAGTGAGAACATACGATGTTTGGTTTTCCATTTCTGAGTTACCTCACTTAGAATAGTGGTCTCCAACTCCATCCAGGTTCTGCGAATGCCATTATTTCATTAATTTTTACGGCTGAGTGGCATTCCATGGTGTGTATGTATATAATATATATATATCTCAATATCACAATTTCTTTGTCTACTCCTTGATTGGTGGGCGTTTGGGCTGGTTTCCTATTTTGCAGTTGCAAATTGTGCTGCTATAAACATGCGTGTGCAAGTATTTTTTTCGTATAATGACTTATTTTCCTCTGGGTAGATACCCAGTAGTGGGACTGCTGGATCAAATGGTGGTTCTACTTTTAGTTCTTTTTTTTTTTTTTTTTTTTTT
>NW_016815584.1:460183-464451 GCF_001698545.2 Rhinopithecus bieti | reverse complement strand
GGCTGGAGTGCAGTGGCACCATCTCCGCTCACTGCAAGCTCTGCCTCCCGGGTTCACGCCATTCTCTTGCCTCAGCCTCCCGAGTAGCTGGGATAATGTACTGAATTTTTAAGAGTGTCTCCGTTTAAAAAAATGAAAAAAGAAAAAAGGAAAATGTACCGAATTTTTAATAATTAAGCTAATCTTTCTTACATAGTCCCACTTCTCTGGACACAGAGAAAAAAAAAATACCCTAAATTTAGGTCAATTGAGTAAATTTAGTTACTTCCAGTTTATAAAATATTAAGTTGGGCGGCAATGGCTCACACCTGTAATCCCACCTATTCAGGAGGCTGAGGTGGGGGAATTACTTGAGCCCCGGAATTTGAGACCAGCCTGAGCAACATGACAAGACCCTGTCTCACAAACAAACAAACAAAAAACCAAAAAAACCAGAAATCAGACAAATTTGCCAGAGAATCTAAAAAGTCTTGGATGACTCCATTGTTTTTATAACAGTAGGTAAAGAGATGCCTTCAGATTGTTGGAGCATTCCTTAGATACTTCTTCTTCTTGTTTTGGAAATTCTTTTAATTAAAAAAAAAAAAAATGGAGACAGGGTCTCGCTATGTTGCCCAGGCTGGTCTCAAACTCCCAAACTCCTGGCCTCAAGCAGTCCTCCCATCTCAGCCTCCCCAAATGTTGGGATTACAGATGTGAGCCACGGTGCTCAGCCTGACTTTTGTTCTTTGCTGGGGTGTGGCAGGTAGGTCTGGTAGACTTCTCGAATCATATAGGTAAGGATAGTGCCACTTAGACATTTGGGGTGCTTGCTCTTGTTGGAATCAATTGTGTGCTGGAGTTGGTTTGTACTGGCTTGCAATACCTGATTGTTAAGATTTCAGAAATTTTGTGAGCTCTTTGTTAAACTTGCGATTAAAATATAAATTTGCAGGCCTAGCACTTTGGCTCATGTCTGCAATTTCAGCACTTTGGGAATCTGAGGTGGAAGGATTTCTTGAGCCCAGAAATTCAAGATCAGCCTGGCCCACAAAGCAAGACCCTGTCCTACAAAAATTAAAAATAATTAACCAGTTGTGGTGGCGCATGCCTGTAGTCCCAGCTACACAGGAAGTTGGGACAGGAGGATCCCTTGAGCCCAGGAAGTTCAGGCTGCAGTAAGCCATGTTCATGCCATTGCACTCAGCCTGGGTGACAAAGCAAGACCCTGTTTCAGAAAAAAAAAAAAGTATATATATGTATATATATATGTATATAAATTTGTACTTAATAGACATTTTCAATTAAATGAATTATATCAAAACAAATATAATACTAAAAACTAATCACTTCCTATTTTACTGTGTTTCGCTAATATCTATGAGATTGTTCATATCTATCATATCTTTATGGTAGAAACACCATAAAATAGTGTGCTACTACATATCTCTTACTAAACTCATAAGTAGTGATGTCATGTTAGAGCTTGAAATTGACTATAGGGGGATTATTTACACCATAAAAATGGGCAAATACTACCTACCAGGGCTTTTTTTTTTTTTCTGATAACGGGTTTTTAAACACTTAACAGCATACTCATGGCTGGAATCTCTGGCTCCTGTTCTTCCTGGAAGTCATTGCATGCTGTAGCAACTTTGCTTTGACTCTAGCCTTGTGCTGTTGCACTATTGTTCTGCATACTTCTCTATTTTCCCTGGCAAAACATACAGGCACCTTGGATTTCCTTATTTCCAGGCACTGGAAAACTAGATTCATGTAGTCATGCATGTCCCCTTGTACCATGAGCCAGAGTTGTCCTAAGGATCTGCAGCCTCTCTGTGTCATGCCCACAGAAGTATGGTACTATATTTGGTGACCTTAAGTTTTCTTATACTCCATAAGCTCCCACTTATCTTAAAGGTTGGTTTCAAGTCAAGAAAAAAAAAAAAAAAAAAAGAACCCTGGCATCTAAACTCCTTGGTTTACCTCTGTTTCCCCTTTTTCCTCCATGATCCTCCCAAATTTGCAGGGGCGAGGTTTTCCTGCTTTCACTTAATTCTGTGTGGAGCTTTCAACATATAATTTCAGTGACCAAGTCTCCCAAGCCTGGCTTGACATATTACAGAGGGAGACAAATTAATTTAGAAAACTTGTTTTCTCTCATGACAAGTCCTGACTTTCAAGCTGATTGGCTTGTTGCAGACACGGAAACCTATTTTGGCTATGGGAATAAAGCCAAAAAAAGAATAATTATTCTTTTTATCTTGCTTATTTCTACTGTAACATTGCCATCCTAATCTTCTTTGCCACATTTCCTCCCTTTTCCCCCTTCCCAGCATACTGATGCTTTAAGTGGCTAGGAATAAGGTGCTATTCACAGACTTGCAAATAGAAGAGCACATCAAGATATGTAAAAGTATTGCTTCTTTGCAGAGGTATAAAGAAGGACAGAGAGATGTAAGACTGTGATTCTTCCTATAGCTGGGAGGAATATAAGGAGCTGGTATGTTTCACTTCACCTTGTGATATAAAATAAAGTGGCAGCTTTGAATATTTGAGTTAAATTTCAGAAGTCTCCATGTAGCTATTGTGAAAATATTCTTATTGCCACCACTATATTCTTTTTTTTTTTGAGACGGAGTCTTGCCCTGTCACCCAGGCTCTAGTGCAGTGGCGTGATCTTGGCTCACTGCACCTCTGCCTCCCGGGTTCAAGTGATTCTCCTGCCTCAGCCTCCCGAGTAGCTGGGACTACAGGTGTACACCACCACACCGATCTAAGTTTTGTATTTTTAGTAGAGACGGGGTTTCACCATGTTGGCCAGGCTGGTCTTGAACTCTTGACCTCAGGTGATCCACCCACCTCAGCTTCCCAAAGTGCTGGGATTACAGACGTGAGCCACTGCGTCCAACCTCCCACAACTACCTTCTTTCTGTGATAAATTCAAGGACCCTGGGGCTTATCCATTACTTCTTTTTTTTTTTTTGCTTTTAATCACCTAAGGCTGAAGATGTCTGGGCTTTTTTATTCTGTAACATTTCTAAGACTGTGTCCATTAAATGCAAACAAAAAGGAGGAAGTCTTGGTAGAACAGGAGAAGTGATGCGTACTTGCTGATAGGATCAATTTAAATATTAATCACGACATATAGCCTAGTCCATGCTCTAGCTGTTTCTATGGCTTGGGCTTTGTTGGTCTTCCACTGCTCCGCTACATCATTTGCTAATGGTTCATCTGGATTGGGAGCACTTAACAAGGCCTGGATCGGTAGCAGAACTGTCGGATCTGCAGTGCTGGGGACCACTTACTTTTCAAAATATCTAAACATATTCTTCCCAACTTGTCTATATTAGGATGATAAAGTTTGGTCATGAAACATACTTTAGGGGCTGCCACTGCGTATTTGTCGGAAGGAATAGTTCAAGTTTAAAAGTCCCTCCCTCAAAGGGGGAAACCTGAGGGCCAGCAATGACCACATGAAAATAATGGGTGTTGCTCTCATGTGGTTCTGCTTGGATGCCAGGAACTCATTCTCCCAGCAAATGCTGGGTTTCTTTGACGATTCTGCGGGGAAGCCCAGCCATCTTGTCAGAACCCAAGTTCGACCTCTGGTCTCCGGCTCCACTCCCCCCAGGCAGAGTGGAAGTCTTGGGCTGGCTTATCCATTTCTAGAGGTCAGTATAATTGCAACATTCTCTAGAAGGGAATATCCAGCAACCTATTTTTAGTAGAGAAGTCTGGTGATCTTTGGCCACATGATGTCACTGGTGGTCCAGAAGATTTTTTGCCATCTCTGCCTCAGTGCCATGGGCAAGTTCCCTCCATCAACCTAGTCAGGACCTCTTAGTGTTCAAATGTAGGCAGGATGTCTTTCTCCCCTCACTGCCATGGCCATGCTGTTTTCCCACAGTCACCACAGCCTAGGCTGCTATTGCCACAGCTCCTCAGTGACCTGGCTCTTTGGGTCAGCTCAGGTAAGTGTAACCCTCTTCCAACAGGGCTGAGTTTGGAAGGCCTGCCTTCTCACCCCCCGTTGTTCCTGGAAACATACTTTTCCCCCCACTCTGAATCTAGGCCTTTCCTTTCTCCCTCATTTAATATTTATTCTCATTTACCATTCTAGCATGATCGCTATCTCTTTTGGGAGAGCAAAACCTCACTACATAAAAAAATTGTACATTATCCATAATATATCTTATAAATTTTATCCACATTGTTTCTATTTCCATGATTGCTTCTATGCCAGAATCCTTCAAATTTTTTTTTTTTTTTTTTTTTTTTTTTTTTTT
>NW_016815584.1:443975-459930 GCF_001698545.2 Rhinopithecus bieti | reverse complement strand
GACCTCGTGATCCGCCCGTCTCGGCCTCCCAAAGTGCTGGGATTACAGGCTTGAGCCACCGCGCCCAGCCTACTTGTATTTTTTATAGAGCTGAGTCTCCTTATGTTGGCCAGGCTGGTCTCCAACTCCTGGGCTCAAGTGATCCTCCTGTCTCAGCCTCCAAAAATGCTGGGATTATAGGCATGAGCCACTGTTCCTGGTCCTGGCCAATTTTAACACTCTTGATTCCATAGCTTTCTTTGTGGGAAGATGATTTTGACTCTGTGGCAAAAAGGGGTAGCAAAAATTTAAAATACCAGTCAGACAGCAGGTTACAAAAGTTGAACGGTGCTCATGGCAGGACTCAGTAAATACCTTTTTAAAAAATATAGTATGTTGATTTCAAGTGTAGTGAGATTCTTCAGTATCTATCAATATTGGTTCACATAACATACCTTTATTCTTTTAAAGTATATTACTTAGGAATTTTTAGTATATTTGCAAAGTTGTGAATTGATTACTAGCTAATTTCTGAATATTTTTTATCACTTCAAAAGTAAATCCCATACTCATTAGTAGTCCCTCCCTGTACTTACCCTGGCTCTCCCAGTCCCCAATTCCTGGCAACCATTAATTAACTTTTTATCTGTATGGATTTGCCTATTATGAACATTTCACACATACAATGGAATCATACAATACATGACCTTTTGCATCTGGCTTGTTTCACACAGCATAATGTTTTCAAGCGCCATCCATGTTGTAGCATGTATTAATACTTCATTCCTTGTAATAGCTGAATAATATTCCATTTTATGGATATACCATATTTTATCAGTTTATCAGGTGATGGGACATTTCAGTTGTTTACACTTTTTGGCTACTGTGAATAATGCTGCTATTGGCGTTTATGTAGAAGTTTTTGTGTGAACATATGTTTTTATTTATTTTGGTTGTATACCTAGAATTGCTGGGTCATATGGCAAATCTATGTTTGATGTTTTGAGGACCTACCAAACCGTTTTCCAAGTGGTTGCACCATTTTAAATTTCCACCAGCAATATATGAAGTTTCTAACTTCTCCACATTCTTGCCAACACTTGTTATTTGTATGTAGGTCTTTCTTTAATTGTAGCCACCTTTAATATTGAATAGTATTAATGAGAGGCCAATAAGTATGAAAAATAGGTATGAAAAAATTTCATAGAGATAATAAATTTATTTCTGGGACATCATGATAAATAGTTTAACATATTGTTGAAGTTTTCATTTTTTCCTCCCTTTTTCTCAGATCTTTTTTCCTCTTGAAATTGGAGTCTCACTCTGTTGCCTGTGCTGGAGTGCAGTGGCCTGATCTCAGCTCACTGCAACCTCTGCCTCCCAGGTTCAAGTGATTCTCCTTCTTCAGCCTCCTGAGTAGCTGGGATTACAGGTGTGTGCCACCACACCTGGCTAATTTTTGTATTTTTAGTAGAGATGGGGTCTTACCATGGTGGCCGGGCTGATCTCAAACTTCTGACCACAAGTGATCTGCCTGCCTTGGCCTCCCAAAGTGGTGGGATTACAGGTGTGAGCCACTGCTCCCAGCTCTTTTTTCGTGTTATATCTATCTCTCTTCTTTCCTTTAGTTTTTAAAAAAATTACATAATCAAACATGTCTATTTTTAACATTAACCAATATAGGGATGTACAAAAAAAATTAACTCGCTCAACTCTTCCACCGCAACTCCTAACATAACCAATGTTAGTAGTTTATTGAGTATATCCTCACACTTTTAAAACTCTGTGCATATGTACATAAGTTTGTGATAAAAGTATTCAATACTGCAGCTTACTTTTGAATATTTTGAAGATTATTTCTATATTAGCTGTTGTAAGTACACTTAAATGGTAGATATATTTCCTTCTCTTTCTAGCTTTCAAAATATATATGGCACACAAACAAACAATATTAAGTATATGCACACACACACTGCATCTCTAATTGATCCTGGATTTCATTTTGTTGTATCATGAGAAAGGAAACTGTTAGTATGGTCAAATTGACTGGTTTTGACTTTGCCTTATGTTCCCATTTGTTTTCTCTGTTCTTTACATATTTGACGTTCACCACAATCACTTGGATTAAAATGTGTGGATTGTTTTTTGGAGATAGGGACCTTACCATGTTGCTTAGGCTGGTCTCCATTTCCTGGCCTCAAGGGATTTTTCCACCTCAGCCTCTTGAGTAGCTGGGATTACAGGCATGAGCCACTGTGCCCAGCTTAAAATCTGTGGATTTATCAGTAGAAAATGTTCATGTAAAGATATTCGCTCCTCCAGTGAAAGGAAGCTTGAACTCCTCCCTTCAAGAAAGAAGCTCCTCCCCTTGTATTTCTATTGGGTTTTGCATCCAGACTGAGCTTCCTTCCCTCATCCATATGAAGTGTCTACCTTCTGCAGACTCCAGTGGCTCAGGAACCGGGGATGCAGTGCCAGGCTCGTGGTGTCCTGCAGCAGATGTGGGGAGCTTTCCTTCTTTACGTTTCCATGAAGATGGGAGGTAAGTCTCAATCTAATAGCAAATGCTGCTAGGAATTTTCAAAACAATTTCCTTTCAGCTAAATTATTGCAAATTTTGACATTTGTAATGAGAGTAGTTCCTGAATATGCATTTTCCTAATGTGGTGCTAATTGTCCTCCTATTACTATGGCTGCTGCTGTTACTGCAACCATTTATTTCAGTCTAAGAAATTCTCCCATCAACGGCAGTTCTTTTGTGACCACATAGAGGCATCATTTAAAAAATTATTTCAATAGTTTTTGGAGGAAACCTCATAATGATGGGGCTTCTGGGAGTGCTGCCCTAGTAACAATCATGTATCTTGTCATAGGCACTGCAGGACAAAGCCTTGAGCAGCCCTCTGAAGTGACAGCTGTGGAAGGAGCCATTGTCCAGATAAACTGCTCATACCAGACATCTAGGTTTGATGGGCTGTCTTGGTACCAGCAACATGATGGCGGAGCACCCACATTTCTTTCTTACAATGCTCTGGATGGTTTGGAGGAGAGAGGTCATTTTTCTTCATTCCTTAGTCGCTCTGATAGTTATGGTTACCTCCTTCTACAGGAGCTTCAGATGAAAGACTCTGCCTCTTACTTCTGTGCTGTGAGAGACACAGTGACTATGAGGCCTCCTTAACTGTGCCAAAATTCAAAAGACAACCAGTGGAGTACAGGTGGGCTTGAGAAGTTCTAGAACTTCCTGAGTGTATGTTTGCTTACTCTCTAATTTTAACCTTGTCTAGAATATGTAGCATAGGGCTCTTAGACTGAACCCCATTTTTTTTTTTTTTTTTGAGATGGAGTCTCGTTCTCTCTCCCAGGCTGGAGTGCAGTGGCGCGATCTTGGCTCACTGCAAACTCCGCCTCCCGGGTTCAGGCCATTCTCCTGCCTCAGCCTGAGGAGTAGCTGGAACTACAGGCGCCCGCCACTACGTCCAGCTAGTTTTTTGTATTTTTAGTAGAGATGGGGTTTCACCGTGTTAGCCAAGATGGTCTCCATCTCCTGACCTCATGATCCGCCCACCTCGGCCTCCCAAAGTGCTGGGATTACAGGCGTGAGCTGCCGCGCTGGCCATGAACCCCATTATTTTATGAAACATTGATTGCTAAAGAGAAGGACAAACTATTTTTTCTCTCTCTCTTTCTTCAGTTTCTCCTTTTCCTCTTACTCCTGCTTATTTATACCTCCAGTATCCTGTGGTCCCACATATGGAAGATGGAATTTACTTTTGGAGGAAGTTTTTTATACAAGGGAAGGATCCCTTGGTGAGTGCTTTAGTTTATGCAGTAGTAAGTTACATTCATATTCATGTATCCTTGGGAGGCTCTGAAATTTGTGAAGTAAATGCAAATTCCTCAGTTTGAGACGGCACAATTTCATTTAATTATGTCAAATATGTCCTCATTTTTGTATTTCCCTGAGCGATGATTTTGATATTATTTAACATTTTTTGGTGGATTTATCCAACATATTGGAGAGTGTGGGGGTTGTGGACTTAAAGGGTGAAGAGAAGATCAGGGAGAGCTCTTCTCTGTGAACAGAAGAGCGAGGTCATGCAATGAGGTGGGGGTCAAGTGTGGAAGGAGTTGGTCAGTAGGGAATTCCTGTAAAAGCACTGGATAATGGATAGAACAGTAATATAAAATATTCAGTTTAAAGATTTTCTTTTACTGAATTGTAATTCTTGTGTGCTATCCTAAATGTTTTTGAAGTTTGTTAAACATTACAGCCTGGCTGGGTGCGGTGGCTCAAGCCTGTAATCCCAGCACTTTGGGAGGCTGAGACGGGCGGATCACGAGGTCAGGAGATCGAGACCATCCTGGCTAACACGGTGAAATCCCGTCTCTACTAAAAAAATACAAAAAACTAGCTGGGCATGGTGGCGGGCACCTGTAGTCCTGGCTACTCGGGAGGCTGAGGCAGGAGAATGGCGTAAACCCAGGAGGCGGAGCTTGCAGTGAGCTGAGATCCAGCCACTGCACTCCAGCCTGGGCAACAGAGCGAGACTCCGTCTCAAAAAAAAAAAAAAAAAAATTACAACCTATATAGTTTGTCCTTAGCAGGCAATGCAGAATTTCTTCACCATAGGTGAATTCTTTCTTGGCTTAGTACATATATTTATTTATTTATTTATTTATTTTTTGTTATTTTTTGATCATGAGGTCAGGAGATTGAGACCATCTTGGCTAACCCAGGCTGGAGGGCAGGGGCGCGATCTCAGCTCACTGCAAGCTCCGCCTCNAAAAAAAAAAAAAAAAATTACAACCTATATAGTTTGTCCTTAGCAGGCAATGCAGAATTTCTTCACCATAGGTGAATTCTTTCTTGGCTTAGTACATATATTTATTTATTTATTTATTTATTTTTTGTTATTTTTTGATCATGAGGTCAGGAGATTGAGACCATCTTGGCTAACCCAGGCTGGAGGGCAGGGGCGCGATCTCAGCTCACTGCAAGCTCCGCCTCTTGGGTTCACGCCATTCTTCTGCCTCAGCCTCCCGAGTAGCTGGGACTACAGGCGCCCACCACCACGCCCAGCTAATTTTTTGTATTTTTAGTAAAGATGGGGTTTCACTGTGTTAGCCAGGATGGTCTCAATTTCCTGACCTTGTGATACACCCGCCTCAGCCTCCCAAAGTGCTGGGTTTACAGGCGTGAGCCACCGTGCCCAGCCATATATTTATTTTTATGTATTTTCTCTCCTTAGGTTTGGATGTTAAGTTCTTCTATTAGGTTTTTTTTTTTTTTTTATGGGTTTTTTTTTTTTTTTTTTTTTTTTTTTGAGACGGAGTCTTGCTCTATTGCCAGGCCGTAGTGTAGTGGCGCCATCTCGGCTCACTGCAATCTGTGCTTCCCGAGTTCAAGCCATTCTGCCTCAGCCTCCCTAGTAGCTGGGACTACAGGCATGCACCATCACACACAGCTAATTTTTGTATTTTTAGTAGAGACAGGGTTTCACCATGTTGGCCAGGATGGTCTCGATCTCCTGACCTCGTGATCCACTCACCTCAGCCTCCCAAAGTGCTGGAATTACAAGAGTGAGCCACCGTGCCAACCTCTATTAGCTAATTTTTAATGATTCATTTTGAGGTAAACAGAATTAGAGGGACTTGGTGGTAGGGAGTAGGAAAGGTAAAGTGGATGGTTTTCACTCAACAAATATTTTATTAAATTCTCGTATGTGCTAGGCACTCTTTTAATTGCTATGGTGCATCACTGAATAAAACATACCTGCACTGAGGTTGCTTATGTTCTTGTGAAGAGAGAGAATAAGTAGATGTTTTAGCAGACTTTGGAAGCACAGAGAAAATACATTTGACCCTCAGAACTCAGCTTCATTGTCTTTTTTTTTTGTTTTTTTCAAATGTTTATTTTATGTACAAAGAACTATCATGGTTTTTCACTGAGTAGATGCCTTGGATAATCCTTTGAAGGAAGATCATTTAGTCCAACTTAATGAAACCGATATCCTTCGCGTACTGACGGAAACACTGGCGGCACATATTGAGGCCATATTTCCGGATCAGACCGTGCCGGTTTGAACACACGCGACAAGAGCGAGAACCCTGGCCGAATTTTCGCGGGTGGCTCCAGTACAGCTGCTGGTGGCCCATCCTGCTCTCAGAAGTGCAACGAGGTAAAAGCGCTTCATTGTCTTTAATAGGAAGAGAGCTGAGATGTATGGAAGCAATGCTGATGTCCTGTGCTTGTTATAATTTTGTAATATAAATTAATCATCCGCTGAGTAAGGGCTGTATAACATTGGAGAGTTATAAGACTGCAAGTCTTGTTATCCAGAGAATCTCAGTCTTTCAAATTATTTGAATGTAGGTGTGTCTATAGTGGGACTCTATATAAAATCAGAAAGATACTGAACTTTTGAGTGGAGAATCTAACACTGAGGCAAATGACCTTTAACATGTGAATTATTTGTAAAAATGAAAAAAAATTTCAAATGCTTCATTGAAATCACGAAGGAGATAAAGTCTAAAAAACTTTCAGCAAGGAGTGAATGGTCAATGGAAATGAACTATACAAAATCAGTTATCTTAAATTTGAAGACATGTACGTTACTGATATTCTCCTTAATCGGTATGCTATCTTTTTATCTTTTTAATTTAGTGACTATGAGGAGTATACATAAGAACTTTTATAGGTTCATTTTGACCTTGTTTTCATATCTATTTTCTCCTAAAGTCTTAAGTTGCTTTTTTTTTTTTTTTTTTTTTTTTTTGAGATGGAGTCTCACTCTGTCGCCTAGGCTGGAGTGTGGAGGCGCTATCTCGGCTCACTGCAACCTCTGCCACCCAGGTTTAAGTGATACTCATGCCTCAGCCTCCCAAGTAGCTGGGATTACAGGTATGCCACCATGCCTGGCTAATTTTGTATTTTTAGTAGAGATGGGGTTTCACCATGTTGGCCAGGCTAGTCTCGAACTCCTGACCTTAAGTGATCCACCCACCTCGGCCTCCCAAAGTGTTGGGATTATAGGCATGAGCCACCATGCCTGGCGAAGACTTAAGTTTTTAGATAACATGTTTTTCTGTCACAGAGATTTTCAAGAAGAAAGAGTACCACTCTTTGTTACTTTCTGTCTCTGCTAGTAGGGTTTCTCTTTAACCCAGCAACTTCTTTCATTTCCACCTGGAAGGTGGTTGGATGCTAGATGTTGGAGCAAGCCATTACCAAAGGATAGGACACAAGGTTTTTCAAATTATTGCAGGTCAAACTGGGAACCCAGCCCTACTGTCATGTTCAAAGAGCAGTAGCTGTGTTGGGACTTGGGAGTTAGATGTTTCTAAGTTCAAATCCAAGCTTCACAGGGTGTTCAGATAAAATCTCACAGAATGAAAGAAACATAGAAAGGATTGGAAGGAGTTTGACATGCATCGAATCTAACTATCTTCTATGATGTTTGAATAAAGCTCTAATTTTTGAGCATCTTTTTGGTCTTGTTCTCTTGAGTAGTTGTGGATGAGTCCATCTTCAATGTCTTTTGCCTTGAGATCTTACCTTTGGAGCTTTCTATATCCCTCAGTGTGGGCAAGATAGACCAAACAACCCATTGTCCAGTTATTTTCTAGTCCTGGGGTATCTGTGGAGTTTCCGGAGCCACAGTGGTACTCAGATGTCAGGAGCATATTCTCACTGTGGCAGTTAACCTCTCTTTAGTTCTAGTTCCTAAGGACGATAACCAAAAGAACACAGGTGGAAGAGGCTTGCATCGAGAAGGCTACACTCTATCCTGGAGGTGAACTGTTCACTATTACATACATAGCTCAGGAAAACTTAGATACCTCTCTTGTTTCTTTTGGCTTAAGGGTGATAAATAATTTAGGTGTTATTGAGCCCTAGTTTGCTCAACTGTTTCTCGTGGTTCCTCTACTCCCGTATCTTCGTACATAGTTCCTATGCAGAGAAAACTCTCCTCAAATTATCATTTTTTGAGTAGGCTATCTACTGCTTTTTGGAAAATCAGCACCATCCATGTGCCTTAAGAGTGATTTGCACATGTACTCATGGGTACAGGGAAGTGAAGGAGGTCAGTTGGAAGAAATACAAAAACCAAGATCTTCATTAAGAAGAATTTAAAAATTTTGAAGGAATAGTTGGATCTTTTTCTAAGAAAAGTCTGTAAGAGATTTGATAATATGAATTTGGATGGGAAATAGGGAGTGTGCTGTGTACCACTGGATTTAGGACATGAGAGCGGGAGGCCCAGAATGCACACATAACCCTTCTCAGACAACCCTTGAGCCTTTGGTTTGGATACTGAACCAAGGGTAAAGGAAGACAAAAGTTGCCTTTTTGAGGGATCAGCTTATGAGGTGGAGTAGAACTCTAAGCTGGACTCTGCCAGTGTCCTTTTGAAACCCTGTCTTTTTTCCTAAATGAGGAATCTCAATTCCAGATATAAAATGAGGATGAATGGCTCACGCCTGTAATCCCAGCACTTTGGGAGGCTGAGATGGGCAGATAACAAGGTCAGGAGTTTGAGACCAGCCTGGCCAATATGGTGAAACTCTGTCCTACTAAAAACACAAAAGTTAGCTGGGCGTGGTGGTGTGCACCTGTAATCCCAGCTACTCGGGAGGCTGAGGCTGGAGAATCGCTTGAACCCGGGAGGTGGAGGTTGCGGTGAGCTGAGATGGCGCCACTGTACTCCAGCCTGGGTGACAGAGTAAGACTCCATCTTAAAAAAAAAAGAAAAAGAAAAAGAAAATGAGGATGAAACACAGCTTTGGTTGAATGTTCCACCAGGCAGTATTCTGTGTGTCTTTTGAGCAAGTGCAAGCACATAATTTTCCTATTTATCATCTTTCTGAATCTCAATCGAGTGCTTCCTGCCTGGAAGCCATTAGTTCACATATCTGACTCACATATACTCTGAATTTTAAGTGTATTTTGACTCTGCCTCTACAGTGGTTACCACATGCTTATCCATTATTCATTATTGAGTTTTATATGCATTTGTACTTTTCAACTGACCCATATCCATCCATTGGTCATACATGAGCTTTCCCTTGGCTCTGTTCTCCTGGGCCAGTTTTGGGCATGGACTTTTATACTCACCTTCCCATTTTGTCCCAGCCATTCATCAGTTATCCCCTCAGCTGAAACTTGACTTCTGTGAAAGTACTTAGTCACTGAGTGTGGGGATGGAGGTGACTTGAAAAGCAGGTGTTACATCTCATAATTAAATTATGTAATCTGGTACTTCAGAATCTCCTGGTCTCTGTTGTCACATTTCCTTATGAACTTCTGGGGGGATTAGGAAGTATTTCAGAACTTCCTTTCCTAGGTAGGCATACCATTTTTTTTTTAAAGATGAAGTCTTGTTCTGTTGCCCAGGCTGGAGTGCAGTGGCGCGATCTCAGCTCACTGCAAGCCCCGTCTCCCGGGTTCACGCCATTCTCTTGCCTCAGTCTCCTGAGTAGCTGGGACTACAGGCGCCCACCACCACGCCCGGCTAATATTTTGTATTTTTATTAGAGACAGGGTTTCACCGTGTTAGCCAGGATGGTTTCGATCTCCTGACCTCATGATCCGCCCACCTCAGCCTCTCAAAGTGCTGGGATTACAGGCGTGA
Source organism: Rhinopithecus bieti (assembly GCF_001698545.2). Classification (NCBI taxonomy): domain Eukaryota; kingdom Metazoa; phylum Chordata; class Mammalia; order Primates; family Cercopithecidae; genus Rhinopithecus; species Rhinopithecus bieti. Next base: position 450,316 of record NW_016815584.1, on the reverse strand, counting down.
GCCACCGTGCCTGGCCAGGTAGGCATACCGTTAAATAATACTACTCATTAAGAAAGGCCTGTGCCCATTTTGTGGCTAATCAGTAGGCAGAACTAGAATAAATAAGATTTACACTTACTGGTACTAGACAACTTACCTTGGGAATTGCAACCTAGGTTTGGAGACTTGACCTTCCAAGTCTGTAGACTGACTTGCAAACTAGCCATACTTTTCTGCTTGCTAACCAGGTCTTGATCTGGAAAGTAAGATCTCCCTGAGAACTGTCAGATCTACTTGAGCAATACTTTTCAGTCTGCATTAGAATCATATTTTAAAATTCCCTATGCTTAGGTCCCATCCCAGGTCAATTTAATCAGAATTTCTGGTGATGGAGCCAGAACTATTTAAATAAAAGTCTCCCAAGTGATTCTAAATGAAACAAAGTTGGAAAACTACAGTCTTAAAAGATAAATTGGACTAACCCTCTGGAGTTGAAAACTCACCCAAATTTATTGTACAAGAGTCAAAAACTGTCTTGAGCGCCCCATCTGGTATGGGAGGCAGATGAGGGGTTGCTGGTTACTAATATTGGCATTCCTTCCTTTCATTGTGAGTTGCTCTTATAACTTGCACCTGCCGCTCTCTAGAAACATGAGCCTGAGGTCCAATGTTAAACTGAGGCATGTGACACCTGTGCTCAGATCAATGGGCACCCAGGGACCATCAAAGACTTTTCTTTCTTACACCCTTGGCCTTTGTGTCCCTTGGAGAAGAACTTCAAAAGAGCAAGCCCTTCTTCAGGGCCATCATGGTCTTCTAAGGTTTAGCACACATTTTAGTAAAGACACATTAAGGATACCTTAAATACACATTTTTTTGAGGGATAAATATCAACATAAGGAATAGAGGACTCTTGGCCAGGTGCGGTGGCTCATACCTGTAATCCCAACACTTTGGGAGGCTGAGGCAGGAGGATTGCTAGGGGTTCGAGATCAGCCTGGGCAAATAGTGAGACTCCTATCTCTACTAAAGAAAAAAAAAAAAAAAAAAAAAAGAAGCCTCTTAATTACCTGTCTAAGCTCCTCAGACAATCAAGACCAGTCCTTGTGGAGATTAAAAATTTCAGGAACTAAAAGTTTGTTATAGCTTGGTCATTACTCTCATGAAGCAGCATAAGTCAGTCCTCCTAGTGCTCTGTGAATGTGAAAATGTAAAGTCTCTTTGTCTGTGCTTCTGTCACTGTTGCTGATGCACTCTCCACATGTCTGGTTTATTGATAATTCACCCTCCAGTATTTCACTCCATCCTCTGGAGGGAATGGTGGCCTCTTCATCACAAAATGTTTTCTGTATTTGCACTCCTCTGTGATTCCCTGTTCATCCCTTAAGACAAACCCTTCTTTAAGTCCTGGATGATAACAAGAGTGATGATTGCAGCACTCAATATTTATTAAGTGTCTACCATGTTTCAGAAACTTCACATTAGTTATCTCATTCAATGCTCTTAATACCTTGTATTAGTCCGTTTTCATACTGCTATAAGGAACTAGCTGAGATTGTGTAATTTATGAAGAAAAGAGGTTTAATTAATTCATAGTTCCACAGGCTTAACAGGAAGCATGACTGAGAGGCCTCAGGAAACTTACAATCATGGTGGAAGGTGAAGGGGAATGAAGCACGTCTCACCATGGTGGAGCAGGAGAGAGAGACAGTGAAGGGGGAAGTGCCACACACTTTTAAATCATCAGACCTCATTAGAACTCACTCACTATCGTGAGAATAGCAAGAAATCAACCCCCATGATACAGTTACCTCCCATGAGGCCCCTCCTCCAATTTGACATGAAATTTTGGGTGGGGACACAAATCTAAACCATATCATTCTGTCCCTGGTCCCTCCTAAATCTCGTGTCACTCTCACATTGCAAAATACAATTATCCCCTCTCAACAGTCCCCTAGTCTTAACTCATTTTAGCATCAACTCAAAAGTCCACAGTCCAAAATCTCATCTGAGACAAGGTAAGTTATTTCCACCTATGAGCCTATAAAATAAAAAACAAGTTAGTTATTTCCAAGATACAATGGGGGTTCAGGAATTAGGTAGATTCTCCCATTCCGAATGGATAAATTGGCCAAAACAAAAGGGCTCCAGGCCCCACACAAGTCCGAAACTCAGCAGGGCAGTCATTAAATCTTAAAGTTCCAAAATAATCTCCTTTGACTCCATGTCTCACATTCAGGGCACTCTGATGCAAGGGGTGGGTTCCCACAGCCTTGGGCAGCTCCACCCCTGTGGCTCTGTAGGATACAGCCCCTATGGCTGCTTTCATGTGCTGGTGCTGAGTACCTGCAGCTTTTCCAGGTGCACAGTGGGATCTAGAGGATGGTGGCCCTATTCTCACAACTTCACTAGGCAGTGCCCCAGTTGGGACTCTGTAGGGGGGCTCCAACCCCACATTTCCCCTTTGCACTGCCCTAGTATAGGTTCTCCATGAAGACTCTGCCCCTGCAGCAGACTTCTACCTGGACATCCAGATGTTTCCATACATCCTCTGAAATCTAGGTAGAGGCTCCCAAACTCTTTCTTTCTGCACACTCACAAGCCCAACACCATGTGAAAGCTGCCAAGGCTTGGGGCTTGAACCCTCTGGGGTGACAGCCCAAGGACCTTGGCTCCTTTAAGCTATGTCTGGAGCTGAAGCTGATGGGATGCAGGACTCCATGTCCCAAGGCTGCACAGAGCAGTGGAGTTCTGGGCCTGGCTCACAAAACCATATTTCCTTCCTAGGCCTCCAGGCCTAAGATGGGAGGGGCTACTTGAAAGTCTCTGAACTGCCCTGGAGGCATTTTTCCCTATTGTCTTGGCTATTAACATTCAGTTCTTCTTTACTTATGCAAATTTCTGCAGTTTAACTTCTCCCCAGAAAAGGAGTTTTTCTTTTCTACTGCATGGTCTGGCTGCAAATTTTCCAAACTTCTCCAAACTGCTTCTCTTTTAAATATGTTTTCTTTGTTTATGTAAATAAGCTAGGCTTTTGAAGCAGCCATGCCACTTCTTAAAAGCTTTGCTGCTTAGAAATTTCTTCCACGAGATGCCCTAAGTCATTTCTCTCTAGTTCAAAGTTCTGCAGATCTCTAGAGCAGGAGCACAATGCTGCCAGTTTCTTTGCTATAGCATGCAAGAGTCACCTTTGCTCCAGTTCTCAGTAAGTTCCTCATCTCCATCCGAGACCTCCTTAGCCTGGACTTCATTGTCCACATCACTATCAGCATTTTGGTCAAAACTATTCAACAAGTATCTAGGAAGTTCCAGACTTTTCCCACATCTTCCTGTCTTCTTCTGAGCCCTCCAAACTGTTCCAACCTCTCCATTACCCAGCTGCAAAGTCACTTCCACATCTTCAGGTAACTTTATAGCTGTGCCCAACTCCTGCTATCAGGAGGATAGCCCCACTTCTGTATCAGTTGGTTTTCACACTGCTACACTTACTAACTAAGACTGTGTAATTTATGAAGAAGAGAGGTATAATTGACTCACAGTTCCACAGGCTTAACAAGAAGCATGACTGGGAGGCCTCAAGAAACTTACAATCATGACGGAAGGCGAAGGGGAAGCAACATGTCTTACGATGGTGGAGCAGGAGAGAGAGAGCCAAGAGGGAATGCCACACACTGTTCAACCATCAGCTCTCACGAGAACTCACACACTCTCACAAGAACAGCAAGGGGGAAATCTGCCTTCATGATTCACTTACCTCCCACCAGGCCCCTCCTCCAGTTTGACATGAGATTTGGCCAGAGATACAAATGCGAACCATTTTATATCTCCCTTGAAGTAAGTCTTATTGCCCTTATTATATATGCAAAGTAATCAAGGTTTAGAAAGGATAGTTAATTTGCTCAAGGACACATAGCTGGTTGATGGTGAGATCAAGATTCTTTTAACAGACTCTAAAAGTTATACTCTTTCCTTTTCATAACAATGTATTTTTAAAAATGGGTAGATATGCTGAAAGTTTATCAAGTTTTATCACTAAAACTTGGGGTCACTGAAGTAAAGCTATCTTTCACTAACTATCTGTAAATTGATAGTCAACTATCTTGGGAAGTTAAATGACCCACCAGCCTTCATATTTAGCGTGAATCAATTTAATTAGTTCCTTCAGTTTCTTCAGACAAATGGAAGTTTTCTTAAAGGAGATGGAATAAAGGAAGAAAGAGGGGGTTGTGCAAAAGGAGGTGGGAATAGATCTCAGAAAGGATGCTGTTGAAATGAAGGGGCCCACTTTTTTTAAATGAAATTGATTTTTAATTCAGTTAAGAGAATAAAAGAGATGAAGTATGCAGTTATATTTTCTTTTATACTTACCTACATAATTACCTTTACCAGCACTTTTTTTTTATGCGTAGATTCAAACGGTATTGTGTGGTGTCACTTGCTTTCTCCCTGAAGAACTTCCTTTATTATTTCTTGTAAAGCAATCTGCTCCTAACAAATTTTTCTTTGCTTTTGTTTATCTTGGATGTTTTTATTTTGCCTTTATTTAAAACTAGCCTGTTTCTTCCAGAGATTTAAAAGCTCACTTTGTATTTGTTTTCTTTAACCTTTTATTTTAGGTTTGGGGATACATGTGAAGGTTTGTTACGTATGTAAACTAGTGTAACAGGGGTTTGTTGCACAGATTATTTCATCACCCAGGTTAAGGCCAGTACCCAATAGTTATCTTTTCTGCTCCTCTCCCTCCTGCCACCCTCCAGCCTCAAGTAGACCTTAGTGTCTAGTGTCTGTTGTTCCCTTCTTTGTGGTCATGAGTTCTCATCATTTAGCTCCCACTTATAATTAAGAACATACGGTATTTGGTTTTCTGTTCCTGGTTCCTCCAGCATGGATGGAGCTGGAGGCTATTATCCTTAGCAAAGTAACTCAGGAACAGAAAAAGACATCTCATTCTTTTCTGTGGCTGCATAGTATTCCATGGTGTATATGTCCCACATTTTTTTTATCCAGTCTGTCATTGATAGGCATTTCAGTTGATTCCATGTCTTTGCTATTGTGAATAGTGCTGCAATCAATGAACATTTGCTTGCATGTGTCTTTATGGTAGAATGATTTATATTCCTCTGGGTATATGTCCAGTAATGGGATTGCTGGGTTGAATGGTCATTCTTCTTTTAGCTCTTTGAAGGATCTCCATACTGCTTTCCATAATGGTTAAACTAATTTACACTCCCACCAACAGTGTATGTGTTCCCTTTTCTCCATAGTCTCACCAACATCTCTTAATTTTTGACTTTTTCATAATAGCCATTCTGGCTCATGTGAGATGTTATCTCATTTTGGTTTTGATTTGCATTTCTTTAATGATCCATGATGCTAAGCTTTTTTTATTTGCTTGTTGGATGCATGTGTGTCTTCTTTTGAAAAGTGTCTGTCCATGTGGGATCCAGGTTTCATACAGCAAACAGAAGCAAGCACAGGTGCAGCCTCATGTTTCTTTACATTGATTCAGAGTTTGAGCTGGTTTCACAGTTTTTTTGAGACGAAGTCTCGCTCTGTTGCCCAGGCTAGAGTGCAATGGCGTGATCTCGGCTCACTGCAACCTCCACTTCCCAGGTTCAAGCTATTCTGATGTCTCAGCCTCTCGAGTAGCTGGGATTACAGGCGCCCACCACTGCGCCCAGTTAATTTTTGTATTTTTAGTAGAGATGGGTTTTTGCCATGTTGGTCAGGTTGGTCTCGAACTCCCGACCTCAGGTGATCTGCCCACCTCGGCCTCCCAAAGTGCTGGGATTACAGGTGTGAGCCACCGTGCCCGGCTGTTTCACAGTTTTGACTGGCGTTTTCTTTGTGTTGAGGCTAGGTGAGTTCCTGCTAACAACTCTGTATCACACACACACACAAAATCACTCAGTGTCACTCAAGATTAGTTCTGTTTTAATGATGAACTTAGCATTCATACATATATAATCTTAAGAGTAGTTATAGTTTGTGGATGAACTTACATATGACCTTAAGATCTCATCTCTTCTGCCAGGCATGGTGGCTCACACCTGTAATCTCAGCACTTTGGGAGACTGAGGAAGTTAAGTGACCTACCAGCTTTCATATTTAGCGTGAATCACGGGTGGATCACGAGGTCAGGAGGTTGAAACCATCCTGGCTAACACAGTGAAACCCCATCTCTACTAAAAAATATAAAAAATTAGCTGGGTGCCTGTAGTCCCAGTTGCTCGGGAGGCTGAGGCAGGAGAATGGCATGAACCCGGGAGGCGGAGGTTGCAGTGAGCCGAGATTGCACCCCTGCACTCCAGGCTGGGGTGACAGAGCGAGACTCCATCTCAAAAAAAAAAAAAAAAAAAAAA
>NW_016815584.1:438728-443782 GCF_001698545.2 Rhinopithecus bieti | reverse complement strand
AAAAAAAAAAAAAAAAAAAAAAAGAAGAAGATCTCATCTCTTCTGACAAGAACAATATGGCACATTGGCTTAAGTGCCACATAGAAGACTTGTTAGACCAATCAGTGTCTTCTAGATTCTATTAGAAATGCTGTTTTTTAAATGTCCAGTTGGTAATTTTCAATGGCTTGTTTCAAGAGTAACAAATTATCACGGACTCTGTACTGCCTTGCTTGTCGTCTCTCATACTGTGTGTAACATGTATTATATGTATGTATAACATATAATATCCTTCCTGATATTATGGTATTTCTGTATAGCACAATGTAATTCTTATATCCACATTAATATATTTTTACATTTATGAATTTTGAATCTTTCCATGCATTTGTTTTAATTTTACTGTTAAAATGGGCCAACATGACACAACACATCCAAAGAAGTGAAAAATATGTCAGTGAATGAAAGAATGCTTTTACCTTGTTTTCATTTATTCACCAATGAACTGTCCGTACTTGCTTTTAGGTTGCCATGTAGTTGAATCTTCTGTCTTTAGTTTCTCTTAAATGTTCTTTTTTTTTTTTTCCCAGGTGAGACCAGGGCAGGTAATGGGCAGAACTGACAATAATTTCTTTATTTTAAGATACATTTCAGGAGACTTTCCCAGTGCTATTTCAATTCAGCAACAAATATTGATATCTGTGTGTGCTCCTAGTTATTAGGCAATAGAGGCTTTTTTTTTAGACAAAGCCTCTCACTGTCGCCCAGGCTAGAGTGCAGTGGTGCAATCTCCGCTCACTGCAACCTCCACCTCCCGGGTTTAAGCAGTTCTCCTGCCTCAGTCTCCCAAGCAGTTGGGATTACAGATGCCTGTCACCATACCTGGCTAATTTTTTGTATTTTTGGTAGAGGTGGGGTTTCACTATGTTGGCCAGACTGGTCTTGAACTCCTGACTTTGTGATCCACCCACCTTGGCCTCTCAAAGTGCTGGGATTACAGGCATGAGCCACTGTGCCCGGTGAGAGATAAATTCTTGGCTGTAATACATGACAGACTGTGGCAAGGTCTATAGTAAAGAAGCGATGGCAATACCAGGGAAGAGGAATTAAGTCCTGCCTGGGAAAAAACAGATGAGGAAATATTTAATATGGATCTGAAAGAAGCATAAATTGTCACTTGGTCAATATGGAGAGGGAGGACTTATATTCTAGACAGAGGAGAGAGCTTGAGCAAAAGAGCACAGGCAAGTATAGGGCACGCTCACGGAACGGCAATACATCAGTGAGGGTTGGGAGAGGCAAGTGGTGGAAATGGCTTGAGAGAACATGTATGTGAGGCCAAGATTGCATTGGACTTTGAATTCCAGATTAAGGAGCCTGACCTTATTCATTCTACATTCACTGAAGAGTGCTACAGATTCTGTGTTTCAGAGGGTAATTTTGTTTGTGGTCCAGATGAGGAAGAAAAGGACAAAAGACTAGTCAGGAATTAAGAGAGACAGTTTACATCGATTCAGTTTGAGCTGGTTTCACAGTTTTGAGGAGACAGAATTTGATGTATTAGCACATGACGAGGATGAGGGACAGGAAAAAAAAACACGAGTAGTCCAGAATTTTCAAGTTCAAGTGCTTGGAAATATTCATGCCATGCACAAGCAAAGAAAGGGAATTTAGACAGGTCTAGGATTAGGAGCAAAGACAATGAAAAAAGGGGTTATGGAGCCCCCTTTTTACTTTTTTCATATTTTCTGGCATGATATACCTTCTAAGATACTGACACATTCTCATCCTAGTCAACCTTTGGTAAGGCATTTTCTCATCTCACAAGATAGTCAGAGGTGATAGAAGTAATGTATCCATTTATTTCTGAAAGATTATGTAAAACAACTTGAACCAGTTTAATTAGTAGAAAAGATTTTGGGTCGAAAGAATTCAGAATTTTCTGCCAAAGAAAATGCAAGTAAATTCACTTTAAATCATTAGCAATTTATTGGGCATTTGTCACATGCAGCAGTAGCTGAACAGAGTGGCAGTGATGATGATGCAGGTGTAGTTACTTATTTTCATTTAGCCCCTCGACCTGCTGTCATCCTCTTCAGGGAGGACTTCACTTCTTGATTCCTCAGTGTGTAGATGAGGGGGTTCAGTAATGGAGTGACAACAGTGTAAAACACAGCCACTGCCCCATCCAGGGGGCTCTTGGCGCCAGCCCTAAGGTAAGATGAAAATACAGGGAACATAGTAAGAACTGTGACCACAGTTAGGTGGGATATACAGTGGATGAAGGCCCTGCCCTCCATCAGCAGTGCGTATCTTCAGGGATGGCATGGACTTGTTTGCAATAGGAAGCAGAATTAACATGAAGCAACTGGTACAATACCTCCAATATGTCCACAAAGGTCACAAGCTCATTGACCAGTTTGTGTCAGGCACAGCCAGTCTCAATACTGCAGGATGTCACAGATAAACGTAATCTACCTGATTGGGACCCACGAAGGGCAAGCGGCAAGGTCAGGGTGGCCTGGATAGACCCATGGAACTGGACGGCGACCCAAGGGCTCCAGCCACAAAGACTGCTGCATGAACTCCCATTCATGAGGCACGGGTACGCAGGGGCTGACATATTGCCAGGTACCTGTCATAGGCGCATCAACGGTGGTAGAGGAAAGCACTGGGTTGCTGCCCAGGAGTGAAAGAAAATACAGTTGAGGCCACACAGCCACCAAATGGGATAGCCTTGCTGGCAGGAGTGAAGTTAAAATAATTCAGAATGATGCTGAGAGGAGCGCACATTCCCAGGAATGAGAGCACTCCCCAGAAGAATGTACATGCGGGCGAGCATGGACTTTCGGGTCAGCCCACACGGTGATCAGAATGAGCAGGTTCCCCAGCTGAGTGATGGATGTAAATCTGAAGAAGACCAGGAAGAGGAGGCTTCTTAGATTCTGGGGGTGAGACAAGCCCAGAAGAATGAAAATCTGTCACCACAGTGTCCCAGCGATGTGTGTTTTGGTCTTTCAACATCTTTTGTAGTCCTGCTAAGATGAATGGTGAAGTTTGACAAGAGAAACACGGCACAATGATGTTGTAAGTGAATGCTTTTGTCGGATGATTGATGCCTAGGAATTATGAGATAAACAAGATAGTATTAAATTGTTTTTTAAAAGAGGAGGTGGTGTCACCATTAGTTATTTAGGTTACTTAATAGGAGAAGCCCTCCAGAGCCTGGTTAGTTTCCTAGATGGGAGGAAACTCTTGTCCATTGAGAGATACTGAGAGGCAGGATTTGCCAGATGAAGGAAGAGGGACACATGAGAGTGACAGAGAAGTACCGAAAACTCCAACCAAAAAGTGAGTTCACCAAGGAGGGGCTAAGGTTGACACAGAGAAGTGTGGAACAAACACCCTACAATGACCACATCGACTTTTTCTTCACCTACTGTCATTGTCCCCTTTGTCCTCAGCTAAAGTCTCATCTCCTCACCATAGCATGCAAAAATATTCCTTATCTGCCCCTTATTCATATCGCTATTGTATCACTTGTAATTCCTTCTTATTGTTGGGATGCATGACACTCCTCAAGGTTCTCACAGTAGCGTGCTCTAACTTGGGACTTAGGCACACACTATCTTTTCCGCTCCCTTCACATAGGTAGTGCCCACTTTTCCTTCAGGATTCAGTTCGGAGTCTTCACCTTCAAGAAGGCTTTCCCGATCCCTGAGGGCAATGCTTATACTTTTCAGAGCACGTACATTATGTTGTATTGTCTGATTTCTTTTTTTCTCCCTTAGTAGTCATCCCGTCTAGCACACTAAAAGTGATAAATACCATAATTATTTTCTGAATGACTGAGGCAGTTTGAATGGATGTTGCCAAATCCCCCTGACTGAATACATTGTTTCTCTGCTTGATCTTTTTTGTCTGACCCTTGTGCCCACGTGGCTGGGACTTTTAGGTCAAGGGACCATGTCATTCATTATGTAATATGGGTATAATTTCATTAATAAAAAACTCCAAGAAGCATTCATGCCTGTTTTTGCTCCAGGATATCATTTAGATTTATTTTGTTGATTTATATAGTTCATTGGTTTGGGATTGGATTTTTTTTTTTTTGGTATGAGGTCACAGAGGAATTTTTATTGTTTGTTATAAAATCGTTGATTAATGCAGGACTTGATCTTTAGTGTGCTTGTGTGTAATATCTATGTATTGCAGTCTATCAAACAGCAACTCTCTCTAAAGGCCTTTACAGATTTTCAAGTATCTGAACCAGATGATAAAATAGATAGAGGGATGGAATGTGTTTGTTTCACTCTTTTTGTTGAATAGGTTGCTTGATAAAGACTTTTCACTCTATGCATGGTTTGAGATGCATTTATCTTTCATTTAACTACAAAATATCTTTGTAATGCAAATGACTATTTTCAGAAAGCAATTAACATGACAAGAGATTAATTATAAATAACATGTGAACATTAATAAGTTTAACTATTTAATCTCTATCAGAAATTCCCCAAGGAGATTTTATCTTAAGTATTCTCTGAAACAACTTAATTCATATGTTAACTTTCAAGAGTTATTAGTAGTAATAATAATAATATTGAATATATCTGGCTCTTCGAAGTCTGTGGAAAATGTTAAACTTGCCCTTTGCCGACCAAGAATGAAGAAATAACAGCTTTTTATTGCCTGAGTTTCAGGAGGACACTGATTTATTCGAAAATGGATGGGAAAACTAAATCTTATTTCTGTGGTTAGAATATACAGAAAAGAGGCCGGACACAGTCGCTCTCACGCCTGTAATCCCAGCACTTCGGGAGGCCGAGGCAGGCAGATCACGAGGTCAAGAGATTGAGACCACCCTGGCCAACATGGTGAAATCCCATCTCTACTAAAAATACAAAAAATTAGATGGGTCTGGTGGCGGGCACCTGTCGTCCCAGCTACTCGGGAGGCTCAGGCAGGAGAATCTCTTGAACCTGGGAGGTGGAAGCTACAGTGAGCTGAGATTGTGCCACTACACTCCAGCCTGGTGACAGAGAGAGACTCTGTCTCAAAAAAAAAAAAAAAAAAAA
>NW_016815584.1:413382-438216 GCF_001698545.2 Rhinopithecus bieti | reverse complement strand
GTGGGGGGGGGCTCCCCCCCCCCCCCTCCACGTGGGGGTAAAGGGCGAGCCCCCGTCTCAAAAAAAAAAAAAAAAAAAGATACTAATTATGACCGGGCGCGGTGGCTCACGCCTGTAATCCCAGCACTTTGGGAGGCCAAGGCGGGCAGATCACAAGGTCAGGAGATTGAGACCATCTTGGCTAACATGGTGAAACCCCGTCTCTACTAAAATACAAAATTAACCAGGCGTGGTGGCGGGCGCCTGTAGTCCCAGCTACTTGGGAGGCTGAGGCAGGAGAATGGCGTGAACCCGGGAGGTGGAGCTTGCAGTGAGCTGAGATTGTGCCACTGCACTCCAGCCTGGGCGACAGAGTGAGACTCTGTCTCTTAAAACAACAACAACAACAACAAGAAAAAACTAATTATGAGCTAAAGTAATTTTCTTTTTTTGTGTGTGTGTGAGTGATGCAGTCTTGCTCTGTTGCCCAGGCTAGAGTGCAGTGGCCTGATCTTGGCTCATTGCAACCTCTGCCTCCCAGATTCAAGTGATTATCCTGCCTCAGCCTCCCGAGTAGCTGGGACTACAGGTGCGTGCCACTGTGCCTGGCTAATTTTTGTATTTTTGGTAGAGACGGGGTTTCACCATATTGGCCAGACAGGTCTTGAACTCCTGACCTCATGATCCACCCACCTTGGCCTCCCAAAGTGCTGGGATTATAGGCGTGAGCCACCATGCCTGGCTGAGCTAAAGTAATTTTCTTTGTTGATACAGGAATATAAACTAGTATGCTTCTACGTAGGCAAATAATATATTCATGAAATGTTTTATGAAAATCAATTTTTGTATTTAAAATCAGATAGAACTGTACCACTGGGGCAATTATTTGAAGGACTTCCATGATGCATACTTACCTGTAGTGAAAAGTTTATCCCTAATTTATCTACTTTGTCAGTCTGACTTTCCCCCTGTTGTTGTGCATAAGTCTGGTTTCATTTCTCCCAGGCTCCCTGTTGAAAGAAAGCTCTTTTTACCCCTCTAGGTTCTGGGTTTCCTGCCTGGGAGGAGGCAGGAAACTGAAATGGGTTATAGCTGGTCAGTTTGAGGACAGGTTACATTTCCAGGCAGACTTGGTAAAGAACGGTGGTTTCAGCTTGGTGTTTGGTGTTCAGAGTCTGCAAAGGAAGATAGTTTAGACTTCCAGAAGGTAGATTTTGGGAGAAATATAGAGTGTGTTTACAGAAGGATTGGCTTTCTTGGCAAGAGAGGTGAACAGTCTGGGACCACCTTAGAGGAGACAAAAGAAAGACTGGGCGTGGTGGCTCATGCCTGTAATCCCAGCACTTGGGAGGCTGACGCAGGAGAATTGCCTGAGCCCAGAAGCTTGAAACCAGCCTAGGCAACATAGTGGGACCCTGTCTGTGAAAAAAATTTTTTTAATTAGCCAGGTCTAATGGTGTGCACCTGTAGTCCTAGTTACTCAGGAGGCTGAGACAAGAGGATCACTGGAGCCTGGAAGGTCAAGGCTTCAGTGAGCCATGATGGTGCCACTGTACTCCTTCCTGGGTGACAGATTGACACCTTGTCTCAAAAAAAAAAAAAAAAAAAAAAAAAAAAAAAAAAAAAAAAAAAAAAAAAAGAGGGGGGGCCACATTTGTGTATCCTCTTGTCCCTCTCCCTTATCTTCCAGATTTGTGTCATTTTATTTTAGGTCTGTTCCTCTTTTTCAGCTTTTGAAACTTAGGATATTTAAGATAAGGAAAGTTAAATACAATTTTGGTATATCTACTCTGGCTAATTAGATAACCAAAATATTCTAAAATTTCCCAAGTTTTAGACTGTATTGGATATTCTCCAACTGGATAGGTCAGAATTTAAATAATCAGAACACATGAAAATAACAAAAGTTAAAGTTCAATATAAAAAGCATCTGAAAATAAGAGCCCAGTGACATCAGAGAATAAACAGCATATTTTTACAAAGCAATTATCCTGGAAACTCTAGGAAGAGACTTTGGGAATGGGGTGAAAGAGTAGCACTGAGAAGGTAAGAACAGGGAGGGTCAAGAACACCTTCAAGGGACCTCTATGGCATTATGGGATCACAGGATAAGCTGCTTTCTATGCCCCTACCCTGCCTCAAATCAAGCTAGTTTGATGTGAACACATTTCTTGCCGCGTATTTAGAGAGGCGCCGAGGAGGGCAAGCCTTTATCCAGCAATTTGAAACTTTAGATTTCTACAGTGACCTTTGGGATCTGGAGTACTATGCAACGGTTATGAAATCTTGAAGATGAGGAGTGAAGGCTGGTCCAGCATTGCGTTGGACACATTAGGATCAAAGGACTCCTGTTTACCCCTGTGACAAGACTCAACCCGCATCTGCTTCCAAAAAGAAGTTTCACCTTCTGTCATCCTTCATTCAGAGTTAGACATCCTGGTAGAGCTAGGGCAGAGTAGAGGAAACAGATAGAATTTGAGGTGGCCTAGACATATTTTATTGAATTCACAAGAGGACATTCTTTCCTAAAACCAGAGGTTAAAAAAAGAGCTTGCTTTAGAAAAAGTACTTCGTGCCCTCTTCATTGGAGAAGGGAAAGGCTATGAATCCAGCCTTTCTTTGTGTTTGCACAATCACTGAAGAATGCTCTTTATAACCCCTATGACTTTATTGCTGCCCAACTCTGTCTTTTATCACTGCCCTAATAAAAGGAGAACATGAAAAGAAAATAGTGTTGTAATTTTTTTTTTTGAGTCGTTTTCTCAACACAAAAAGAGTTTCCCCAAATTGGAAAAGAAGGAACTTAATTCTAGCAGTTTGGGAAAGAGTTGAGGAAACAGATGGAGAAAAGAGATGGATTAAATTAACACTCCGACAAAATAACGGAAAGTTTTAAAGTTCCAAAATTAGTCTGCAGCCTTGTTTTGAACATAGCTGGTGTCAGGGCTGCTTTTTCCATTCTTTTAGACTCACATGTACAGAGCTGCACAATTGTGGAGGAGGTTGGCTGTCCTTGAGTGCAATGGTCCAGCGGATGGAGAGATGGTTTTCAGAGATTCAGTCTAGCCTACTATGAAGGGCTCCCACATCTGTTTTGGAAAGGCTTTATAATTTTTTTTGGGGGTTTGGCCCAGCAAATAAGTGTTCAGAATCTGTCAGAGCACCTGCCTTTTGGGGTCCGTGGACAAGTGTGACTTCTGTATATATTCAGTTATATTTTATATCCGTTTCCATCAGCTGTTGCTTTTTTAGATTAAAAGAAAAAAGACACTGCCAAGAGATTTGAAGAAAAATTCTATCCTCGAGGGAAACTCTACTCTGGAATATGTCCCTAATGAGATCTTTCCTCCCCAAATCCTCATTATTTTGTTTTGAGAGAGAGCTGGAAATGTTTCTAGTAGGATCCCTGGAAAGGGAACTGTGGGGAATAACCTCATTTGCATGTTATTTGGATGACCTCTAATTTCTTAGGGGTGTTATAAAGTCCCAACTGATCCCCTTCCCTCCCCAAATACTCATCAGTATTCCACCATCATATTCAGGTTTCTGTTCAGGCATCACCTAATCAGAGAGATTTCTGTTGACTCTCTCCTTTCCCTTTCCTATTTTATTTTTCTCTCAGCACTTGCCAGCATTTGACATACTGTATTTACTTGTTTGTTTCCTGCTTGTCTCCCTTCACTAGAATATGGGCTTTGCTTAGCTTTCAATCTCCAGCTCTATTAGCACAGTGCCTGGCATGTAATAATTTCTCAATGTGTACTTCTGAATAAATTAATAGTCGAAACTGCCACACATGTTAAATGCTGTGGGCAGCAAAAAAAGCTGTGGTTTCAAATATAAATCTAACATTTAAAATTTTACCTGGAGTAGATCTGACGTCAAATTGATCCTCAATTGACCTGCACATACCAGGGCAAGTAGCTTTGGAAATCCATTTATTCATTTTTCATATTTAATGTTGGGCAGGGCACAGTGGCTCATGCCTGTAATCCCAACAATTTGGGAGGCCGAGGCAGGAGGATCGCTTGAGGCCAGGAGTTCAAGACCAGCCTGCACAGCATAGCGAGACCTCATCTCACAATAAAATACAAAAAATTAGCTGGCGGCCTGTATTCCTAGCTGCTTGAGAGGTAGAGGCAGAAGGATTGCTTGAGCCCAGAAGGTTGAGGCTGCAGTAAGTCATGAACCTGCCACTGCACTCCAGCATGGGTGACTGAGAGAGACCCTGTCTCAAAAAAACAAAACAAAACAAAACAAAAATTCATGTTAATCTAGATAACACTGGGAAATTGACTATAAATGAAGATATGAAGCCTCCAGTGTGATAAAAGCTTCAAGAGTTTCAAGAACTTCCCTTGTAAAATGATGGAGCTGGACAAAGACTGGATGATTTCTAAGTTTCTTTTTAATTCTAAAGTGAGAAAACTTTAGGCGTGTGTGTGTGTATGTGTGTGTGTGTGTGTGTGTGTGTGTGTGTGTGTGTGTGTGAAGTTGCACTGCTACATTTCACCACAAGATGACAGTATCATCTTTACTGAAACAAAGTACAGTTGCTATATGGAGTAAATAGAAATAAATCCAGAGAGATCATGAGGGATATAAATTACTTTGGTAAAGATATTATATGTGAGGCATTCATTAGTTTGGGAAAACTATGTATCAAAAAGAGTTAACTTCCTTTTGTAACACATGGGAAATAGTTTGAAATATAGGTTTCTTTCTTCCTCCCTCTTTTCCTTCCTGTTTTACACCTAGTCTTCCTCCTTCCTTTTTTATTCCTTCTTTTTCTTTCTTCCGCATTCTCAGTTTATTATGTAACAAATTCCAAGTCAAACGAAACAGATATATATAAGAAAAAGTTAACATTTTCACCATTTTCTTTTAATTTCACTCCTCTGAAGTAACTGATTTTTTTTTTTTTTGGACAGGGTTTCGCTCTTGTCACCCCGGCTGGAGTACAATGGTGTGATCTCAGCTCACTGCAACCTCCGCCTCCCAGGTTCAAGTGATTCTCCTGCCTCAGCCTCCCGAGTAGCTGGGATTACAGGCATGTGCCACCGTGCCCGGCTAATTTTGTTTTCTTAAAAGACATGGGGTTTCACCATGTTGGTCAGGCTGGTCTCAAACTCCTGACCTTAGGTGATCCACCTGCCTCAGCTTCCCAAAATGTTGGGATTACAAACATAAGCCACCGTGCCCGGCAGTGTCTAATGTTAATAGCCTTTTTCTCATTTCTTCCTGTATGTTCCTATATATACATGCACATACAGACATACAAATTATGTTTCTTTTGAACTTTAATATCTGATCATCTGTTGGGGAATAAATTTAGATGGTTGAAAACTCTGTCTCTCCCTTATTGTCACAAACACCACCACCACTACCACCAACACACACAGACACACACACATACACACACCACCTCTAATTGCACCCTTGTTTCCATTTTTTCCCATCTTGAGAAGAGAAACACTTATGGGGAAATTGAATACTTGGCCTTATGTTATTCCCATTTGCCTTCTTTGTTCTTTATACATTATGCTTTTTCAACTTTACCAGAACTACTTGGATTAAAACTTGTGGATTTCTCAGTAGGAAATGTTCATGTGAAGACACTTCTGTAGTAAGAGAACCTATAACTGCTCCTGTAGAAGGAAGCTGAGAGTCATCCCTTCAAGAAAGGGGCTCCTCCCCTTGTAATTCTACTGGGTTTTGCATCCAGACTGAGCTTCCTTCCCTCACCCACATGAAGTGTCTACCTTCTGCAGACTCCAGTGGCTCAGGAACCGGGGATGCAGTGCCAGGCTCGTGGTGTCCTGCAGCAGATGTGGGGAGCTTTCCTTCTTTATATCTCCATGAAGATGGGAGGTAAGTCTCAATCTAATAGCAAATGCTGCTGGGAGTTTTCAAAACAATTTTCTTTCAGCTAAACGATTGCCATTTCTGACACTTGTAACAAAAGAGTATTTCTTAATAGATATTTTCTTTATGTGGTGCTAATTGTTATTGGATATCAAATAATAACTACTGCTGCTGCTACTTTGCTGCCATTTATTCCTAAGAATCTCCCCTTAATGGCAGTTGTTTTGTGACCACATGGAGACATCATTTTTAATAATAATGAGGCCTCTTGGAGCCCTGCCCTAGTAACAGTCAAGTGTCTTGTCTTAGGCACTACAGGACAAAACATTGACCAACCCACTGAGATGACAGCTATGGCAGGAGCCATTGTCCAAATCAACTGCACGTACCAGACATCTGGGTTCAACGGGCTGTCCTGGTACCAGCAACATGATGGCGAAGCACCCACACTTCTCTTTTACAATGTTCTGGATGGTTTGGAGGAGAAAGGTCGTTTTTCTTCATTCCTTAGTAACTCGAAAGGGTACAGCTACCTCCTTTTGAAGGAACTCCAGATGAAAGACTCTGCCTCTTACCTCTGTGCTGTGAGAGACACGGTGACTATGAGGTCTCTTCAGCTGCAACAAAATTCAAAAGGCAACCACAGCAGCAAGAAGTTATATTTCCTGAGTGTATGCCTGCTGTGAGTTAAGACTGAGGACTTTGGAACCAGACTGCGTGGATCTGAGTTTGCTACTTTCTAGTTGGGTTGTCTTAAGTCAATCACTATTTTTGTTTGTTTGTTTATTTCCTTATCTATAAAGTGAGAATAATAAGAGTATCTACCTCACAAGGCTGTTGTGAGTTATGACTCTCTATGTATATCATCTATATCTATATCTGTAGTTATATCTAGTGTTACTCAGAGAAGTAGTGGCACACAGTAAGATCTATTTACGTTTAGTTATTTCAATTCCAGTCTTGAATTTTCACTAAGTATTATGTAGTAAGACCCCTGGGACTCTCTACTCTTGGTTTGTGGAAGGTGAAATCCTGACCACTATTTGTATCTCGTGGGTCTAAAGCTATTAGATGGAGTTTGTCGTTCATTCGGGTGGATTGTTGCTCTGGAAGGATCCCTGTGGTGACACTCATTTCCTTTGTGGGGACTCTGAACTTTGGAAATCCAAATGCAAATGCTTCAGAGTGAGATGTTAAGTATGCTGATTAATTATGAAAGGCTCTCTTCATTATGTGCATCCTCGATAAATAAATATAATCTTAACGTATTTTGGAGGTTTATAACTCAGGCTAGAAGTGAAGTTTAGGGGCTTTAGACTTGGGGAGCATGAACATAATCAGGGGAGTCTGTAGAAGATGGGAAAGAAGAGTGAACATAAGCAATTTGGTAGCAAATCTGGGTGAGGCAGGAGAGCCAGTAGGAGATTCCCATGAAAAGATGTAGTCAGTAGGCATTAAGTACAATAAAAATTTACAGTAAATGTAAAGATTTTCCTTTCCTGCTTTATAATTCCCTTATGTTCTCTTCAAATCTTTTAATGAAGTCTGTTAAATGCTACAACTTGCTGTTAGCTAGGTTTAGAGAGTACATCATTGTGTGTGGCTACCTCCACATGAGAGGTAGCTCAGAGAGCGGAAGCTGATCAGAGAGCGGAAGCTCAGATTGCAGGTTATTGGGACATCAAAAGTGAGGGCCGCTCCAAGTTAACATAGTTATATGGTCAGTCATATGCTACATATTTTTTTTTGGAGTCAAGGATTAAACCAAATTCTCTTTGGGTGAGGTAGGAGTGCTTTTTCATTCTAATTTATAAAATGAACATTTGAGGTGGAATTTGAACAGACATAGTCATACTGGAAAGTAATCTTGACAACATGAATCCAGGCCACTGAAATGTTCATGTTCCTTTTGTCTAACAATTCATTTTTTGAGCTCTCATTTAAATAAATGCAGGCGAGAAATGAGGCTTTGATTTTTCCAGTTTACAAGGAAACCAAAGAAGCCATAGAAATGGTATTTAAGGACTTTGGACTTGGTGAGTATGAATTGTTCATATAGTTATCAATTAGGGAAAACAATATTATGCAAATGATATTGTGAATGCTATGATCAATGGAATATTTTAAAGTTGTATTAGTTTCTATTCCTGCATAACAAATTACCACAATACCCATATATTAGCTTGTAGTTCTGTAGGTCATAAGTCCAAGCAAGTTCAGCTGAGTTCTATGCTTAGGACATAACCATAGTAAAGTCGAGGCATTGGCTGGGTGAGTGCTCAAGTTCTCACCCAGAGTTCAGAGTTCAGAGTCCTCTTCCAAGTTAATTCTTTAAGTTTTTTTCTAATATGTATGTATGTATATATATATATATATATATATATGACTGTGTCTTGCTCTATTGCCCAGGCTGGAGTGCAGCAGCGTGATCTTGGCTCATTGCAAGCTCTGCCTCCTGGGTTCATGCCATTCTCCTGCCTCAGTCTCCCGAGTAGCTGGGACTACAGGCACCCACCACCATGCCTGGCTAATTTTTTGTATCTTTGGTAGAGACGGGGTTTCACATGTTAGCCAGAATGGTCTTGATCTCCTGACCTTGTGATCTGCCCGCCTCAGCCTCCGAAAGTGCTGGGATTATAGGCATGAGCCACCGTGCCTGGCCTACTTTTTATATATTTTTTAAAATTTAGAGACAAGGTGTTTCTCTGTTGGCCAGGGTAGAGGGCAGTGGCATGATCATAGGTCCTGCGGGATCAAATTCTGGGCTCAGGGAATTTCTCACCTTAGCTCCCAAGTAGCTAGGCTACCGGCACACACTACCATACCTGGCCTAATATATATATATACTTCTATTTTTTTAAAAAAATATTTTAAAAAAATAATATTTTAAAAATAATAATATATATATATTTGTATGAGACAGGGTCCTTCTCATGTTGCCCCGGCTGGTTTTTGAACTCTTGAAGCTCAAGCAATTCCTCTGGACTACAGCTCCTCAGTTGGATTATAGGTGCTTTTTTTTTTTTTTTTTTTTTGAGATGGAGTCTTGCTCTGTTGCTGAGGCTGGAGTGCAGTGGTATGATTTTTGGCTCAGTGTAACCTCTGCCTCCTGGGTTCAGGCGATTTTTCTCTCAGCCTCCCCAAGTAGCGGGATTGCAGGTCCCCGCTAACCAATGCCTGGCTAACATTTTCCTATTTTTAGTAGAGGACGAAGTTTCATCTTGTTGGCCAGGCTGGTCTCGACTCCTCACCTTCAAGTGATCTGCTCGCTCAGCCTCCAAACTGGCTGGAATTACTAGTGTGGGCCCACTGGTGCCCGGCCAGTTCTTACTATTATCAGAATTCCCTAGTCATGTAGATGTGGGACTAAAGTCATATTCTGTAATAATTTTGACTGGGGGCATTTCTGAGCTCCTTAAGCGCAGGATTCTGCACTCTTTTCTCATGAGGAAGTCCAAACATCTTCAAACCAAGCAATAGCATGGTCAAGTCATCTCATGCTGGACTCTTTCTGGCTTAATCTTTCAAGTTCATTGTGTTTTTGAGGTCTCATGTCAACAGGTATCATAGATAGTCTCCTTTTAAAAGTCAACTGGGGCGGGTGTGGTGGCTCACACCTGTAATCTCAGCAACTTTGGGAGGCAAGGCAGGTGATCAGCCTGAGCGTCAGAGTTCGAGACCCAGAGCTGACAACATGAAACCTGTCTCTACTTAAAAATGCAAAAATTAGCCGGGGGGCCGGCGGTGGGTGCCTTGTAGATCCAACTGCGTGGGAGCGAGGCATGGAGAATTGCTTGAACCCGGGAGGCAGAGGTTGCAGTGAACTGAGATCGCGCCATTGCATTCCAGCCTGGGCAACAGAACGAGACTCCATCTCAAATAAATAAATAAATAAATAAATAAATAAATAAATAATTCAACTGTTGGTTCAGCGCGGTGGCTCACGCCTGTCATCCTAGCTCTTTGGGATGCCAAGTTGGTGGATCACTTGAGGTCAGGAGTTCAAAACCAGCCTGGCCAACATGGTGAAACCCCGTCTCTACTAAAAATACAAAAAAATTAGCTGGGCATGGTGGTGGGCACCTGTAATCCCAGCTACTAGGAAGGCTGAGGCAGGAGAATTGTTTGAACCTGGGAGTGAGCCAAGATTGAACCACTGCACTCCAGCCTGGGGGACAGAGGAGACTCTGTCTCAGAAAGTAAAATAAAATAAAATAAAACAAAACAAAAAGTCAACTGTGCCATAGAACCCAACACAATTACCAGAGTAATACTGCATCACATTCAAGATTCTGGGGATTAGGGCAGGGAATCTTGGGTCTATTTACTGAAATTTTACCTACCACATAGCAAATAAAGGATGTTAATTAAGACTGCATAAAAATGGTGAACTGCTTATGACATAACAACGAATCAAGAAAACCAGGGTGCATAATTGATTATGCAGAATAATCACAGCTGTGTGAAAACTTCTGGACATAGAAAAAACAGGGAAAGGAATTACAATACTCTCTCTTTACTGCATTTCCCTTACTCAAAGTCTTAGTACGGGTAGATTTTCTTCTCTCTCTCTCTCCCTCTAGTCTCTTGACTAGGATTGGAGGGTGCACTTCCAAGATGGCTTGCTCACATAGCTGTTGGCAAGAGTCCCCAGATTCTTATCACATGTCTGTCTTTATAGTGTGTTGAGAGAGAGAGAGAGAGAGAGGGAGAGAGAGAGAGATATTATATAGTCCAGCCTCAGAAGTGTTATATCATCACTTCTACTGTTTTTTTTTTCCCCCAGCTTCTAACATTTTTCTCCTTTTACATGTAACAAAGTAGAAGAAATAATATAGGATTCAAACTGCAAAAGTAATTAATCAGTAGAATGTATATACACACAAAAAATCCCCATAAGAAGACAAGCTTATTTACAATGAAGAAACACGTGTACATCTAAGATAGTTCTCATATAAGACATTTAAAAAATAAAACATATCCTACAATGGACACCACTGTTTACAGCAATATTAAAGGGGAGAAAACAATACTCATTTAATACCACAAGGTAGAGCGTCAGTGGAATAAATTCATAAAACTATATTACAGCTTGTTAATCCATTTAATAATTGCTCTAAATATGTCATATTTTTGGCCCTCAGAGGAGGTCCATTCCTACAGATTTCAGATTTCAACTACTCTAAATTTCTAGCTACTGAGAGGTAGAGGATGATTATTATCATGATTATAATGATTATTAGAAACACACACACACACACACACACACACACACAAACTCACCAAGGAGTTACAAAATCTGTGGAGACCAGAGGCCAACCATGATCACCTCATGTCTGCTCTCACCAACAGCCTTGCATTTTTCAGAGAAATATCTGAAAAAGTAGTCAGACACCAGTGTGGTTATTATCTCCTATGCCAAACCTATTGGGACTGAAACAAGCAGTATTACCATAAATGAGAGCATTGAGGCTTACCTTTCAAGGCTTATTCTGGTCTCAGAAATTAATTAGATAAGATTATTTTCTATTGAAATGAATTTTGGCTAACATAAAAGACTAGTCCTTTACTAGCTGGTCTTAGGGTAAAGGTCATACACATGAGTCTTAACCTACTCTCTGTCATAGCTAAAGTCAGCTGAAGGTCCAAAATTGGAAGTATGCCAAAAATCCTAAGTACAATCGTTTGGAAGTCTGCCATGAAAAAGCCTTTAAGGATGTACTAACTTGAAGTATAAGTGCAAGGGCATAAGAGCTGTTAAATCTTCCTCGTTTGGGAGAAAGGATCAATGTTCCCTACAAAAAGCTAAGTTTTGCCTAAGGGAGAAACCTACATATACTAGGGTATAGAATTAATTTAATTTTGTTCCATCAGGATCCTTTTTCCACGGTAAAAAAACAGAGTGAGGAATGAATTTTTTTTTTTTTTGAGACGGAGTCTCTCTCTGTCACCCGGGCTGGAGTGCAGTGGCGCGATCTCAGCTCACTCAAGCTCCGCCTCCTGGGTTCTCGCCACCGCGATCTGCTAATTTTTAAATTTTTAGTGGAGACGGGGTTTCACCGTGTTAGCCAGGATGGTCTCGATCTCCTGACCTGTGATCTGCCCGCCTCGGCCTCCCAAAGTGCTAGGATTACAGGCGTGAGCCACCGTGCCCGGCTGAGGATGAATCTTAATTGGTCTCTTCATCAGAAGTGGTAAATTTGGTCTCTGTATTCATGAAATCAGACAGTTTTTTAAGTATGCAGTGGAAGCAGGCAGTAGAATATAAGATTCCTGTAGCCACAGACCACTACCTGGTATCAAACTAAAAAAAGGATCAACTTAAACAATTATCCAAAGTCACTTTAACTGTACTGAAGGGTAAAGTTCACCACTATAGTATTTTAAAGAAAGTTGTCTAAATGTAAGAATTCCATTAACCCTGGGTGAGAAAAATCAAAACAAGTCATACTCTCTAATGAGTTATCCAGTGAGAATGAGAATACTTTTAACTATATTTGACTCGCAAACACTTACTTGGTAAGTGTGAATTTCTTTATTTCTTTTTTTTTTCTTTTATCCCATTGGATTTAGACTATTGAATAATTAAGGGCAGAATGAAGGAGAACAAAGAGCTACTTCTTCAACATTTTAGTATCTGGATAGTATAGTAGAAACTGTTCCTAGGGACAATGTACATGCCATTAATCACATTGAATAAAGCGATGAATTATTCATTTTTCTTTTCTTTTTGTTTGAGAAGCTTGTTTATCTCCCTTTGGCCTTTCCAGTGTGGTTTGAAATGATTCCATGTTGGTTTAGTTGAGGAAGCAACAGTAAGAAAGTCACTATCAGGTAGATGAGAAGCAGGTTGTGGACTTGCTGTCCCATCCAAACAACTGCAGCAAGATAAATGATCATGGCCATGAAACACATTTCAGGCTTTTCTTCCTTCAGTGTGAAGATTTGTTTCCACCAGTCCATAGCTCTGCATCGAGTTTTTAGGAGACTGCTGCAAATTTCATGGAATCTTTGCTGTTGATCGCTGGTGCATTTATTAGAGCCAAAAATGTTAGGTGCTAGAATGGAAACAAGGTAGTCAGCCAAGCACCAAAACATAACAAAAGAGGAAACAGCAGACAGAACAGATGGATCTAGATAGTAGATAATTGAAACACCAAAGAAACCAAGTCCATGATGGTAGGTGAAAACCAAGCTCTTTCCCATGATAAGACTTTATCCACCATCAACATCACTTTTCCCCATTCTTGCAGCTATTGTTCTAAACTTGCAGTCTCTGCAGCCAGCAAATTGATGCTGTGATTACCTCCTTCTGCCATCATCCCTGAGGTCCTGTCTCAGCAAGCACAAACCATCCTCCGACTCAACCTTCCTCCTGAGATCCACAGGGCGATTCTGGCCACTTCTGCTGTATTCTGTTGGTTACCCAGATGCACCTTTATACAGTGTAGAAGGGGATTGCACAGTGGCATGAATACCAGAGATGATGGAGATCATTGAGGTCATCTTGTTGACTGGCTTCCGTTTACCAACTCCTGTCAGCCATTGGTTGAAGGATATTAATTTTATTAATTACCAGGGATATTAATTTTCTAGTATTCAGGGTTTACTATGCACGTGGACAAAGAAAGCTCCAGTTGCCAGAAAGATCCCCTCAGGCACAGAGTTGGGGAGTTGGGCCAGTATGCTAACACATGAAAAATGTTAATGTGTTATGCAGAGGAGGGTAATCAGTCAACTCTTCCACTGCTTTGATACACTCTTACCTAACATTATATTTGCTTTGTACTGTCATTGATTCCTCAAGGTGGTGGCTGATTACAGTTTCTTTAAAAAACAAAACAAAACAAAAAACCTCAAACAGGAGAATTAGTCAGATAAGTAGAGTCCCTGCTGCAGTTGGTCCCAAGACCATCACTGTTATCTATTGTCTCCCTCTTCTGTCAGTCATTCTAGGCTCCCTCATTCAGCATTCCTGCTGCTCCCAGTTTCTTGCTGTTTGGTGACTCAGACCTTCATCTCTGAAAGGCCCAAGCCCCTGGTTACTGTACTCTTTTCCGACCTTGGTTGATGCAATTACCTCTTTACTGCTATCACCAAGCATGGAAACACCAAGACATGTTCCAATAAATCTCTGAGTTCTACCTGTACTTCTCTCTATCCCCATTACGTAGTAGCAACTCTATATCCTCATGATTATAGTCAATTACCTCTGCCACTATAGTTTTGCCAAATTTGGGGAGTTTTCAGGCATTATTTCTTTTTCAGTTTCACCACTTTCCTCTTATTCTAAAGCTCCAGTGATATGAACTTAGATCTCTTGTTATTATCTCATAGGTCTCTGAAACTCTACTCATTTTTCTTTCAGTCTACCTTCTCCCTGTTTTTCAAACTGGGTAAATTCTATTGATCTGTTTAAAGTTTATAGATTCTGTTCTCTGGCATCTCCCCTTTGTATTGAATCTATCCAGACAACTTTTTAATTTCAGTTATTGTATTTGTCAGTTCTCTGGACTCAACTGCTGCCTGAAATTCCTGGGCTTAAGAAATCTTCCTGCCTCAGCCTCCCGAGTAGTTGGAACTACAGGCACTCACCATCATGCCCAGCTAATTTTTAACTTTTTGCAGAGGTGAGATCTCACTATGTTGCCCAGGCTGGTCTCAAACTCCTGGGCTCAAGTGATCCTCCTACTTAAGCCTAACAAAGTGATGGTATTATAGGCGTGAGCCACCACACCTGGCCTCACTGAAGCATTTTTGTGAGAGCTATTTTAAAGTCCTTTTCCAATAATTTGAGCATCTGATTCATCTTGGTGTTGATATCAGTTGATTGTCTTTTCTCCTTCATGTTCTGATTTCCTAATTCTTGGAATGAAAAGTAATTTTTCATTGCAGCCTGGACATTATGGGTTTTTTACTAGGAAGCTCTGGATCCTATTTAATCTTCTTTTTAGCAGGTAGTTCTGTTGAGGTGTTGTGCAAAGTTTGGTGGATGTATATGTTCAGTTTCCAGCTGGGTGCCACTGGCACCACCCCAGCAAAAAGGGGACCCTTAAATCACATTGCCTTATTGCCTCTGAATGGAGATGATCAGCTTTCTGCTGGGCCAGCTGGAAGCAGGAAAAGCAGAGGGCCAACTAGACTTACCTCCTTCCTGGTTGGTATGGCAGGAGTGGAGGCTTAGCTCACCACTGGGCCTTGTTGACAAGGCGATGGGAACAGGAACTCCAAGTAGCCCTGCTTTCCATTGCCTTGTTCAGTTACATGGCCACTGGATGGGTGTGGAGGTTCAGCTCCTCACTGGGCATTGCTGACACTGGGGTGGAGGAACCTGAGTGTTGACTGTCTCACCTTACAGAACCTCATTCTACCTCATTGTTGCCAGGTAGAGATGGAGGCTCAGCTCATTGTTGGACCCCACTGACATTATCTTGCTGGAAGACTGGAGCACCACATGCTTCTGCCATCTGGGAAATGGAAGATCAGCTCCCTGTTTGGCCTGCTGACACTACCAAGTGGGAAACCAGAATGCACAGTTGGCTTCTATTGGGAAGGAAGGTGGGGTGGAAGATCAACTTCCCTGCTCACTAACTGAGACCAGGGAGTGTGGTTTATTTGTTGGTGTTTAACTGAAGCAGGAAGGGTACTGCTAGAAAGATTTCCTGTTGTTAGGCCACCGCATTTTTCCTTGTCCTTTGGCTAGAAGGAATGGGCTTTCCTTGAAGCTTTTGTTATTTATGCCTGTTGGTGGCTCTGGGTTGGAGGTTTCTGTAACATCCTGTCCAGAACTTCTTTGATAAATGTTATGGTGGTATATTATTTTTCCTTTTTAAAAAACTCTAATGTAGTTATTGATATGGTTGGGTTTAAATCTACCATTTTGTGATTTGTCTTCTATTTCCCCATTTGTTCTGTGTTCATTTTCTGTCCTTTTGGTCTAGATAGAGTTTGTTTGTTTGTTTTTGGGTTTTATTTTAGTATTTTAATTTTATTTCATCTTCACTATAATCTTATTAGTTATACTATTTATGTTAGCTGTTTCTCTAGAATTTAGATTATACATCTTTAATACAGTATAATAACTTCAAATAATATTATATCATTTCCTGTATGATATAAGAAATATTCAAACTTCTGTTTTCTCCTCCCAGGCTTTTGTTATTACTTTATTTTACTTCTACATGTTATAAATTTCACAATATATTTTGCTTTACATAGTCAAAATATTTAAAAGTGATTTAAAACTGATTATAAAACACTGTGATATTTTTGCCTTACTTATAAAGATTACCTTACCCAGACAATCTGTAAAGAATATAGATTTATATGTATTGCTTTGAACATCTGCCCAAGCCATAGGAGAGGCAAATTAGGAAGTGTTTAGCAAGATACTTCTGGAAGCTAAGTTAGTTCTAGGCTGTATATCAGGCATCCTGAGTACCCATTGATTGATACCAATTTACTTAGCGTTCATGGGTGAGGTTTCACTTGTTCATGGACTTTGAATCCCTGGTGTGTATGGCAGTGGTTATTACAGTGGCTATACAAACTGATGTCATGCTAATTGTCAAAAGTTTGGAACTCTTCCATATTTGAAGGCTGCTGGATGTTGTCCACTTATTAAATGGCTAAATGAATGAGACTAATAACAGGAAATGCATTGGAATGGAAAATTTTTAATAATACCTCTGAGTATTCATTGATGGCAAGTTTAATTATGTCATGTGATGATCACTTCAAAATCCTGTGTTAGATAGATAAAAATTCCAAAGCTTGCAAGCCTAAAATTTACCCTGCGCAGAATTTTGAGTTTCATGATCTTACATCCTAGGCTTCTATAATAGGATATCAGAGGAGAATGGAATCATTAGAGGAGACACAGAGTAGATGGTAAGTGTGGGATATATATGGAGAACATTTATTTTAAACAAATAAGATATGTAGTTTTTATGTATAAACAAATGTTACTGATTATACATTGAAGAATATTGCTCTGGACTTTAGAAGAGAGCCTAGGCTTAATAGAGCTCCTGGGTTTTGGTTGATTTGATTTCATGACACTAAGTTTTGCTATTCTCTTGCTGCCTCACCTTTATAATGTGATCATGATTATTGTTACTTATTTAAAGTGGGTGCTGAGGTGGGGAGAGAGGGGATAACAGGCTTATTAAGAAAAGCTTATCTCCTGAGACTGATGAATGTACAATGGTCTTATGTATTCCTAAACTTCACCACAGTCCGATCTTGATGATCATTGCAAAGAAGGTCATTATATTAGTTAGAGTTCTCCAGAGAAGCAGAACCAAAGGTTTCACACACACACACACACGCATGCACACACACACATATATAAATTAGTCCTTTGTTATATATGGGAGGATTGGTTTACAGGATGCCCCCACCAATAGCCAAATCTGCAGTCATCCCTGCAGAACTGGCATATACTAAGTTGACCCTCCATATACATGGGTTTTGCATCCTGCGAGTGCTGCATTTTCAATCTGCGTTTGGTTGAAAAAAAATCTGCGTATAAGTGGACTCACACAGTTCAAATCCATGTTGTTCAAGAGTCAACTGTGTGTGTATACATTATGTATATAATAAGGGAGAGAGAGACAGAGAGAGAGAGCTTGATTTGTTAGGAGACTGTGGATTGTGGGTTTGGAAGGTTTAAAGTATGCACGGCAGGACTGCAGGCTGGAAATTCCAGCAAGAGTTACTGTTGTAGTCTTGAATCTAAAGGCAGTCTGGAAACAGAATTCTTTCTTCTTCTCGGGACCTCTGTCATTTTTCTTAAGGCCTTCTACTGATGGAGGGCAATTTGCTTTACTTGAAGTCTACTGATTCAAACATTAATCACATCTGAAAAATAACCTCAAAGCAACAGGTAGATCATTGTTTGACCAAACAACTGGGTACCGTGGCCTAGCCAAGCTGACACATACAATGAACTATTACAGTAATTAAAGGGATACAATTATTACCTGTATTCCATAATGAAAATAAAGTTAAGAGACTTGCCCAAGTATACACAGAGTAATATATGAGTTGGCTAAAGGAGCAAAAAGAAGCAGAATCCAAATATATATATATATATATGTATATATATATACACACACACACACATATATAGACTCATGAAATATGCTTTCATTTGACAATATTTATTAGTTCTGATGCACAAGAATAGAACCTAAGATGAACTGGCTTTGATTTGACACAGACCCCTTAAAAATTTTTATATTTTCTTACTGGGCACAGTGGCTTGAGCTTTTAATCCTGGCTACTCAGGAGGCTGAGGT
This sequence comes from Rhinopithecus bieti, assembly GCF_001698545.2. Taxonomy (NCBI): domain Eukaryota; kingdom Metazoa; phylum Chordata; class Mammalia; order Primates; family Cercopithecidae; genus Rhinopithecus; species Rhinopithecus bieti. The sequence continues at coordinate 420,070 of NW_016815584.1, read as the reverse complement.
GGGAGGATAGCTTAACACCAAGAGCTTGAGACTAACCTGGGAAACATAGTGAGATCTTGTCTCTAAAAAAATTCGAAAACCAAAAAAACTAGCCAGGTATGGTGGCACGTGCTTGTAGTCCCAGCCACTGGGAATGCTGAAGTGGGAGGATTGCTTGAGTCCAGGAGTTTGAAGCTATCGGGAACTATGATTGCACCACCGTATTACAGCCTGGGTGACAGAGCAAGACTCTGTCCCTAAAAAAAGTTAAAAAAATTTTCTTAATAGAAAACTTTAAGCTTAATGTTAGTATCAAATTATATCCCCTAAAAGTATGCTTTCTATTAATATGAACTAAAAATGAATACTTTCTTTCTATAAGAAAATTTGTTGAATGAATGTATGACCTTTGAGTAACAGATTTTTGGATATCTTAAAATGCAGTTCTAATGGTGCCCATGGTAGTTACTGATTAAAGTGGTAATGGCAAGTAGACTTAGTTCTGTCTTAGTTGGCCTGACAGAAGTCAAAGCATTGAGAAGAAAAAATGCAAAATTTGCAGAGAAGGAAAAGGATTAAAAAAATCCAGGGACCAATATCAAAAAGGTGAAACTGCTCGGTGTGATGGCTCATGCCTGTAAACTCAGCACTTTGGGAGGCCAAGGCAAGAGAATCACCTGAGCCCAGAAATTTGAGACCAACCAGAGCAACACAGTGAAATCCCCACCTCTACAACAAACAAACAAACAAACAAATAAACAAACCAAAAACCAAAAACAAGAAACAACAAAACAAACAACCAAAAAAAACCCCAATGAACCAAAAAAACAACAACAAAAAATTAGCTGGGCACGGTTGGTGTGTGCCTGTAGTCCCAGCTACTTGGGAGGTTGAGATGGGAGAATCGCGTAAGCCCAGGAAGGAAGTTGAGGCTGCAACGAGCTGTGATCACGCCACTGCACTCCAGCCTAGGTGACAGAGTGAGACTCTCTCTCTCTGTCTCTCACACATACACAATTTAAAAAGGTGAAACTGTTCAAGCAGAAAGCCAGTTACTAATATCCAAATCAGAGTGTATTTTATTTCATGTTTGTTAGTGTTTTGCTTTTTCTGTTTCATTTTTAGAAATAATTATGAGAAAAGTGAATGAAATAACATTAGAGTAACATTATAACAATTAGCTAAAGCATCCCTGCACAACTGGAGAAAACTGGTAAGTTTTACTACTACTTGCATTGCTTGTCATGCTTTTTGTGGGTCTGCACGTGTATGCTCACGTGTAAGTGGTACTGAGCAAGATTCTGTCTCAGCTACTTGTCTGATATGTCACTTAAGTGTGTGTTTAGAAGTTTAATAGAAGGCCTTTTAATTTATGAGAGTTGTTCTAACCTCTTTTCTGTCTAAGGAATCAGAATACTTTTTTAACATGTTGCTGTCTATGAAGGCACCTACACACACAGACACACACAGACAAAACACACATATGGACACCCTCCTGGATTCCTCAAGATGCCTGGGGTTATGACTTGTCACCTTTAGATTTTGCCACAGCACTGATTTCTTTTTCTTAGTTATCGAACACTCCATAGGTTATGGAGTCTTGAGGTTGTAAGGGATCAAGACCATCACATCTGTTTGCTTTTTGGATTTGAATACTTAGCACAGTGCCTGGAATATAGCAGACACTCACACATGATTATAGGATGAATGTTGAATGTTGAAAAGATGAAGTCTTTTTTACTGGCAGATGGCCATCCAGTCTTTGTTTGTAAAAGCGAGGAAGTCCTTATGCAGCAAACCTGTGCTCTGAAAGTCAGCGTACGGATTAGTTTTGGGCTGTTCTGGAGAAGATTTGGAGGACTCCAGTTGAGCCATGGTAGTTGTGCTCCTCTGGGATTTCCTACCCAGGGTCACTCTTTGGGACGTAACTCACCATGACTACATCATTGTAATGTATGCATTTGTGATGTTAAATTCTCTCTCTCTCTCTCTTTCTTTCTTTCTTTCTCTTTCTCTTCCTAATTTTCTTCTCCTTCTTTTTTTTTTTTTTTTTTTTTTTAGCAGAGTTTTGCTCTTGTTGCCCAGGCTGGAGTGCAATGGTGGCACAATCTCAGCTCACTGCAACCCTTACCTCCCGGGTTCAAGCGATTTTTCTGCCTCAGCCTCCCAAGTAGCTGGGATTGCAGGCATGCGCCACCACGCCTAGCTAATTTTGTGCTTTTAGTAGAGACAGGGTTTCTCCATGTTGGCCAGGCTGATCTCAGACTCCCGACCTAAGGTGATCCGCCCCCTCGGCCTCCCAGAGTGCTGGGATTGCAGGCATAAGCCACTGCGCCCAGCCTCTAAGTGCTTTCTATGTATGCAGAAGCAAGGACATCATTTTGTTCTTACCCTAAACAACCTTCAGCTCTAAAACTTTCACAGCAGTTTTTTTTTTTTTCCTCAGAGATTTCTTTCCCAGTTTTAGCTGGCAACTGAGTAGATAGTCTCCTCATATACGGTGAAGAATCAAATCTTTAAAAAATATACTAAATTTAATATGCTGAAAGAGATCTAGGAGTTAATCCGACTCAGCTCTCTGCAGCCAACTACAGAATAATAGAAAGGGCTAGGGACAGGAGAACTGGGACAGAATTCCATCTTGCCGTGCAACAGCTGGGAAAGCCACAAAACACCTCTGAAGTTTACCTGCATCCCATTTTATTAGGGAGATGAACCTTCTGTCTTGTCTCTATGAACTTCTGTCTTGTCTCTCCTTTAGAGTTTATGCCCTGGCATTCAATCAATATAGGCAGTTCTCTTATATCAGATCCATCTAAGCAAGACCTTGGGAGCTCTGGATTTTACAAATCCATTTGAGGCTAACACGATAATGGTCTACTGTGATAGAAAATCACGTTCCTCTTGGCAAAATGAGCTTTTCTAAGTAACACTTCTCTAAGTGTGTCCTTGCCAAGGATTGAGCCTTTAGTGCTAAAAGAGAGATCAGGCAGAAACCGAGAGAAAAGGCAGAGAAAGATAGGGTTGGAGGTATCATTGATGAAAAGTAAAGATGAGTAGGCTGAAACTGGGGTTGGGGAGTAGAGGTCACTGATCTCTGGAAAGTCACTATACTCTTCAGAGGTGTGATTTCAAAAAGGGGAAAGTTGTTGCTGTCTACATTGTGGAGCTGCTGTGGGAACTGTAGAGCTCTTGGAAGAAAGGTAAAAAAGGTAGTCAAAGAGCAGAAAGGGACAGATTTCATTGACCTTCATTTTTTTAAATGAAGAATTCTGATATACACAGTACACAATACACAATACTGATGTCTAGTGGGGATTCTGTTGCTTTTAGTTCAATTGCCCCTTTGTAGATAAGATTTCTGCTGATTGCCTTAAAATGGGTAATTATTTTGATGTACAGATCAACTTCTCCCCAAATTTTGGATTTTCATAATTCTTACTTGTAGTGTTACTTTAAAATATCTTTAAAATTTTACTTATTTTATTTTTAGAGAGGGTCTTGATCTGTTGCCCAGGCTGGCATGCAGTGGCATGATCATAGCTCACTGCAGCCTCAAACTCCTGGCCTTAAGTGTTTCTCTTGCCTTAGCCTCTGGAGTAGCTAGGACTATAAACATGTGCCACCACACTCAGCTAATTTTAAAATTTTTGTAGAGATGGAGTGTCACTATGTTGCCCAGGCTGGTCATGAACTCCTGGCCTCAAGCAATCCTCCTGCCTCAGCCTTCCAAAGTGCTGGGAGGCTGAGGCAGGAAGATTGCTTTGTCCTACTTTTAAAATATTAAAGAAATTAATTCATCAAGTATTCAGTGAGTTCTTCCTTTATGCCAGTTACTTTGCTCTGTGGATAGAAAAATGAATGAGATATTTTCCTTCCTTCAGGGAGTGCATAGTTGGATCTTATTGCTACTTAAAGCCCACTTTGTGTTTTTTCTTTCAGTTCAATCTATTGAACCAAAGCAGCATGGCACATGGTAAAGAACTTTGAAAAATTCAAATTCCATTTTAGCCAGTTGCTGAGCAACCATGAGTGAATTACTTAATCTTGCAAACATTTTGGGAAGCAATTTGATAATAATACATTTTGAAGTATAATCTTTAAGCTAGCAAACTCATTTATAGTAATCTACTCCTAACAGAATAATATATTAGAGAAGTTATAATCACTCACAAATATTTATTGAGCAACTACTATGTCTACATACTTTCCCAGATAATTTGGATGACTCATTGAGCAAAACAAAGATCCCTGTCCTTTTGGAACTTATATTCTAGCAGCAGGAGAAAGAAAATAATAAACAACAGATTAAATAGGTGAATTATATTGTATGTTAGAAGGCGATCAGTGCTTTCAAAAAATAAAAAATGTAGATCAGGATAAAGGCGATCATGAGTGCTGGAATTCTGGGTAAGTTTTAGTTTTATATATGTTCATCAGCATAGACCTTGTTGAGAAGGTGATGTTTGAGCAAAGACATCAAGGGGGTGAGGGAGTTAATTATGCCAGTGGTCCCCAACCTTTTTGGCACCAGGGACCAGTTTCATGGAAGACAAATTTTTCCATGGACTGGGGGTGGGGGGGGTTGGTTTCAGGATAAAACTGTTTCATCTACACCATTAGGCATTAGATTCTCACAAGGAGTGCACAACCTAGATCCCTCGCATGTGCAGTTCACAATAGGGTTTGCGTGTCCATGAGAATCTAATGCCAAGGCTGATCTGACAGGAGGCAGAGCTCAGGCGGTGATGCTGAAGCGCTCACCTCCTGCTGTGCAGCCTGGTACCCATCTGTGGCCCAGGTGTTGGGGACCCCAGAATTATGGGATATCTGGGGGAAGAGATTCCAAACAGAGGAAGCAGCCAGTGCAATGGCCCCAGAGTGGGACTGTGTTTTGAATATTTGAGGAATAAGGAGGACAACATGATTGGAGCTGAAAGGAAGATTGGTAGGAGACAAGGTCAGAGAGGAAATGGGAAGTTATGTCATTGAGGGCTTTGCAGGCCAATGGAAAGACTTCACTTATAATGTGTGAACAGGGAGCCATTGAAAGTCTTTGAATGAGTGAAATGATTTAATCTGATCTATTTTTTTTTTTTTTAAAGATGGCATCTTGCTGTGCTGCCTAGGCAGATCTTGAACTTCTGGACTTAAGCGATAAGTCCTCCACCTCGGACTTATCGCTTTGGGATTACAGGCCTGCGCTACCACACCTGGCTATTTGGGACTACAGGCAGGTGTCACTGCACCCAGCTTGACCTATGTTTTAATAGGATTTCTCACTGTAATGTTGAGAACAGATTGTGCCATTATTTTTAATAGTCAGAAATTAGAAACATCATAAATGGCCACAAAGGATGGACTGGGTACACACATTTGAATATATATATGTGATGAAATGTCATTTGGTTATACACTTATGATATAATACTGAGTGAAAAATAGAATATAAAATTATATGTTTATAATACAATTGGAACAAATTAAAGATAACAGCAGTAGGATAAGAACAAGCTATGGGTATTCTTCTCACTTGCTTTTCCCTATGCATGCTTTTAATACTTTGTTTTAAAACAAAGTAACCCATGCTTATTATACAAACTTAAACAATCATGAATTATAATGTAAAAAATTAATAAAATCTTATAATTTCCTTCAATTCCGTACTTCTAGAGGTAACTAATGTTAAAATTGATGTGTGTTCTTCAACATCTATCTTGTGTCCTTCTAGGAATAAATATATACAAACATAATTCACGAATATGTATGTATGTTTGAATATGTATAAATATTAATATGTTGAAGCATATGCACATGCACATATGCATAAATATGTATGCATACACACACAAATCTTTTTCTTCCTTTGTTCATTCATTCCTTTGTCCCTCCCTTCCTCACTCCCTTCCTTTCCTTCAAGGTTCATAATATACTCATAATAGATTCTTTTGCTTAACAATATGTTATTGACATTCCATGAATTAGTAGTTTGTAATCTTAGCTGCACATTGGAATCTCCAAGAAGTATTAATAGTGCTGATGGGTCCAATTCTCAGAAATTCTGAATTGCTTGTTTGGCATGAGGCCTGGGTATCAAAATTTATAAAACTTCCTTAAGTGGTTCTAATGTGCAGCCACATTGAGAACCACTGCCTTAGGTTATACATATAGATCCAAGTCATTATTATTATTATTAACAGCTCATAGTATTCCATATTGTGGCTGTACTAAAATTTGATTATCTAGTCCTCTATTGAGAAATGTTCAGTTTGTTTCCAGTATGCTACTCTACTAAAAAGTCTTTAAACATGTATCTTTAGTTCTTTAGTTACTGGTGTCTTTATTTCTATGAAATACAGTCCTGTAAGTAAAGTTCTTGGGTTCAGAGGTGTGAGCATTTAAAATTTTAATTGACACTGCTAGATTATTTTCCAAAAAGATCTCAATAATACCTACTTCCAGTAGCAGTGTTAAGAGTATTCCGTTCCTGGCTAACATGGTGAAACCCCGTCTCTACTAAAAAATACAAAAAACTAGCAAGGCGAGGTGGTGGGTGCCTGTAGTCCCAGCTACTCGGGAGGCTGAGGCAGGAGAATGGCGTGAACCCGGGGGGGGGAGCTTGCAGTGGGCTCAGATCCGGCCCCTGCCCTCCAGCCCGGGTGACAGAGCAAGACTCTGTCTAAAAAAAAAAAAAAAAAAAAAGAAGAGT
>NW_016815584.1:400183-411910 GCF_001698545.2 Rhinopithecus bieti | reverse complement strand
AAAATTGATTTAGTGGAGGGCAAAATGAACATCTTGTTTTATTTTATTTTACAGGTCAAGGACCATAAAAGAAGCCTGAAAGGGAATAGATAGGCTTTGATTGGGTCAGGAAAGTTTTCTTAAAGGTAGTGTTCTTTGAAATAGTCAAAGACGAAGTGAAGGATGAATATTATTTTTTTTCAACTTTTAAGTTCATGGATACGTGTACAGGACGTGCAGTTTTGTTTCATAGGTAAACATGTGGCATGGTGGTTCACTGCACAGATCATCAGGTATTAAGCCCAGACCTCCACAGGTGTAGAGTTGGTCCATGTGTTCTCATTATTCAGCTCCCACTTATAAATGGGAGCATGTGGTGTTTGGTTTTCTGTTCCTGCATTAGTCTTCTGAGGATAATGGCTTCCAAGTCTATCCATGTCCCTGCAAAGGACATGATCTTGTTCCTTTTTATGGCTGCATAATATTCCATGGTGTTATGTACCACATGTTCTTTATTCATTCTATCATTGATGGACATTTAGGCTGATTCCATGACTTTGTTATTGTAAACAGTGCTGCAATGAACATACATGTACATGTATCTTTATAATTGAATGATTTATTTTCCTTTGGGTATATACCCAGTAATTGGATTGCTGGGTCAAATGGTATTTCTGGTTCTAGATCTTTAAGGAATTGCCACACTGTCTTCCACAATGGTTGAACTAATTTATAGTTCCATTAACAGTGTAAAAGTGTCCCTTTTCCTCCACAACCTCACCAACATCTGTTCTTCTGTTGTTTTTTGACTTTTTCATAATAGCCAATGGTATCTCATTGTGGTTTCGATTTGCATTTCTCTAATGATCAATGATGCTGAGCTTTTTTTTCATGTTTGTTTGGCCGCATAAATGTCTTCTTTTGAGAGGTGTCTTTTCATGTCCTTTGCCCATTTTTTAATGGAGTTGTTTGTATATTAACAGTCAATAATGAGGTGAGGAGAGTATACTTGAATAGAGTGTATGTTTTCTGAGCAGAGGGAAAAGAAAAAGTAAAGACAAAGATTTTGGAAAGTAAGTAGGTGGAGGTAGGATGCCTGGAGGACAGTGACTTGCTTGCTGGAGAGAAGAATTAATAGAGAAAATAAAAGGACACTCACATTGAAAAAATGAAAATGTGCAGCAGACTGTTGCAGGCTTTGAATGTATATTTAATTTGATAGGAAGAGTCAGATTATTTAGTTGGGAGTTGTATTGGAATATTAGCTTAATGTTATCAGTGCTTTAATTTGAAGTGAAAAGAGCCCAATAACTAATGGGTAAGGGTTTTGGGCATTTATTTATTCTTGTAAAGGCTCACTGATCTCATCTGCAAGGCAGAAACAATTGATTCCTGTGCCATGAGGTGGTTGTGTTTAAATAGAAGTGCCTGGCATGGCTCCTGGTTAGTAGTGGGTATACTGTAACAACTATTAAGTTGATTTTATAAGCTATATGCTCTGATGATAAATTAGCAATTCAGATAAGAATACAAAGTCATTTCAGTTAGTTCTATTTCTATAATAATAAAACTAAATTAGCTTTCATTTTTCTCCCCCTAAGCTCATTGAATGGACACTCTAAATCAAACAAGAGTGACTGAATTTGTCTTCTTGGGACTCACTGATAACTGGGTGCTGGAGATGCTGTTTTTCATGGCATTCTCAGCCATCTATGTGCTAACGCTTTTGGGGAACATTCTCATCATCATTGCCACAGTCTTTACTCCAAGTCTCCATACCCCCATGTATTTTTTCCTGAGCAATCTGTCCTTTATTGACATCTGCCATTCATCTGTCACTGTGCCTAAGATGTTGGAGGGTTTGCTTTTAGAGAGAAAGACCATTTCCTTTGACAACTGCATCACACAGCTCTTCTTCCTACATCTCTTTGCCTGTGCTGAGATCTTTCTGCTGATCATTATGGCATATGATCGTTACGTGGCTATCTGCACTCCACTCCACTACCCCAATGTGATGAACATGAGAGTCTGTGTACAGCTTGTTTTTGCTCTCTGGTTGGGGCGTACCGTTCACTCACTAGGGCAGACCTTCTTTTTTTTTTTTTTGAGACGGAGTCTCGCTCTGCCACCCAGGCTGGAGTGCAGTGGCCGGTTCTCAGCTCACTGCAAGCTCCGCCTCCCGGGTTTACATCATTCTCCTGCCTCAGCCTCCCGAGTAGCTGGGACTACAGGCGCCCGCCTCGTCGCCCGGCTAGTTGTTTTTGTATTTTTAAGTAGAGACAGGTTTTCACCGTATTAGCCAGGATGGTCTCGATCTCCTGACCTCGTGATCCGCCCGTCTCGGCCTCCCAAAGTGCTGGGATTACAGGCTTGAGCCACCGCGCCCGGCCGGGCAGACCTTCTTGACTATTCATCTACCTTACTGTGGCCCCAACATTACTGACAGCTACTTCTGTGATGTGCCTCTTGTTATCAAGCTGGCCTGCACAGATACATACCTCACAGGAATACTGATTGTGTTCAATAGTGGAACCATCTCCCTCGCCTGCTTCTTGGCCGTGGTCACCTCCTATATGGTCATCCTGGTTTCTCTTCGAAAACACTCAGCTGAAAGGCGCTGGAAAGCCCTGTCTACTTGCTCGGCCCACTTCATGGTGGTTGCCCTCTTCTTTGGGCCATGTATCTTCATCTATACTCGGCCAGACACCAGCTTCTCCATTGACAAGGTGGTGTCTGTCTTCTACACAGTGGTCACCCCTTTGCTGAATCCCTTCATTTACACCTTGAGGAATGGGGAGGTAAAAAGTGCCATGAAGCAGCTCAGGCAGAGACAAATTTTTTTCATGAAATCATATACATAATGGGCATTAGGATTGCAGACATAATTGCAGCCACATCCTTAATGAAAGAGCAAAAGTAGGAAACCTTAGTTCTCTTTCCCATCTTGCAAGATGGCAGGTGAAAAAGTTGAGAAGCCAGATACTAAAGAGAAGAAACCCGAAGCCAAGAAGGCTGATGCTGGTGGCAAGGTGAAAAAGGGTAACCTCAAGGCTAAGAAGCCCAACAAGGGGAAGCCCCATTGCAGCCGCAACCCTGTCCTTGTCAGAGGAATTGGCAGGTATTCCCGATCTGCCATGTATTCTAGAAAGGCCATGTACAAGAGGAAGTACTCAGCCGCTAAATCCAAGGTTGAAAAGAAAAAGAAGGAGAAGTTTCTTGCAACTCTTACAAAACCAGTTGGTGGTGACAAGAACGGCGGTACCCGGGTGGTTAAACTTCACAAAATGCCTAGATATTATCCTACTGAAGATGTGCCTCGAAAGCTGTTGAGCCACGGCAAAAAACCCTTCAGTCAGCACGTGAGAAAACTGCGAGCCAGCATTACCCCCGGGACCATTCTGATCATCCTCACTGGACGCCACAGGGGCAAGAGGGTGGTTTTCCTGAAGCAGCTGGCTGGTGGCTTGTTACTTGTGACTGGAACTCTGGTCCTCAATTGAGTTCCTCTACGAAGAACACACCAGAAATTTGTCATTGCCACCTCAACCAAAATCGATATCAGCAATGTCAAAATCCCAAAACATCTTACTGATGCTTACTTCAAGAAGAAGAAGCTGCGGAAGCCCAGACACCAGGAAGGTGAGATCTTCGACACAGAGAAAGAGAAATACGAGATTACAGAGCAGCGCAAGATTGATCAGAAAGCTGTGGACTCACAAATTCTACCAAAAATCAAAGCTGTTCCTCAGCTCCAGGCCTACCTGCGATCTGTGTTTGCCCTGATGAATGGAATTTATCCTCACCAATTGGTGTTCTAAATGTCTTAAGAACTTCATTAAATAGCTAACTACAAAAAAAAAAAAAAGCAAAAGTAAAGAGTCAAAATCAACTTATATAAGTTGGTCAATTAGGTAAAATGGCATGGAGCAGGTTAGATTTCTGCTCATTAAAGATAAGAACTTATTCTGTTCATTGAAGATAAAAACTTATTAACTATTATTTAAATAAAGCAAAACATCATAGTGGAAGGTATAAGAAAAAATAACCCGGGAAAGTTTAAAGACAGCTTTTGATTTCATCAGTAAAAGAATACAATTTGGGGAACTCAGTTCAGTCTCAGTTTCAGGAGCAGGTAGAGTGAGAATCGACTCTCTTGATTTATACTGTTCTGTGGGATATTGCCTCTGGAAAGCTGTACATCACTCCTGTGATTTATACATTATAGTAGTTTCAATCTTGCTTTCCAATACATTTTCAAGTGTATAAATAAGCCTTTACTTATTTATATTGAATTAAACTTTTGTTGCTTTTGAATGTAATTCTCTCACATCTAGATCTATTTTGTACTTTTTTTTTGAGACAGGAATTTTTTGTATTATTCCTGCAACTTCTTCTAAGTCTGAAATTACTGTCAAAATAAAAGTTAAAACAAAACAAAACCATACACCCACCAGAATAGTAAAAATTAAAAAGGTAGAAAATGCCGAGTGTTTTTTTTCTCTAATTACTCTGGTGCCCAGGCTGGAGTGCAGTGGCGCCATCTCAGCTTACTGCAACCTCCATCTCCAGGTTTAAGTGATTCTCCTGCCTCAGCCTCCTGCATAGCTGGGACTATAGGTGCGTGCCACCATGCCTGGCTAATTTTTGTATTTTTAGTAGATATGGGGTTTTACCACGTTGGCCAGGCTGGTCTCAAAACTCCTGAGTTCAAGGCACTCGCTCCTCTCAGCTAATCATTAACTACTATCACTCACTGGGCTGAAGTATATCAGTTTATTGTGGAAAGGGCAAGTCCATATGAAGAAGGATCCATGACAAATTTCTTAGGTAATGATGATGATATTCTGTGACTGAAATCAGTAGGATTAGCTGTAAATGAAGATCCTATAGATGGTCAGAGAGCTACCATACAATATCAACTTTAATGGAGCTAATGGAATGAAATGAAATATGGTTAATAATAAAAATATTAAGTATAAATATGTTTCTTTGCTTATTCTGAAAAAAATTTGTAATTGATTGGGGTCTTTGTCACTATTTTCCAGATAGTCTATCAACTTATAGGAATAATACTTGAGTATTCTGGAGAGTTGGAGAGCAGACAACATGACCATCCACACATTACAGACATACACAATACAGAGTGAGTGACCCACTAACTCTAACTAAAGGCTAATACATGATTACCTTTTAGTAATCAAAAGGACAAAGAATCAGAAGCAGTCTATTAATTAAACTGGGAGGTGTTCATGAAAATATCTAAATATCATTGCTTCAAGTTGACAAACAAGGGTAGAATATGGTCAGCCCCCTACAATTCTCATATAAAACTTGAGTCATAGTAAAAGTTGAAGAATGAAATGAAGTCCAGATATCACTACTATGTACATGTTAAAACTGAGAAAAATGATCTAATTATGCCTCTAGTTTCTGGACTTTTATGTGCATAGGTATTCACACTCATTATTATCTTTTATGCAGAAATAAATTCCCACTCTCTTATTTGTTTATTTGTATTATGGCACTATTCATTACTTTACTGTATAGAACATGGTTGTAACCTGAAGAATTCAATTGTTGAATACAAAGTTGCTTAGCAAATTTCTATATTAATAAATAATTATTCCTCTCTCCTGTTAAAGTAAGTAAACCACAGAGCCATGCGTCAATATCTTTTATTTTTGTTCTTTAAGACTATCTATTTATTTAGTGAGTAATTAAATACATTTTTATCTTGTCTCTGAGTCTGAAAAGCTTTTTTTCTGTAAAACAGAGCCTAAATGTTTTATTTTACCTCCCCAGAGAGTTGTAAAGATTAGTGTGACTAAAATGGGTAGTGTCAGAATTTTTGCTTGCTACTATGAAAAAAATAAGCAAACATCACATCATTGCTCCATTATAGTTTTACCAGCTACAATCTTAATGACTACCTTGAAGCATTTTGTTGTTGACAGACAATATGACAGTTTTGCACTTGTTCCTTTGTATGGCTGATTCCTGCACAAGCAGTTCTATTTGAGCTCATTGGAAAGATATTTAGATATTTCTCCTTATTGTCTGTCATTGCCTATAATAAAAGAGCACTTATTTTACATAAATTTGATAATTCTTAAATTCAGCTCAATTATTGCACTAATAAGTTCAAATAAATATCATTTTATACCTTCCAGGGAGTTATCTTTGGGAAAGAAACTACTCTATTAATTATTAGATTTTTCTGTTGAAAGTTAACTTTTGATATCCAGAAAGCCCTACAGAATGCCTTTAAAATCATGCCTCTCTGTAACTGAAATGCCTTGTATTAACTGAATATCCTCCCTAACACATTTCCTAGCAAATAAAAACTTTCCTCCTGAAAATCATGATGTAGGCCTTGTGGCTCACAGGTTTATTGACCATACACTCACTGAGCGCCTAGGAAATCCCAGCTGCATTTAAGCATGCCTTTGTCAGTGAGGGAGTGAGAATGAACTGATGATTGCCAGTGTGTCATGCTCTTTTGTAAACATGAATATGAGATGCCATTATCTGGGATGTCCTTTTCATACCCCAGTTCACTCACCACATTCCATTCTGCTACACCATGTGCCACCACAGTGAGATTTAAGATGTTGGTTTATAGACCATGGTTTATCCAACTTGGTGTTTTCTACCAAGTTGTTTTCTAAGTATTTATTACTAAATACTTAATAGTCATCCAATATTACTCTAAGAACAATATTGGAAGCTATTGCTTAGTTGAGTGAATTCTCTATATAACTAAAATAATTTTATTAAAACATAAATTATTTCATGCCACATCTGTGCTTAAATCATTCTGGTGGCTTCTTATTGTACTGGAAAGATTCTTTTTAGCTCTCTGACATCACTCTCTTGCTACTCTCTGCCTTATAGTCTAAGCTGTAATCACACTGATCATTTACTTTCTTGAACAAGCCAAGGTCTTTCCCAGCATAGATCTTTGCACTGGCCATTTTCCCTGCCTAGAATGTCCATCACCTCTCTTTTCTCATGGTTGGCTCCTTTTAATCTTAAATGTAACTTCCTCAGAGAGGCCATCCTTGACCACTTAATTTAAAGCAAGTCTCTTCCATACTCTCTAGCAGCACCCTACTGTTTTATAGCATTTATCACAATCTGTAGTTAAAATTTGTTTGTTCATATTTTTGTTTTCTATTTTCACTAGACCCTAAACTCCATGAAGGAAGGACTATATGTATGTCTTATTCATGGCTATAAACCTAGTATCTGGCATGTAATAAGTGCTCAGTAAATATTTGTCAAATGAATGAATAATAAGATATCCCAATTTCATTGCTGGGATGGTAGATTTTGCCTGGATACTTGAGAGTGTCAGTAACTTCACCTGCTCAAAGTCTTCTTTCTCCGTCACTAAAGTCATGTGGAAACTCACTTCGTCTGCTTCACTAGTGTTTGCTAAGCCGTTTATGTAAGCATCTGGGTGAATGATGCAGGCAAGGGCTGCCCAGAAATCTAAAGGTTTGTTTAGACCTTGGTTATCCCTCCAACAGAAAAGCAGAAAGAGGCAGTATATGTTGTGATAACAGCTTGAGTTTAAGTTGATACACTTGGGTTCACATGCTGCCTTCATTGTTTTCTAGCTGAGTGAGTTTGGGTGTGTTATTTGCTCTCTTCAAGCTTTAATTTCTTCATGTACAAACAAGCATAATAATATCTACCTTTCAAAGTTGTGAGAATTAAGTAAATGCACAGTGCCTAGAATAATTTCCAGCACAGAGAAGATATTAATAACCATAATGATTGCTATGACTGTCGGATATTGGACCAAGGATAATTTTATAAGTCTCACAGTTTGATAAATATGGTATGTAACTTATTCTTTGCAAGGCATTTCTTTAATTTGGAGCACCACATATCCTAAGGACGTAGACATTTTCATTTTTCTTCTTTCCTCTCCTTTCTCCCCACTAACTTGTTGAAGGCACTCTTCATTTCTTCATTCCTAAGGGTATAGATAATGGGGTTCAGCAGGGGGGTGACTGCAGTGAAAAACACAGATACCACCTTGTCCTCTGGGAGGCTGGTGGATGGGCGGGAATAGATGAAGATGCAGTGTCCCAGGAACAGTGTAACTACGGCGAGATGGGCTGCACAGGTGGACAGGGCCTTCCGCCTGCCCTTGGAGATCTGCTGCCTCAGACTCACCAGGATGACTGCGTAGGACACCACCAGGACCACAAAACAGACCACGGAGATCAGTCCACTGTTGGAGACTATGAGGATCTCAATGACGTGGGTGTCACTGCAGGCCAGCTTGATCACCTGAGGTACATCACAGAAGAAGTTGTCAATCTCATCAGGACCACAGTAGGGCAGCTTGATGGTGAGGGAGGTGAGGGCTATGGAGTGGATGGTCCCTCCTGTCCAGAGGGCCACAGCCAGCAGCATGCATACCTTCCAGTTCATCACTATCATGTACTGTAGGGGTTTACAAATGGCCACATACCGATCATAGGCCATGACGGTGAGGAGGAAGATCTCTGTGCAGGCAGAGAGGTGCAAGAAGAACATCTGGGTCACACAGGCATCAAAAGAGATGAGCTTTTCCTTTGACAAGGTGTCTCTCAGCATCTTGGGGACAGTGACAGTGGAATGGCAGACATCAATGAAGGACAGGTTGCTGAGGAAGAAATACATGGGGATATGGAGTCGGTGGTCATAGATAATAGTTATGATAATAAGAATGTTCCCAATTAGTGTCAGGACATAAAAAATGAGGAACATGGAAAACATAGCTATCTGTGCCTTCTGATTTACAGAGAAACCTCTAAGCCGAAAATATGTCACTAAAGAAGTTTGATTGAGTAGGACAGCCTCTTCCATTCTTTTTGTTAGACAACCTGTAAAGAATTAGAAAAAAAAAATCTAATATAACACTTAATATCTGCATCAATCATTTGGTTATTTAATTTCTTGTGTGTTTATGCCTTTTCTCTCCATCTAGAATCTATGGTAAAATATCTTGCATTTCTTTTAAAAATCCCCATTAACATCTTATGTCATGATACACCCACAGTAGGTACTTAACATACACTTTTGGAATAATAAAATAGAAAATCTTCATTCATTAAGAGGCATAAAACAATCTTGAAGAGGGAGAGAGAGAGAGGGAAAGATCAAACAAGTTATTTCTCCCTTAATGTAGTAAGACATCAATGCTTAGATTTAGGTTATGGATTTTTACAGGAGAAGAAGTTAAGATTCTCCTTAACTCAAATACATAATTTGTTGAAGGCTACACAAATCTGGCTTTTGAACATAGCTTTTTTTTTTTTTTTTTAATAGTCCTGTAGACTGTACTTTCCATCAATCCAAACCACTTGCTCTGCTGTTGGCTTTGCCATGGGGCTCTGAGACTGTAATTTCAACGATATAACTTTCAGAGGGCAGAAGCTTTGTACCAAGCTACTGGACAATTGGCAATGTGGCTATGATGTTCTTGAACAATTATTTAGAGAAGGCAGGATAAAACCCTGGAAGCCTTGGAAAATGTGGAAGTTGACCTCTCCTCCACTCCTCAGCTGACAGCAGACTTATTCTTAAACTGGATGTTAAGATCCAAGCCTAATAGCATTACTGTCTTGATCAGATTATTCTAGCTCTTTTCAAAGTCCCATTCTGTTGTCTGACTTACTGGCCCACAAGTAAAACGAAAATAGTTATTTTCTTTTAAATTATCCTATGACTCAAGCACCACTTTTTTTTTTTTTTTTTTTAAATAATGAGTATATGCATTATAGTCACAGGATTTTAGCCCTTAAAGGGAATTGAGAGTTGATATAATCTATTTTTTTTCATTTTACAAATAGAGAAAATGAGGCACAGAGAGACAAATCAACTGGTCCAAGGTTACATGGAACTGGAGTCACAGCTGGCTCTGGAGGTCAGGTCTCCCGACTTTTGGTTCAGGTTTTCTCTGCTCTACCACCACTCTCATCTGAATGTTTGTGGTGGATGGTAGAATCAGGGAGTGAAGCAGAATATGTCTTAGTGGCCTCTCTCTTCCTCTTCTTGGTGTCCTGAGTCAGACTGTGGGGCAGGGTTAGGGGGAATATAAGGAACCTCTCTTTTCTAGCTTTCCTCCATCATGTTGTTGCCCTGACACACACAGCCTTCCAGGGATGGCCCACCAGAGGAAGCTGTCTCTCTTGGTTGTTTGGTCCCCGTGATCCTTGCTACTTCTTTCCTATCACAGGTGACTACTGGAGATATATATCATTCCTCAAGCTCAGGCTCCCTGGTAGACTAATGAGTCAACCCCACACTGCTTCTGAAAATAGGATAGAGAAGGCTCTTTATCTCCTCCTAGCTCTCTCCTTCTCCTCAGATATCTCCTATACCTTATCATGCTGGCCTTCTGAGATAACAGCCCTTTTTGTTGTCCATGTCAGAGGAATGACTAATGGTAGTGTCAAACCAAGGAACTGGAAAAGCAGTTCTGTGGCAAAGAAGACATTTTTGGGGCCAGGGAAACACTTTCAGTTAACACTTAAAAATTAAACTCACTGTGTCCAGTGTTTGGATTAATGTTTACAGCAGCATCTAAATGTACCTATAGATTAATTTTACTGTTTAGAAATTTTTCTTCGAGTATTCATTTGAAGCTTTTGCTCCAAGAAGTGATTTTTTTAAAGTGTTCCTGATTTACACTTGTTTTCATGGTTGCAAAATTCAAAGCAGAAGAGCTGACTAAGAATGGCGCTAGGATTTTATTCAGTATGGGAAATTTCACCTGCACACACTGAAAAGGGTGTGCAGATCAAGAGCTAGGTCTGAAGTGAAGGCTTCTGTTCTCTCCTCATAGAATATGAATACACATTTTAAACTAAACCTTTTCCATCATTATCATTTTTTTTTCTATTTCTGTGGAGCCACAGGAAAAAATGCTTTGAGATATGGAGCTGTGTTCAACTGCAGTAGAAAGAATATGGTACACAAGAAGAAAACGTAGTGTTTATTGCATACATTTCAGGGAAACGGGGAAAGATGATTAAGACAAAAATAAAATCCAACTAAAATCTCTATAAAAGTCACCTGGGTTGTTTCTGATGCTCGTAGTACCTCCAAAAGTAACAGAAGTGTCAGTCCTTCAATATCAAGATTTTTATCTTCCAGTAGAAATAACAACTTATTTGAAGCTGGACAAGTCAGATAACCCCATTTACCTTGCTTTTTCCGTAAGAAAGATGAGAGCCCCTGAAGTTCCCTCCTTAGGTCTTGTTCACAGTTTTGGTGATGTCACAGTAGATGTAGTTGGTGATATTTTCTGGTAAAAGGTACTATTTCAGGCTGTCTGTAAAAATCACACCTTTGTAGCTATATTACTATCCTATTTTTCAATATGTCAATATGTCAAAATATGTAACTCTGCAGCAAGATTTTCTAGGATTGGTTTCCAGTTAACAGAAGATGTAGTATAGAAATAATATATATTTTTTCACTTTTCCAGATTGCAGTGGTAGGTAGAGGAGATTAAAAGCCACTAACATTAAAAGCCTGGGCAACATGGCGAAACCCTGTCTTTATAAAAATACAAAAAAATTAGCTGGGCATGTTGGCTTACACCTGTGGTTCCAGCTGCTCAGGTGGCCGAGGCAGGAGATTTTTTTGAACCTAGGAGGTCAAGGCTGCAGTGAGCCATGATTTTGCCACTGCACTTCATCCTGAGCAACAGAGTGACCCTGTCCAAAAAAAAAAAAAAAAAAA
>NW_016815584.1:378199-399875 GCF_001698545.2 Rhinopithecus bieti | reverse complement strand
AAAAAAAAAAAAAAAAAAAAAAGAAACCACAATTGCAGGCCCTGCACGTTTATTAGGACACTTCTAACACAAAACTTGACCTGATTATTCAGAAAACCAGTGTGGCAGAAGCATCCTATTTCTTTTGCAGCACACTGTTTAGGTGCAAGCTTTGTATTGTTAGTTTCAGGTGGATTATTTCACCTTCAAGTACTGAAGGGGAATCTGTGGACAAAGAAGCACTGGCAGCTGTAGTGTTGGTGTTGTTCTACTTGCATTATATAGGCTTTATGTCCTTGGGAACTTCTAAGCAATGACATCAGCTTGCCCTACTCACTAGTTAGGAAAAGTTAATTCTGTGGGGAATGAAGTTATAGACTTTGCAATAATCATCAAGAGAATTTAATGAGAAAACAGTACTTAAATATCTAAATCTTTAGGATGTATTTATATATGGTTAAATTAACTACTATTTAGTGATTGCCTACTATGTGCTAAGTATTAGGTAATAGGTTTTCATGTTTTCTTATTTAACTCATATAATAATAGAGAGATGAGAGAAGGATAATGAAGTTAAGATTTTAGCTCTCTAACAGAGAGATTAAGTGCTTTGACTCTAAAGGAGATTGGGTGCAAATTCCAATGTCCTAGAGGTGTTAATTGGAGCAAGTTATTTAGCTTCTCTGGTCCTTAGATTTTCCATCCATAAAGCATGAGTAATAATAGTAAAACTTTTTAGAACTCTTGAAATCTTTGTAAAGCATGTAGCTGTTAGCATGTTACCTATATTAATATAATTATGTTAAATGTAATTCAAACCAACCAACCAAACAAACAAAAAAACAGCCTACCATCGCTACCAATCAACATTTTTGGCTTCAATTTTTCATTATTTTGGACAACAGTGAAAATTTAGAACCTCTTGTTCCAATTCTCTTTTGCTTTCTCTCTTTAGATATATGAGCTTGGTTGTTTAAATTGGTGAAAGAAGACTCCAAAGGAGATGTATGAAGATTATACTTTCAGTTTGAATTTCAAGATTGAATAGTTTCATGGGATGGTTAGGATATCTTAAGTAAGGGGTATGGAGCATAAAATAAACCTTATAGCCAACTCTCCATGTGACAATGTGTAGAAGAGAAGATGGTAATAAGAGTGAACATATCAGAAGTCACAGAAAATGCTTTCTCCTAAGGCCTTATGGCTTGGGCTTCTTTTCCCTAGTTTTCTTGTTTGATTCATTATCACTGATCAGAGCCCAGACTTGGCTGTAATGAAGAAACTGTACCTTCCAGAACTTTACAGATATTGCTACTTGGTCACTGTGGGACTTGTATTGTCACTGTAATAGCCTTGGAAATCAGGGAACACATTAAGAAGAGGGATATACTGGCCATACTAATTATCTGTTAAAACAAATAAAATATGGCCTGAGAAGGACTCTGTACTTCTATGTTTGAGTCCTTGTGGGTGACCTGTAACCTAGCTTAATAGTCAGACAAGATTGAAAACCTAACTTAGGAGTATGCACCTGTAACAATAGTTGAGTTTTGGCCAATCCCAGTGGCCATACTTCAACCACTCATAGACTGCTAAGTGTTCAAACTGTGTTCAAATAAGGCAAATGTCAACCTGGTGCACCAATCCAGCTGTTTCTATACCTCACTTCTGATTTCTGTACTTCATTTCTCCTCTTCTTTTGTCTATAAATCTTCTTCCACCACGTGGCTGTGCTAGAGTCTCTCTGAATCTGCTGTGATTCTGGGGGCTGCCTGATTCTTGAATGATTCTTTGCTCAATTAAACTTCTTTAAATTTAATTTGGCTGAAGCTTTTCTTTTAACAAATGGTGTCAGAAGTGGGATCTGAAGTAGACCTTCTAACAACCTCCAAAATCAGAGTGATTAAGCAAGGTACCTGATGAATGCACTTGTGTCCTTTGACATCTCAGAGTGCCTGGGGATTGTGGCAAGTTCTCTCTCAGATTTCGGAGCTCCACACATTTATGTTTTGAGCTCTCCAAGTTTCTTTGAGCAAATTCCTGATCCAAACTGGATTTGAAAGTCATGACAGAAACTGGACTGGGTTCAGGATCAAATTTGATCTGGTAATTAACTAGCTTGGGTCCAGCTGGAGGCCTCTTACATCTGACTGGGTCAGAAAGAAACTGGTAGTAAGTGCTAATATTGCAGGGGTTGTAAAATTTTGCTTTTAAAATTCATGGAGATTTTGTGTTCTATCCCTTTGTTTCATTTTCTTGCACACTTAGGTAGGAAAGATCATTGGCTAAGTTAATCAATGGAACCTAGAGCCACACCAATATTTTAGGTAAAATAGTATCCTCAATTTCTGAAAACTGAATTCATTCCAGCTTATACATTATACATACATTATACATACATACACGTTCCTTCCAGCTTATACATTAGGCCTGGGAAGTAGCAAAGTCTTACAGAAATGGTGAAATCTTACTAAAGATAACTTACAGTGGAACGTTCTGAATAAACAACAACATAGAAGTGCATTTAAAAATGAGGGCTCCCCAAAATTAAATTTGCTAACTGTTTAGTTTAGTTACTATCCTGATCCAAACGAAACAGACTGTAGCACCAATTGGCTGACTTTGGGTAAGTAGTGGGGTACATTTTACCTGAGTAAAGGATGGGATTGCACTGGAGGCCCTCACCTCAGTAAAGTCCCTCTTGGTTAAAAAAGGATTAAAGCTGACAGGGCTCAACCAGGGGCAAATGTGAACCTTGCCAGTTCAATATTGCATGCTAAGCAGAGTGGCTAATGTCTGTGTTTTGTCACATGTATTTTACTCTGTCCAGAATGCCAAATGTTAATATGGTTACCCCATGCAACCCCTTGTGTGGTTTCCTGCAACATGGAGAAATTTTTGCCTGTGGTTTCATGATTTTTTTGTGTATGTGCTTGGCCCCTGGGACAATAGTCTGGCTCAGGGGAGGGGAACCCAGGAACCTAACATGCTGGCAAAAGGGTAAGAATTTCTTACCAGTCAGACTTCCGGCCTCTCTTTCCCTGTGCAACCTGGTTGAATGAATGGTAAAAATCACTGCTTATCTCCTGTAATGTTTTGATTAATGGAAAAAAGGATTTATGAAGCTAGTCTTAAGCTGCAGCAAATCTTGTATGCTTTATGTGTCTTCCTGTATCATTCTGTCATAAAGAGGGATACCTCAGGATTGAACATGGGCTTTAAATCCCATAATCCCACTGCTCAAGATGGCCCAGCAAGCTGTTCAGTAACAAACTTTGCTGCAGGATCCTGAAACAAACAGAAAAACTGGTTAAGGTCTCCATCTTGTTTTATGTCCTCGCAAGCTTGACCTTGTAACCATGTGGTGGTACTTTCTCTTGGTCTCTGCCTTCCAGGGAACAGGAATTTTAGGGTTCATGTCATACTTAGCTCTAAAAATTAGAGCTAAAATTGTAAGCTCAAAATTAACTACTATAGTTTCCTTCTGGGAAGGGCAATGGAGACTTCCCAGTGCTGTAGCTCAATAGCTAAGATTTTGTTCTTTCATAGTGGTGGCTTGGATTCAATCCTGGCTTAGGAAATGAGTACTTTCTGGTTGATGTCTGTGTGACCTTTACCATCTGTTAATTCTCTTCATCTCCATGAACAACTTCTGACTTCCCTTCTTGAATTTTCCTTTCTTTGAGCTACCTTTGATGATTCTAGATTTTGTAAAAACTTCATGTTTTCCTAGCCCCGTTTCTTGAAGGGCTCTGCCCTAAGGCCAGACTTAAGAAACTGGCGGCCGGGCGCGGTGGCNATCTTTGGGAAATAAAAACAGCTTTAAAGATTATTGGTAAAATAAAGACATTTTGTCTAAATTAGGCAGGTCAGATATTAGGTTTATTAAATGCTTTAAGGTCATGAACTGTTTTGACTTTTGAAAATTGTTCAATTTACCTACCTTGGAGACATTAGATTCTAGATAAGGCCTGGGGACATGTGGAATTAGCAATGTCCCCTACCCATGCAAAGAAGGTTACAAAGAAAAGAGATTTTTTTTTTTTTAGGACAGAGTCTTGCTCTGCTGCCCAGGCTGGAGGGCAATGGCACTATCTCGGCTCACTGCAACCTCCACCTTCTGAGTTCAAGCAATTCTCCTACCTCAGCCTCATGAGTAGCTGGGATTACAGGCTCCTGCCACCATGCCCAGTTAATTTTTGTACTTTCGGTAGAGACAGGGCTTCACCATGTTGGTCACGCTGGTCTTGAACTCCTGACCTCAGGTGATCTGCCCACTTTGGCCTCCCAAAGTGCTGGGATTACAGGTGTGAGCCACTGTGCCTGGCTAGAAAAGAGATTTTTATATAAGAAAGAATGTTGTATGGTAAATTCTTGTCCTAAAGTAAAATAACTGGTTGTTTAAAAAGAGAGATGTTTAGGACAAGTCAGAAAGTCCAAGCACGCCGTAGATGGTCTGTGTAAGTCGTGAAAAGATTTGTGAAAGGGAATCCGTGCACCAGAAGCAAAAGTTGCTGAATTACCATTATAAGATGCGATTGAGATTACTGAAAAAAAAAAAAAGTTTTATGTGCAAGGTATGTGAGGATAGTAAAATGTGTTTTGGCAAAAGATTATAAGAAGGCATGGGAATGTAAATTTTTGCCTAGTTTAGAGGGTTAAAGGATTGTTTTAAATTAAGTTAGAATAAGCTAAAAGCTTGAACTAGCTGTAGAAGAGTTGTAAACATTAATCTTGTAAAAGAAATTCTGTGTGTGAACATATTGACTAGATTTAAAGGGGTATTATTTGGTTTTTCTGTAAGTTGAACATCAAAATAAAAGCACAAACAGAGTTTTCTTGAAGCACTGATCTGCTCTTTAACAAAAATTTGTAAAGAGTTATAAAAGGTTTATCAGAATCCTGCCTTCTGGTCAAACTGATGAAGATTGGATATATTTGTCCATAAGGTTTTATTAAGAATTGGGTTAACATTAATAATATACTAATGCAAGGTTAACATTTGGCTTTCTCTCTTGAACAAGATTTTCATGTAATATTAAAGGATAATGAAATATTTTCTTTTTTTTTTGAGTAAACTACTGAAAAAAGAAGGGAAGACAAGAGACAGATTGATTGGAAAGCTAAATCTTTCCTCTATCAATGAGTAAAGGTTTTTGTCTTTTGAAAAGTTTTGAGTCATGATTTTGGCTAAATGAATAACTTATGGTAATCTGGAATACCATTTCTAATATCAAGTGTTTTAAACCTTTAACATATTTAATAGGCTTCTCAAAATCAAATTTCAGCTTCAAAATTGTCTTTTCTGACCTCTGATTTTGAGATGCTACAGAGGGCTCCTGAAGCATTTAAGAGAGGTATAAACAGGATTATTGACATTTAGTTACATGGGATTGCCAAAATAAAAATAACATTTAATCTTCTTCAGGTTATATTTTAGTGAATAATAATAATCTATATTCCAAAATTTTTATCGATTTCCAAAATTCTGATATGTCTGAGTATACGCTATCAATCATTATTGTGGTTACTGTTATTATAGACCACAGAAATAACCACATTTCCTTGTCAGTTCTGTCTTTACAACTATTTAAAGTCATTTCCACAGGTAATTGCATAATGCTGATGCAATTTCTAAAAATTTCACAAGCACACAAAATCCTAAAATATGATGTCTTTCAGGAGATTCATGAAAGGATGGAAAGGACCCTGAAAAGCACTCTTGAATACAGGTTTCTAATAACTTTAAACTCACAGTGTGGGTAAAATTCCCCAATTCCCCCAGAATTGGACTGGCTAAGAATTCCTGAAATTTTAATAAAAAGACTGACTGGTTTATAAAACTGCTTACCCCAGTAGAACAAAAATTAATTAAATACCGAGAAAATACTTTGCCACATTTTCAAGCTAACTCAGCCAACACTAAAATTGTTGAGACATACAATTTGAATGAACTCCATGGTCTAAGTGAAATTACCTATGATAGCCCCTCAGTTATCAGTGTTACACACCTAAGTCAAAGACACAACTGGCATTCAAGAGGACATATGGCATATAATGGCATATGAATGGCATTCAGTTCAGACTTACTAGGGTTAAGCATGGACTCATGGAGGACCGGGAAGGCTGCCTTGTCATTCCTGAGTCCTTAAAGCTTTTGTTATTAAAGGTTCTGCATTTCTTGACTCATCATGGAAAAGATAAAATGATCCAAATTACATGCATACTGGTGTGGTGACTTATAAATTGCTAAAATAGTTTGTAAGCAGTATTTGGTTTGTTAATTCCATATTCCTGGGAAAACAACCAAAGCTTCAGGTACATTTGGCTACCTGATGGGCCATTTAAATATTTATAAAGGGATTTCATTCAATTGCCATTTTTAATGTATGTTTTCTCTTTGTATAAAAGCTTTCCCATGCAAGAGGGCTGATGTTATAACAGTAGATTATTACACTACAGTGTATTTTCACCTGGTAAAGAAAGGTTTTTATGATTCCCTGAGGACAATCAGCCCCTATACAATCTAGAAACCAAAGACTGGATCTTCTGAGAATATCAGAGAAAGACTGTCCTTGACATCCACACTATAGCAAAACTTTGGAACCTTGAACTTTGGGTTCATAATCTCACAACTGAGAAGGGCCCCTCCACACTCTTGGAATTGTACATCCGTTGGAACCCCTAAAGTAAAGCTAACCAGGGAAATTTCTCCCCAGAAAATGATGCCATCCTTGATGTAAACAGCTTTTCCCAAGATCACAGATCAAGACTTCTACTATTATGAGACTCTTATCTTTGAATACTGTTTCCTTGTTTATGCCTCTGTGAACAACAGAAATGAAAAGGGGGTCTGTTATGTGCACTTATATGGTATACTTTTATTCATAAATGATTTTGCAGTCAGCCTTACACATGAACAACCTTATACCTTTATAGATAAAAAAATGAAAGCCCATTGTAGGTGAGAAACTTTAATGGTACAAATGTTGCCACATAATCAGTCAGAAACAGAACATTGATTCACTCCTCTTAACCCATATCATGGGCTAAAGAGAATGTTGTTAGGAGGTCTTCACTCTTCTTAAAGGCATCATTTATTAGGTCATTTTTCTGTGGTTTGAAGTGAAAGAGGCAATGATTAGAAATTTAGCCCTCATGATAGGCCCTATAGCAGATACTACTGCAAAGACTATGCTTACACAACAGAATTTAAAGTCTCTTGTGAAAGTTATGCTAAATAGTAGAATTGGCTAAACAGAGAAGAATCTGTGCAGCTGCTGGCACTTGTGGCCTAGGAAGAAATACATTGGGTATTATAGAGATTCAGTTGTCAGGGATTAACAAAAAGATCACTTAATTAAGCAAGTGGATTCTTTATCTAGCTCATTCCTTGATCTATTTGATTTTAGGTGATTTGATTTATGGGGAACTTGGGTAAGGAGCATACTCCAAACTCTTGATATTATCCTCCCAATAGTTATCACAGTAGTCTCTCTGGTGCACTATATTCTCTTGAAGGTTTTAAATGTTTGCATGCAGCCATCTGTAGAATGTCAGATGGTCTCTCTTCAATTGGAATGACAAAAGCTGAAATAAATGTGTGACCATGAGGACATCATAAACTATGAATGACATGCTGATACCAGAAACCCAAAATCATGGTAACTGAGAGCGGCACTAAGGCCTTAAGTTTGGTCACACTCTCACCTAAGTGACAACCTGACCAAAAAGGGGGAATTTTTTAGAACAAAATTATGGGAGGCTATTGCATTGGACTAAGCTCAGGCACTAGACCCCAACAGACCAAACCAAACCAAAATGGAGCTACTTATGCTAAATTTGACATAATCAAACCAAGCCTTTAAGTAAACACATAAATTCCAGAACAGACCACGTTTTGTTTTTCTCCTGCAAACAGGACATTTCAGCATAAGAAGGTACCCACTACTCGTTCTCTCCTTGGAAAACTCACCCTTCTACTGTTTCCCAGTGGGTTTGAAGACCAAATAAATACATTTATGATGGTGATAGTGACATCAATGAGTAAAGTTCTGGTCAATCTCTCAAAATTGAGAAAATGACCAAAAGTGGGGAATTGTTAAAGTAAGCTAAATATGGCATGAGAAATACTCCATACTTCTGTATTTGAGTTTTTGTGGATGAACTGTAACCTAACTTAATTGAAAACCTTACTTAGGAGTATGCATCTGTAACAATAACTGAGTCTTGGCCAATCCCAGTGGTCATACTTCAACCACTCAAAGACTGCGAAGTGTTCAAACTGTGTTCAAATAAGGCAAATGCCAACCTGTAACCAATCTAGCTGTTTCTATACCTCACTCCTGATTTATGTACTTCATTTTCTTTTTTTTGTCTATGAATCTTCTTCCACCACATGGCTGTGTGGAGTCTGTCTTAATCTGCTGTGATTCTGGGGGCTGCCCAATTTGTGAATCGTTCATTGCTCAATGAAACTCCTTTAAATTTAATTTGGTTGAAGTTTTTCTTTTAACACCTCTGTAGTTTTGGAATTGAAATACTTTATCATAAGCATGATATATCAAGGGCAACACAGAAAATGATGTTCAGTTGATGGTAAGGCAATCACTTTCACCACTTTGTTAGTAAAATGCACGGTTGAGAATTAATCTTTGACTTTCTTTCTTTTTTTTTTTTTTAGACTGAGCCTTGCTCTGTTGCCCAGGCTGGAGTGCAGTGGTGCAATCTCGCTCACTGCAAGCTCTGCCTCTCGGGTTCACGTCATTCTCCTGCCTCAGCCTCCCGAGTAGCTGGGACTACAGAAGCCCGCCACTGCGCCCAACTAATTTTTTTGTGTGTGTTTTTAGTAGAGACGGGGTTTCACCGTGTTAGCCAGGATGGTCTCGATCTCCTGACCTCGTGATCCACCCACCTCGGCCTCCCAAAGTGCTGGGATTACAGACTAATCTTTGACTTTCTTATATCACAGTTCTGTGCTTTCCCCCAACCCCTTGGTGGCCTTTCTTCCTGGCCCATGACTTTTTTCTGATTATACACAGATGGCCTCTGAGCTGTCCCACTAAGGCTTTTCCTCCCTGAAAGTAAGTCATCTTATTCCAAAATGTATTCCACAGAATAAATGAAAACGGTGGTTTACACTTGCATAGCACTTTAGAGTTTACAAAGTTCCTTCTCACTCATTATTTTATTTGCTTTTTGTAACGCTCCTGAGAGGTAGGGAGCACTATGGAAAAATTGTATTGGTGTTAAGTGATTTTTACAGAGTTTACATGCCAGGTTAGCACCTGAACCAGGGCTTAAATTCAGTCTTCTGGTGCCAAATCCAGTGTTCACTTAGATACTGCATATTATAAAGGAGTAATAGCTTCAAGGTATGAATGGTTGGTTAACCTCACCTTCTATGGAAGATGCACACTTAAAAGGGTTGCTTATTAAATCATATATAAACTTTTCATTGGTGTAGGAGAGAGAGCAGTTTTTTAATTATTAACTGACATTTTCCTTCTTCCCATTCTATTCTTTCCATTCCAAAAGATCACTGATACGGTCTTCACTACTGAAAGGTCACAGACTCACTACTAAAAGTAATCAATCAGCAGCCAATAACCTAGGATGTGTGCAATATCATGCTAACTGTAGTATGAGATGAAAAAGCTCATAAGAGTAATGATCCTTTCCTATGAGGAATTTATAATACAGTGAATTAAGATGATGTTTATTTTAGGAGTTTCAGAAAACCCCTTGAAAAACACTTTGGGGTGATACCAGTAAATGCAATATGAATTAAATGTGTTGTGACCTTCCATCTGAGCCCTCCCACCCACCACAGAAGAGGACAGGAAATCAACAGAGCTTGCATGCTCCTGGTAGGACCATCATTCTGTTTTTCACAACAAACTGCTGAAACCAGACCCTAAGAGGAAGCTACAATTAGATCTCATCACCTACCCACCCGCTTTCAGAAGAGACCAACCAGGCTGATTACCTCAAGCTATGTATGCCTGTTTATTCCAGTGTTCACAACATCTTTGAACCTTCAGTTCACCCTTAAGGACTCTTATCTCCATAAAACTTGGTACTTTCTGTAGTCTAACTTTTATCCTTTTCTGACCCTGCATGCACTCTTCATTATGTACTCTGGCTAGCATTTTGCAAGCAGAATCCCTTATGACCTCCACCTTTTTTTTTTTTTTCACATTACCTTTACATTACTGCAGTCCTATTAAGCAGTACAGGGTTTTTCTGCTATGCTGGGTCTCAAGTTTTGGTAAGTGCCTTTTTTTTTTTTTCAGGACCATGTTGATTCAGATAATTTCTCTTTATTCCTTTGTAGAAATTTCTATGCTTTGAAGAACATTTTGACAGACTATTCCAACTGCAACCCTTTCTTGTTTTATCTTCAATGATCCTCTCAGCCACTCACCCTCCCTCCTCAAAGATTTTGCCAATTATAATCATCTGCACAGATGACCATTCAATACTCTGGCCTCAGTTATTTAGCCTCTTCTTCAGTAATTTCACCCTCCAACCCTAACTCAGCCATTCCCATGAACATGCTCCTGAATTTTCATTATCAATAACAGCAACCCATCCATGCTCTGTTCAAGTATTCTACTTTCTGATCACCAACTTTTAACCTTTCCTGTTCATTCCTTCTAGTACTCTCAATTATACATTTTTTTCAAACCTGTCAGAAACATCAATCCATTGATCCTATCATCCTCTCACTATCCTTTATTCCTCTCAGATTCTTACTCCTTCCTTATCCAACTTAAATTTCAAGGTGTAAGTTCATAATAATTCCTTTGCATACACCTTCTACTTATGTGCTCATCTGCCCCATCCACTGGAGGTTTTTCCAGGAAAACTCTAATCTTGGTTATGTTCAATGCAATGCCCATTTTGGGCATATCCCTGAGCTGATGAAGGAAAACACACAACAAAATAGAAGGTCTTACAATTGTGACCACGACCTCAAATAGGCAGTTCTACATTTTCTGTAGTCAATTTATATTTTTACTCTCCATGGTAATTGTTTTATACTGAGTTTACTCAAATCTCTAGTAAATCCTTCTAACTTTTAGATTCAGCGAAAGAACTGCTTATTATTTTAATTAAAAAAAAGTAATCAGAAGGGAACTTTTACCCCATCCCACTGCTAAATACATCCACCAACCTGCATCTGAAACTACAAACTCTGCCTAATCTTATAACGGGCATTCTGCTCTATCTAAGGTCAACCCCTCCATTTGTACCCAGGATCCCATCCTTTCTTGCCTCTCAAGGACTTTGTTCAAGCAACTCTGTCTCTAGCATCATCACATTTCGGTCACTGTTGAAGCATTCCCATCATCACACAAATATGCTGTAATAATTTCAATATTAAAAAACCATTTCTTGACCTCACATTTTTCTTCAATGGCCACCTATTTTCTCTGCTCTTCTTTTGTAGCCACATTCCTTGACAGAATTACCTATACCAATAGTTTCCACTTCATCTGCTGCCATTTGTTTATTGATCTTACTGTGATCTGACTTTGTGTCTCAATGACTCCACTAGAATAGTTCTTACCTAGATCATCAGTGACATCCATACTTCCAAATTCAGTGGGCCGTTCTTGGTGCTTGTCTCATTTGACCCTTCAGCATCATTTAACATGGTCAGCTACTTTTTTTGTTTTAGTTTTTTTTTTTTTTTTTTTTTTGGCTGGGTGCGGTAGCTCATGCCTATAATTCCAGCACTTTGGGAGGCAGAGGCAGGTGGATCACCTGAAGTCAAGAGTTTGAGAACAGCCTGGCCAACATGGCGAAACCCCGTCTCTACTAAAAATACAAAAATTAGCTGGGCGTAGCAGTGCATGCCTGTAGTCCCAGCTACTTGGGAGGCTGAGGCAGGAGAATTGCTTGAACCTGGGAGGCGGAGGTTGCAGTGAGCTGAGGTAGTGCCATTGCACTCCAGCTGGGGCAACAGAGCGAGACTCCATCTCAAAAAAACCAAATTTGTTTTTTTAGAGTCAGGGTCTTGCTCTATTGCCTAAGTTGGAGTGGTGTGCTGCCTTAGCCTTCCTAGAAGGTAAGACTACAGTTGTGCATGACCACACCCAACTGATTAATTTTTTTTTTTTTGGTAGAGATAAGGGTCGCACTAGGGGCTACTGGAGATAGCCACCCTGCCTGGCTCTTTCTCTTTTTTGAAAGAGGACACTTCACTCTCCTATTCCCCCTGCCCCAATTTCCTCGTTGCTCCCTTAAACTCTCCTTTATAGTACCCTCTTTCTCTTCATGACCTCTAAGTGAAATGCCTCAAGGATCAGTCCTCAGATTTTTCTTTTCTCTGCTTATGCTTTCTAAGTGAACTCATCCAAGCTAATTATTTTAATGCCATCTTTGTGCTGATAACCGGAATTTTTATCTATAGCCCTAACTTCTCTGAGCTGTAGTTTTGTATATTCTTCTGTGGCCTACTTAACATCTCTACTTGGATTTCTAATGAGCATCCAAAATTTAAAAGAAATCTAAAACAAAACTTTTAATTGCATGGTATCCCAAAGCGATACCTCCATTTTCCTCCCCATTTTTGTAACAGCATTACCATTCATCCAGCTACTAAACAAGACATTCTGAATTCATCCTTATCTTCTCTCTCGTATCCCACATTCAGCCATTCATCAGCAAATACAAATGGCTCTGCACTTAAAATATATTCTGAACCTCACCACTTCTCAGACAAAATCAAAGGCACCATTATCTCTTTTTACTACTGCAACAGCTTCTTATCTATTTCTCTATTTCAACTCTTGCCTTCCTCTCATAGCCTGCTCTCCATTCAGCAATCTGACTCATTCTTCAGAATGAATCACATACCTGTTTGTGCTCAAAAGTAATCACTTCCCTCTATCCTTTCTTGTTCACTAAACTCTAACCACACTGACTTCCTTGTGTTTCTTGAGCACACTAAACATCCTCTTCTCCCATGGCCTTTGGACTAGCTATTCCATTTGTCTGGAATGCTTTTCCACCTTATAGTACCTGATTCTCTGCTTCATTTTCTTCAGGTCTCTGATGGAATACCACCTCTTGAGAGAGGACTTCTTTGAGAGAGGTTGCCAAAAAGAACACTCCAAATCTAATTTTGCTGTCAATGACCTCCAGCCAATCACCATTAGAAGCAAACCTGTAGTCAAAGTAAGTTGGGTTTGTTGACTCCTTGTAATGAGGGAGACCACAGAAGTTTCAGTAAGTAAGAGGATTTTAGAAAGAACATATAGGATTTGGGTTTTTGTTAGGTGATAATGGGAAGGGTTCAAGGAAGCAGG
The DNA here is from genome assembly GCF_001698545.2 of Rhinopithecus bieti. Lineage (NCBI taxonomy): Eukaryota > Metazoa > Chordata > Mammalia > Primates > Cercopithecidae > Rhinopithecus > Rhinopithecus bieti. Next base: position 386,577 of record NW_016815584.1, on the reverse strand, counting down.
CTTTTCTTTCAAATGACTGTTGTTAGGAAGTAAGAGTAATTCTATAGTTGGATATCTTGATAATTCTCCTCTAGAAGACAGTAAGAATGGAGAAAATGAAACATTTTAATGGGTTAAAAAAGCAACAATCACTCATATAACCAGAATAGGGGAATATTTGGTAATTTTTATGGTTTGGACATAGTCTTCTTTTTGTCTGTGTTAAGACATAAATATGGAATAGTCTTGTTTTTGAATATGGAATAGTCTTGCTCCACTATGGTACTGAGTAGTCTTGTCAGATATTGGTGTTTTGAGAAGCTGTTTAATAGGAGATCATCGTGTCTTAACTATAAGTACTGGACTAGCTCCTAGCCACACCAAGGCCTATGTGATAGTGCCAGGCCATTTTCTAGTTATCAGGGGTAGCTTTTCTCTTTCATAGTCCTCCCTTTTGGCTGAATGCAGACTGGGTCAGGTCACAAGGCCTTAATCTATAACATTCATAGAGTGTTTTCATCATTGTCAAAATTATGTTGGTTAGGAGGTTGTCTAGAGAATGTTGTCTGTACTTGGACTAGGATTGGTCTCTCCTGCTCTTTTTGTTGCAGAACAAATTATTGAATCCTTTGACATGATAATAAATTGGAGGTAGCATTTAATAATATGGAAAGTGTACATTAGCTGTATTAACTGCAGTGCAGGCAATTACCAGTAACAATTGTTATTAGCTCTTTTTTTTTAAAAATTACACTTTAAGTTCTGGGATACAGGTGCAGAATGTGCAGGTTTGTTACATAGGTATACACGTGCCATGGTGATTCGCTGCACCCATCAATCCGTCATCTACATTAGGTATTTCTCCTAATGCTGTCCCTCCCCTAACCTCCCACCCCCTGACAGGCTCCGGTGTGTGATGTTCCCTTCCCTGTGTCCATGTGTTCTCATTGTTCAACTCCCACTTATAAGTGAGAACATGCAGTGTTGGTTTCTGTTCCTGTGTTAGTCTGCTGAGAATGATGGTTTCCAGCTTCATCCATGTCCCTGCAAAGGACATGAACTCATCCTTTTTTTATGGCTGCATAGTATTCCATGGTGTATATATACCATGGTTTCCTTATCCAGTTTATTACTGATGAGCATTTGGCTTGGTTCTAAGTCTTTGTTATTGTGAACAGTGCTGCAATAAACATATGTGTACATGTGTCTTTTTAGTAGAATGATTTCTAATCCTTTGCATATATACCCAGTAATGGGATTGCTGGGTCAAATGATATTTCTGGTTCTAGATCCTTGAGGAATTGCCACACCATCTTCCACAATGGTTGAACTAATTTACATTCCCACCAACAGTATAAAAGTGTTTCTGTTTCTCCACATCATCTCCAGCATCTGTTGTTTCCTAACTTTTTAATGGTTGCCATTATAACTGGCATGAAATGGTATCTCATTGTGGTTTTGATTTGCATTTCTCTAATGACCAGTGATGATGAGGTTTTTTTCATATGTTTCTTGGCTGCATAAATGTCTTCTTTTGAGAAGTATCTGTTCATATCCTTTGCCCGCTTTTTGATGGGGTTGTTCGTTGGTTTTTTTCCCGTAAATTTGTTGAAGTTCTTTGTAGATTTATTAGCCTTTTGTCAGATGGATAGAATGCAAAGATTTTCTCCCATTCTGTAGGTTCCCTGTTGACTCCGATGATAGTTTTTTAGCTGTGCAGAAGCTCCTTAATTAGATCCCATTTGTCAATTTTGGCTTTTGTTGCCATTGCTTTTGGTGTTTTAGTCATGAAGTCTTTGCCCATGCCTATGTCCTCAATGATATTGCCTAGGTTGTCTTCTAGGGTTTTATGGTTTTAGGTCTTACGTTTAAGTCTTTAATCCATCTTGAGTTAATTTTTGTATAGGGTGTAAGGAAGGAGTCCAGTTTCACTTTTTTGCACATGGCTAGCCAGTTTTCCCAGCACCATTTATTAAATAGGGAATCCTTTCCCCATTGCTTGCTTTTGTCAGGTTTGTCAAAGATCAGACAGTTGTAGATGCGTGGTGTTATTTCTGAAGCCTCTGTTCTGTTCCATTAGTCTATGTATCTGTTTTGTATCTGTTTTGGTGCCAGTACCATGCTGTTTTGGTTACTGTAGTCTTGTAGTATAGTTTGAAGTCAGGTAGCATGATGCCTCTAGCTTTATTCTTTTCACTTAGGATTGTCTTGGCTATAGGGGTTCTTTTTTTTGGTTCCATATGAAATTTAAACTAGTTTCTTCTAATTCTATGAAGAAAGCCAATGGTAGCTTGATGGGGATAGCATTGAATCTATAAATTACTTTGGGCAGTATGACCTTTTTCAGGATATTGATTCTTCCTATCCATAAGCATGAAATGTTTTTCCATTTGTTTGTGTCCTCTCTTATTTCCTTGAGCAGTGGTTTGTAGTTCTCCTTGCAAAGGCCCTTCACATCCCTTGTAAGTTGTGTTCCTAGGTATTTCATTCTCTTTGTAGCAGTTGTGAATGGGAGTTCACTCATGATTTGGCTCTCTATTATTGGTGTATAGGAATGCTTGTGATTTTTGCACATTGATTTTGTATCCAGAGACTTTGCTGAAGTTGCTCATCAGCTTAAGGAGATTTTGGGCTGAGACAGTGGGGTTTTCTAAATATACAGTCATGTCATCTGCAAACAGAGACAATTTGACTTCCTCCCTTCCTATTTGAATACTCTTTATTTATTTCTCTTGCCTGATTTCCCTGGCCAGAACTTCCAATACTATGTTGAATAGGAGTGGTGAGAGAGGGCATCCTTGTCTTTTGCTGGTTTTCAAAGGGAATGCTTCCAGTTTTTGCCCATTCAGTATGATATTGGCTATGGGTTTATCATAAACAGCTCTTATTATTTTGAGATATGTTCAATCGATACCTAGTTTATTGAGTTTTTAGCATGAAGGGTTGTTGAATTTTATCAAAGGCCTTTTTCTGCATCTATTGAGATAATCATGTGGTTTTTGTCACTGGTTCTGTTTATGTGATGGATTATGTTTATTGATTTGCATATGTTGAACCAGCCTTGCATCCAGATTGCAAATAATCTAGATTTTCTAGATTACTTGAGTAGAGGTGTTTATAGTATTCTCTGATGGTAGTTTGTATTTCTGTGGGATCAGTGGTGATATCCCCTTTATCATTTTTTATTGTGTCTATTTAATTCTTCTCTCTTTTCTTCTTTATTAGTCTGGCTAGCAGTCTATTTGTTGACTTTTCCAAAAACAAAAACAAAACAAAACAAAAAAAACGCAGCTCATTGATTTTTTGAAGGGTTTTCCGTGTCTCTATCTCCTTCAGTTCTGCTCTGATCTTAGTTATTTCTTGTCTTCTTCTAGCTTTCGAATTTGTTTGCTCTTGCCTCAGCAATGGCAGACGCCCCTCCCCTCACCAAGCTCCAGTCTCCCAGGTCGACTTCAGACTGCTGTGCTGGCAGAGAGAATTTCAAGCCTGTGAATCTTAGCTTGCTGGGTTCCGTGGGGGTGGGATCTGCCGAGCTAGACCACTTGGCTCCCTGGCTTCAGTCCCCCTTTCCAGGGGAGTGAACAGTTCTGTCTCACTGGAGTTCCAGGCGTCACTGGGGTATGAAAAAAAAACTCCTGCAGCTAGCTTAGTGTCTGCCCAAATGGCTGCCCAGTTTTGTCCTTGCAAGACAGGGCTCTTGAGGTGTAGGCACCTGAGGAGAATCTCCTGGTCTGCGGGTTGTGAAGACCATGGGAAAAGCCTAGTATCTGGGCCGGAATGCACTCTTCCTCACTGCGTGGTCCCTCACAGCTTCCTTTGGCTAGGGGAGGGAGTTTCCCAACCCCTTGAGCTTCCTGGGAGAGATGACATACCCCATCCTGCTTCAGCTTGCCCTCTGTGGGCTGCCCCCATTGTCTAACCAGTCCCAAGGAGATAAGCCGGGTACCTCAGCTGGAAATGCAGAAATAACTCGCCTTCTGCGCTGATCTGGCTGGGAGCTGTTCCTATTCGGCCATCTTGCCAGACACCCTGACACACACCTGCAACCCCTGGCGGGATGCTGGAGCTGATGCTGGGAGGACTGTGCTTCACTCTGCTCTTGTTCCTGCTTCATGTCTCCCAGGAAACTACCAGTTATTAGTTCTTATAACAAATCCTGAAGACAGGAGCTTACATGGTCAAACTCAGGCAATAAAATATAACCTAAAATTTGGCTGATCTTTTCTAGAGGACCAAGTGACTCTTTCTTTTGCCTTAGTCACAGACTATTTTAATTGATCTGCAATAGTTTTACTAGTGCATCAAGAAATTTTTGCTATAGCATAAAGTTTCTCTGTGTAGTGAATAGGAAATTAAGAGTTACATGCTAATTCTTGAAAACTCTGGCTAATGAATGTAAATTGAAAATGCTTTTTGGGATTCCAGAGCAAAGTTGCATTTTCATAAACAGTAGTGACTTAGAGGGACACATTTTATTGAGAATATAAATGTTGTCGAACTTAATAGGAGAGAGACAATCATTGGTCCGATCTTAAGGTTAGGAAGATTTTTAAAATCGAAGTTAAACAGTTCCTGCAAAGTAGCAATGTCTCTAAAGAGAACAAACTGAATGAGTATTGAAGCAAAGATAGCCCCAATATCAGTTTCCATTTTTGATAGTTGGGTTTCGTTGTTAGGATTATAATGATCTTAGAGGCAGTATATGGTGTCAAAATCCAATTTTTTTTTTTTTTTTTTTTGAGACAGAGTTTTGCTCTTTTTGTCCAGGCTGGAGTGCAATGGCATGATATCGGCTCCCCACAACCGCCGCCTCCCGGGTTCAAGTGATTCCCCTGCCTCACCCTTCCGAGTAGCTGGGATTACAGGCATGCACCACCATGCCCGGCTAATTTTGTATTTTTAGTAGAGATGGAGTTTCTCCATGTTGGTCAGGCTGGTCTCGAAATTCTGACCTCAGGTGATTGCCTGCCTTGGCCTCCCAAAGTGCTGGGATTACAGGAGTGAGCCACCATGCCCAGCCCAAAATCCAATTTTTATAAGACTGAAATTCTGGATTAATTATATGATAAAAGTAAGTACCAGAGCAGATATGTATAGTGAAAATTACTTTCTGGAATATTTAAAGGAATTTAAACATATAATATTTGTGGGGAGGGGGGAAGAGGGAGGGATGGCATTAGGAGGTATACCTAATGTAAATGATGAGTTAATGGGTGCAGCACACCAACATGGCACATGTATACATATGTAACAAACCTGCACGTTGTGCACATGTACCCTAGAGCTTAAAGTATAATAATAATAAAAAAGTGCATATTTTATATGTAATTTAATATTTTAATAATTAAAATTAAATGAATAATTGGACATTAAATATTCTGGAATATTTAAATTCCAAATTTCTATACAGCAGTGTATAGTTTATCAATAGAAAAGAAAGGCAATTTGAATATACAATATACAATTACATTTTCGTTAGCAGGATTAAATGGGGCATTACAAATCTGGCAGTCAGTTGAAACAGAATAGTAGCTATGGTCTAAGAAAGACACATCTGAAAATTTTTTTTTTCCCTAAGTGGTAGAAGACCAAAGGGTGTCAAAATCAGCAGGATGAAGATAGGGAAGATTATCTTGATGCATCTTTTAGTTAGGTAATAAAGGAGGTTAGATTAGTGGCAGATCAAAAGGAAACAAAGAGGGCTGAGAAATCAGAAAATTAATCTTGTTTTGTGGTCTTGGGTGAAAGCTATCCACTTCTGCAGTCATCAGCTTGTGGAGAATTTTTAAGAATCCTTAACTCGGGGTCTTCCAAGTGAATGGATTTCCAGGCTTGGTAAGAAATGGATGTGTCTTTTTAGTTAGAAAGCATAACTCCCATTATTGGGTATATACACACCCAAAGAAAAATAAATAATTCTACCAAAGGATACCTGCACTTGCATGTTTATTGCAGCATATTCAAGATAGCAAAGACATGGAATCAACCTAGGTGTCCAACAATTTTGGTCTGGATAGAGAAAAGTGGTACATATATATGATGGAATACTACATAGCCATAAAATAGCATAAAATTATATCGTTTGCAGCAACAAAGGGTGTAGATGGAGACCATTATTTTAAGCGAATTAACACAGAAACAAAAAACCAAATACTGTATGTTCTCACTTATAAGTGGGAGCTAAACCTTGAGTACACACAGAAGATAAGGACAACTAATACTGGGGAATCCAAAAGTCGGGAGGGAGGAAAGAAAACTACCTATTGGATACTATGTTCACTGTCGGAATGATGACATCAATAGAAGCCCAAACCCCAGCATCATGGAATATACCCTTGTAATAAACCTGCACATGTGCCCCTGAATCTAAAATAAAAATAAAAAGTAAAAAAGCATGACTCCAACAATCAACGCCTTGATGTTTTACTGTTGTGTCAGTTGTTAATAATCCCTGCCAAGGTTCTTTTCACTGGGGCTCAAGGGCAGTTTCTCTCTGATGTATTTTCTAGAAGACTAGATCTCCCTATTTCAGATCAGACAGTGGGTGTTTTGAAAATATGGTCTGAACCTGTTAGTGTTAAAGCTGGAAGCATCGTATGTGTCTCATGTGATATTTGGTCACATTAACCTGTAGTAGGGTATAATCTAGGTTTAGAAGTAAAATTTTCAAATGAACTGGATAGCCTATTAGTAGCTCATAAGGAGATAACCTGTGGGTCCCAGAGATGGTAGATCTCATTATCATTATCATCAAGGCTAATAGAAGTCTGGGTATTTTTGAGAGCTATGCTAATTTTAGTTTTAGAATTTCATTAGTTCTTTTTACTTTTCTTGATGTTTGTAGATGGTAAAGATAGTGAAGTCTTAAGTAAAAGATACAGGTTTACAGAGTTATTTGGTAATAGTAAAAGTGAAATATATGCCCCTATTACTAGAAAGATAAGTTGAAATTTCCCATATTAGAGAAAAAGAAATTAAACATTCTGGTCACAACTGGGCCATAGCTCTTTGTCAAGGACAAGCATCAATTCATCCCAAGAGTAAATAATAACCAGAACATATTTATAGTCCACTGCCGAGGCATTTATATAAAATCCATTTGGAGGTGATCGAAGTGTTCTTGAGTCTTTGGTTCCTGTCAATATCCTACTTTTGCAATCCTCCCAGAATGATCTCATCAGAAGGTAGGGCATGTATAGAAAACGTTTTTGGCAATATTCCTAAAATTATTCCACTATGTTGGTTAAATAGTGTTGTCAATGCATCTTTATTATTTTGGATAATATTGTGAAGTATTTTTGTTAAATGCACTTTTATTATGGCTATATCCTTAGGTAACATCATTGTCTAAAAGTTTATTAATTCTCCGTTCATTTTATAGGGATTCCTAAAGAGATGAGGAAATTTGCTTGCTTTCAAAGCATTTTAAAATAATAGATTAACTCAAAATTATATCTACTATCAATATAAATGTTTGTCTCTTTACTGTTTTTCCTCTGGCAGGTCCAGGCAAGGGCAATGAATTTAACTATCCAAGCTGATTTAATTTCTGGGAGAAGCTTAATTTTCAAGAGTAAATTCAAGCTCTTGAATTAAAGCTCTTGAGATAGCATAACCTACTTTGCAATTTTCAGTTTTTAAAAAATAATAAACGATTCTGTAATATTGAATCAAGAAAATCCAAGGGAGTCTCTAAGTTTGTGCAAAGTATGAGTTGTTGTTGTCTAATTTAAGTAAGCAGTCATGGGCTTCTCCTCTGGGTCAGGTAAGGAAGGTGACCCGGGTTAGAGCATTAAAGTAATAGACAGTGATGTGTAAGTGTTAAAAGTAATGGACAACGACATGTAAAGGCAAAGAAACAATAATTCATAAGAAGTTTGGCTAATAGCTGAGAAGCTTGAGGCATTTTTGTTATTTGCAGGGTCTGTAAAGTGTGAGGAATCACTAAGATCAGTGTAAATCCTAGAACTAAATTAACTGAAGATTTTCATTGCTGATATAAGTTTTAGGCAAGGTGATGTATCTTGACTATTGTACCATAAAAAAGACTGAAATTAGCCAGAAACTTTTGAGGATTCCTCTGTATTTGAGTCAGTATTTCTAGTGCTTGTCCAGATCTCTCATGGACAAAAGGAAAAAGGGGTTTGTGGATTTAGAAAACTAGAAGCAAGGTTTTTTTTTTCCCCCCAGATAGTTGTCATACCACTGTTAGGGCCTAAATAAAAATATTCTGCCTTTAACTGGAAAAGATGAGTTTTAGATGGAGAAGAACCAATTAGCTGCCTCCTATGAGGGGTCTCTTATGTGAAACAGGAATAAGACCATAATAATTTCCAATAAGAAAATATAATGGGACTAGAAGCTAAAGTTTTACATTATATATATATATATATATATTG
>NW_016815584.1:328174-377731 GCF_001698545.2 Rhinopithecus bieti | reverse complement strand
ATATATTTTACTAGTTAGAGGTATTCAAGGATGGAACCATTTCTTTGTTAGAAATGAGGAAGAATAGGGTCGGGCACGGTGGCTCACGCCTGTAATCCTAGCACTTTGGGAGGCCGAGGTGAGTGGATCACCTGAGGTCAGGAGTTCCAGACCAGCCTGACCAACATGGAGAAACACCGTCTCTACTAAAAATACGAAATTAGTCGGGCAGGGTGGCACAGGCCTGTAATCCTAGGTAGTCGGGAGGCTGAGGCAGAGAATCGCTTGAACCCGGGAGGCAGAGGTTACAGTGAGCCAATATCGTGCCATTGCACTCCAGCCTGGGCAACAAGAGTCAGACTGTCTTAAAAAAAAAAAAAAGAAAGAAATGAGGAAGAATAGTAAAAATTTCAATCAAAGCCTGGAGTATCATTTGTTTGAAACAAGAATTCAAATATTATTTAGATGGCTAGAATAAATTATTCAGGCTATTTAGACCAAAACATATGAGGGCACAAAAGGCTCTAGTTGTAAGGAACAGGTGAATATTCTGAAGAGAAGGGCAATTCTTGTGCTTCAAAAGACAATCATATATATTTACGGTTTTGTTTTGTTATAAAGTCAAGAGAAAGAGATGAACAAAAATGGTTGGTGGCTTTCTAATAGGGTTAAGAGGAAAAGAGGGAACTAATATTTATTGCATGTTTACAATGTGCCAGTAAAATAAAAGGGAGATGCTAGAATTTTTTTTTAAATTCTAAATTTCTATACGGCAGTAAATAATTTATCGATAGCAAAGAAAGACAATTTGAAAAAGTAATTGTTATTGTTAAATTTGGCTTATTTTCCACCAAGTCTTGGCAGGATGAGATTCAGGATTAGAGCAGAAGGTTTACCTTGTTCATAAGATACATCTAAATGATGGTGTGGGAGGGGAGGGCTAGAACTGCATGTTAAGAAGTATATAAGTGTATGGAAACCCATAAAGTTAAGAGTTGAAGTGTATGGGAGTGAATTTGGATGAGATTTCTTTAGAGCAAAATAAACATTTTTTCCTAATAAATGCTACAGATTGCTTAATCAGAATGACAAAACTGGTAAAGAGGCAAGGTGGTCATGATGGTGTGGTATTAATTTCATAAAGCTATCTGTTGCTTTGGAGGCATGGGCCTCAGTCTTAGAATACCTGAGCTTGAGTTCTAGTATTTGCATTTTATCCTTTTCATTATTGACAAAATGACAATTCATCATACTTATATTAATTATTCAAAGTAATAAAATGTATGTGAAAAGCCATTGTAAGGTGTAAGACACTATGAAGTGTTTGTTTTGGTAACAATGAAATTATCCAGTAAGAGTCTTATTCTGCTAGGCATGGATATGTACGGGCAACAACGGCTGCCTCCCTAGATTCCAGTCACTCCTGTCTATTGTGTTGCACCATGAAGCTTGAGAGCAATGGATTGATTGATTCGTCCCATTCCCCAGCTCCAGTAATAGACCTGATTGATCCTAGCCCATATCTCAATAGATTCCTTGAGACATATTCCATTAAGCCTTGCCTGAAGCCCTATTTTCTCTCTGGGCACTCTAGTTTTATGAGTCAATAAATCCCCTTCAGCTCAAGTTGAAATTTTTGTTTCTTGCAATTGAAACAATCTTGATTGATAAAACAATTAATAAATTTTGACTCACTGACAATTTTATTGAAAAGAATGTAATGGAGACAATGAAGAATACTGTCACTCTGGATTTAATTCTGATTGATAGGAAAGAACTTGTTAATGACATGTATGGTAGGTTAAATGAGGTTCCCCCAAAGATGTTCATATCCTAATATGGGAAACCTTTGAATAGCTGCCTTACATGGCAATAGGGTCTTTGCAGATGTGATTAGGGTATGACCTAGAGGTGGAGAGATTATCCTGGAATATCTGGGTGGGCTCCATGTAATCACAAGTGTCCTTAAAAGTGAAGGAGGAAGGCAAGAGAAGCAGAGTGCAGAAGTAGGGAAATGAGACTGTTGACTGGGGACACCAAGCCAAGAGATGTAGGTAGCATCTAGAAGCTGGGAAATTCAAGAAAATATATTCTCCCCTAGTGCCTTCAAAGAAATGCAGCCCTATCGACACTTGACTTCAGCCTTGTGAGACCCAGTTTGGATTTCTGACCTACAGAGCTGTAAGATAATAAATATGTGCTGTTTTAAGCACCTGAATTGGTGATAATTTGTATAGAAGCAATAGGAAACGAATGTATTATGGAAGTATCAGAAACGTGGAGAGAGTATGTGTCAATATAAATTTGGAGTTTGCAAAAATTGGGGAGGAACTGCTGGGCATAGCTAGATGTTTCCTGGATATTAGGAAAATCAATCTAAAAAAATTAGGAAAAAGGTATAATTTCATGGCCAGAAACACTAAAAGATAACAGATTATCATAGATTTTATTTTTTTTTGTAACAGCGTCTCCCTCTGTCTCCTAGGTTGGACTGCAGTGACACTATCATATCTCACGGCAGCCTCAAACTCCTGGGTTCAAGCAACTGCCTTGCTTCAGCCTCCTCAGTAGATGGGACTGTATGAGCCCACCAACATGCCTAGCTAATGTTTTCAATTTTAATTTTGTAAAGATGGGGGGGGGGGTCACATTATGTTGCCCAGGTTGGTCTTGAACGCCTGGCCTCAGTCAATCCTCTTGCCTTGACTTCCAAAGTGATGGGATTACAGGTGTGAGCCACCATGCCCAGTCCCCTGGGAATTTTTAAGTGAAATTATGGCAATCTGACAATCTTGTAAAGGAAGGAAAGGTAAAGATACCTGAAGATATCATATGATTGTATAAATGATTCTCAGTTAAGAACAAAATTTAAAAGGCAAAACTGTGTGTATGTGCATGTGTAGTTGAAGGTTGTCACTGGTAATCAAGAATATATATAGGGTTATTTCTTGAAGCTGTGGGAATAAACAAGTTTAAAGCACAGAAAAAGCCAAAGCAAAACTTGTTACAAACAAGAGGAGATGGTCTTTGGCATCATTTCTTAATTTTGGCTAAGCTTCCATTTCTAAATCAAAGCTTGGTTCCTGATGTGCCCTGCAACATTAGTGTATCTTGCTGTATTACAAGGATTCAGAGATACTGGTCCTTTCATCTGGTCCAGGGTGACTGAAGTCCTTATACCAGTTGCCTCTGGTTGTATCTGCTTGTTTCACAACAGTGTGCTGTTAAAATATTATTATTTTCTACATGTGTCATGATATATAAAGCTTGAAAAGCATTGTTCCATGTCAGGTATAATAGTTCTAAAACTGAAAATGGCAAAATAAACATGATTAATAGAGCTGTAAATCAAAAGAAAAATCCGGTAATGTCTATCCATTTAAAATGGCTCTGTCATCAGGACTAGATGAAATAGACCCCAGAGTAGTGGACTTGTTTGCAGAGAAACAGTTTTTTGGTTATCTTCGAAAAGTCCTACAGAACAAGAGAGATGTGAGAAGATTAGAGTTGGAAGAATATATCAAAATTCAAAAAGTTAGAAGTTATAACCACTAAGTCATGAATAATTAGGTTGACAACAGTCTTTCCTGCATTTCTAGAATGGATACATTGGATAAAGGTTTGTGAATAGTTAGCCAAGAAAGCAGTGACTGCTGGCAAGGAAATAAGAAGACATGCTGGAAAGGAGGACATGTGTTTGGAGTCAGGCAGCGTTCATGCTAGAGCTGGGTTTAAATCTTGTGGTTTGTTAGTCACAGCTTTTTGAAAATGACAATAGTCCAAGACAGTGGTTCTCAGACTTTAGCATGCATTGGAATCATGTGGAGGACTTGTTAAAACACAAAGTTCTGATTCAGTAGGTCTGATATGGGCCTGAGAATTTGTATTTATAACAAGTTCCAAGCTCATGCTGTTCTAGAGACCACTCTTTAAGAACCAATGGTTTAGAACAATTTGGTTAGAATGTAGAATTAGAATATTAATTTTCCCTTTGCTTTTGGAAGTCTTTTCTTGGAGGGTGTTTTGGTGTCATTTGCCTTAATTTTAGTGAAAAATGTATATGGTCCTAGCCTATTTGTATAGTCATAAAGTCTCACAGTACAAAGAGAGACATAAATTCTGCTGCTCTATCCCCATTAGTTCACTTCTCCCACATTTGCAAATTCTGAAATTCTAGCAGAGGGAAAGCAGGATGATGAAGGGTCTGGAAATTAGGTAATGTGAAAAATAATTACAGGAAGACAGATTCTTCCTATGAAAATAAAATAATTAGTGGTACAAAAACATTTTTAGGTTTCTCCTGTAAAAGAGGGATAAGATAAAGGGTCATAAACTCAGATATGTCAGGGGTCAGGCAGGTAATATAAATGAATCAAGAGAACTGGGTAGGGACTATTGCTAACCAGGGAGTAAATGCATCTTCTCAAATAAATGGCTACTATTTAGGACACACTAACTACTGCTGTGTGGAAACTGTCCAGCCCAGTGCTGCTAGGTCATCTGCTTTTTCAAAAGGAGGTGGAAATCCTGAGTTGCTTAAAAAATCACCCAGGTTTTAAATATTGTTGATTGATTGAAAACATTTAAAATGCATTGGGTGGGGCAGGCAATGTACATCTGCAGTCTCAATTTGGCCCTTGACCCTAAAGCTTGCTATCTTGGGATTAGACTTACCCAATGTTAACTCCAGAAGGGAGACCTGGGAGGGAGACTATAACCTAATTTTTTTTTTTTTGAGACGGAGTCTGGCTCTGTCGCCCAGGCTGGAGTGCAGTGGCGCGATCTCGGCTCACTGCAAGCTCCGCCTCCCGGGTTCACGCCATTCTCCTGCCTCAGCCTACTGAGTAGCTGGGACTACAGGCGCCCGCCACCACACCTGGCTAATTTTTTTTTGTAGTTTTAGTAGAGACGGGGTTTCGCCGTGTTAGCCAGGATGTTCTCAATCTCCTGATCTTGTGATCCACCCGCCTTGGCCTCCCAAAGTGCTGGGACTACAGGCGTGAGCCACCACGCCTGGCCAACTATAACCTAATTTTAAAATAAAAAAATAGCATGGCAATTGAAAGTAGCTTTGGAGTCAAATGTATTTGGGTCTAAGCCCTGATTCCAGCATTTGTTATCAGTGTTACTTTAAGCAAATAACTTAATCCCTTTCAGCTTCAGCTTCCTTATCTATAAGTTGGGTGTAATAATAATAATGTCTATATCATTGGAGTGGTAATTAGGATTAATAGATGGTTAACAGATAATGCACATAAAATATGCCATAGCACATATTAAGCATTCAACAGGGATTAGGTTTGAAAAACTAGAAATGGAAGATGCAGAATAAAGACTTAACTGCCCATTATTGCCGTCTCTAAAACAAACTGAAGACAATAAGGAAAATGAATGAGAAAGGGAGAAACATCATCTTTTTAAATTAAAAGGCAACACTTTAAGTGTGAAAATACACTCATTAGAAGAGCTAATGAGTGCATCTGAAATTAGATCAGGGTAAAGGAAGATGCCAGGAGAGGATGACTACATTACAGAGTTTGGACAGAGTCAGCACAGCATAGATTTCTGCATAGGGGCCAATGGTTAGCTGTACATTGGAACATAATCATGAAAGGCTTTAAGTCTCTGTAACCTACTTGGTATTACAGTGTAACAGAAGAGGCAAGGTTGAATGAAGAAATCTTAAACATACTATCTTTGCAACAGCACTAACTATGAAGAAGAATCTATGCATGATAAGCAGCTCTACAGCTACTTACCTTTGTTAACCAATGAAGAGAGAAGGTCAAATCACCTTGCAATCTCACAGACACAAAATATGTACTATGTAGGGCTTCACTGTGAGCTGGGGAGTGTCCTTATTGGCCTAGAACATTCTTCTGAAGCCTTACCCACACTATCTTCCTAAAAATAACTTAACCATGAAGAAATCAGTTAAAGAGAAATATTATTTAAAAAGCAACAGAGGATTTATATAAAACACTACAATCTGAAAATGACATAAGAAAACAATTTCATTTACAACAGCATACAAAATACTTAGGAGCATTTTAATCAAAGAGGCATAAAATTTGTACACCACAAACTATAAAACATTGCTGAAAGAAATTAGAGAAGGCCTCAACAACTGTAAAGACATTCTGTGTTCATGGATTGGAAGACTTAATATTGTTAAAATAGCAAACTACTCCAAATGGTTGACAGACTCAATGCAATTTCTATCAAAATCATAATGACCTTTTTTTTTTCTTTTTTGCAGAAATGGAAAAGCTGATTTTAAAATTCACTTGAAATTGCAAGGGGCCCAGAATGGCCAAAATAATCTTGAACAATAAGGTGGGAAGACTCATACTTTTATATTTCAAAACTTACTACAAGCTATGGTGACAAAGGCATTATGCTAATGGCATAAGGATAGACATACAGATCAATAAAATAGATTGAGAGTCCAGAAATAAACCCAATGATGATAAGCCCAAGAAATAAGCTCAATAGAATAGATTGAGAGTCCAGATATAAACCATATTCCTATGGTTAGTTAATTTTCAACAAAGGTGCCAAGACACGTCAGTGGAGGAAAGAATGATCTGCTTGACAAATGGTACTGGGACAACTGGATATCTGTATGCAAAAGAATGAAGTTAGACCTCTGTCTCATACCATATGAAAAAATCAACTCAAAGTGGACCAAATATCTAAATTAAAAGCTAAACTATAAAACTCTTAGAAGAAAACACAGGAGTAAATCTTTATGACCTTGGACTTGGCACTAGATTCTTAGAAATGACACCCCAAGGAGGGGCACCCGCCATTGCTGAGGCTTGAGTAGGTAAACAAAGTGGCCAGGAAGCTCAAACTGGGTGGAGCCCACAGCAGCTCAAAGAGGCTTGCCTGCCTCTGTAGACTCCACCTCTGGGGGCAGGGCATGGCTGAACAAAAGGCAGCAGAAACTTCTGCAGACTTAAACGTCCCTGTCTGACAGCTTTGAAGAGAGTAGTGGTTCTCCCAGCACAGAGTTTGAGATCTGAGAACGGGCAGACTGCCTCCACAAGTGGATCCCTGACCCCTGAGTAGCCTAATTGGGAGGCACCCCCAAGTAGGGGCCGACTGACACCTCACACGGCCGGGTGCCCCTCTGAGACGAAGCTTCCAGAGGAACGATCAGGCAGCAGCATTTGCTGTTCTGCAGCCTCCGCTGGTAATACCCAGGCAAACAGGGTCTGGAGCAGACCTCCAGCAAACTCCAACAGACCTGCAGCTGAGGGTCCTGACTGTTAGAAGGAAAACTAACAAACAGAAAGGACATCCACACCAAAACCCCATCTGTATGTCACCACCATCAAAGACCAAAGGTAGATAAAATCGCAAAGATGGGGAGAAACCAGAGCAGAAAACCTGAAAATTCTAAAAAATCAGAGTGCCTCTTCTCCTCCAAAGGAACGCAGCTCCTCACCAGCAATGGAACAAAGCTGGATGGAGAATGGCTTTGATGAGTTGAGAGAAGAAGGCTTCAGACAATTGGTAATAGTAAACTTCTCTGAGCTAAAGGAGGATGTTTGAACTCATCAAAAAGAAGCTAACAACCTTGAAAAAAGATTAGATGAATGGCTAACTAGAATAACAAGTGTAGAGAAGTCCTTAAATGACCTGATGGAGCTAGCTGAACACCATGGCATAAGAATGTGATGCATGCACAAGCTTCAGTAGCTGATTCAATCAACTGGAAGAAAGGAGATCAGTGATTGAAGATCAAATGAATGAAATGAAGTGAGAAGTTTAGAGAAAAAAAGAGTAAAAACAAATGAACAAAGCCTCCAAGAAATATGGGACTATGTGAAAAGACCAAATCTACATCTGATTGGTGTATCTGAAAGTGATGGGGAGAATGGAACCAAGTTGGAAAACACTCTGCAGGATATTATCCAGGAGAACTTCCTCAACCTAGCAAGGCAGGCCAACATTCAAACTCAGGAAATACAGAGAATGCCACAAAGATACTCCTCGAGAAGAGCAACTCTAAGACACATAATAGTGAGATTCACCAAAGCTGAAATGAAGGAAAAAATGTTAAGGGCAGCCAGAGAGAAAGGTCGGGTTTACCCACAAAGGGAAGCCTATCAGACTAACAGTGGATCTCTTGGCAGAAACTCTATAAGCCAGAAGAGAGTGGGGGCCAATATTCAACGTTCTTAAAGAAAAGAATTTTCAACCCAGAATTTCATATCCAGCCAAACTATGCTTCATAAGTGAAGGAGAAATAAAATCCTTTACAGACAAGCAAATGCTTAGAGATTTTGTCACCACCAGGCCTGCCTTACAAGAGCTCCTGAAGGAAGCACTAAACATGGAAAGGAACAAGTGGTAGCAGCCACTGCAAAAACATGCCAAATTGTAAAGCCCATTGATGCTAGGAAGAAACTGCATCAACTAACGAGCAAAATAACCAGCTAACATCATAACGACAGGATCAAATTCACACATAACAATATTAACCTTAAAAGTATATGGGCTAAATGCTCCAATTAAAAGATGCAGACTGGCAAACTGGATAAAGAGTCAAGACGCATCAGTGTGCTGTATTCAGGAGACCCATCTCATGTGCAGAGACACACATAGGCTCAAAATAAAGGGATGGAGGAAGATGGACCAAGCAAATGGAAAACAAAAAAGGCAAGGGTTGTAATCCTAGTCTCTGACAAAAGAGACTTTAAACCAACAAAGTTCAAACGAGATAAAGAAGGCCATTACATAATGGTAAAGGGATCAATTTGTCAAGAAGAGCAAACTATCCTAAATATATATGCACCCAATACAGGAGCACCCAGATTCATAAAGCAAGTCCTTAGAGAACTACAGAGAGACTTAGACTCCCACACAATAATAATGGGAGACCTTAAACCCCCACTGTCAACATTAGACAGATCAACGAGACAGAAAGTTAACTAGGATATCCTGGAATTGAACTCAGGTCTGCACCAAGCAGACCTAATAGACATCTACAGAACTCTCCACCCCAAATCAACAGAATGTACATTCTTCTCAGCACCACATTGCACTTATTTCAAAACTGACCACATAGTTGGAAGTAAAGCACTACTCAGCAAACGTAAAAGAACAGAAATTATAACAAACTGTCTCTCAGACCACAGTGCACTCAAACTAGAACTCAGGAATAAGAAACTCACTCAAAACCACTCAACTACATGGAAATTGAACAACCTGCTCCTGAATGACTACTGGGTACATAAAGAAATGAAGGCAGAAATAAAGATGTTCTTTGAAACGAATGAGAACAAAGACACAACATACCAGAATCTCTGGGATACATTTAAAGCAGTGTGTAGAGGGAAATTTATAGCACTAAATGTCCACAAGAGAAAGCAGGAAAGATCTAAAATGACACCCTAACATCACAATTAAAAGAACTAGAGATGCAAGAGCAAACACATTCAAAAGCTAGCAGAAGGCAAGAAATAAATAAGATCAGAGCAGAACTGAAGGAGATAAAGACACAAAAAACCCTTCAAAAAATCAATGAAACCGGGAGCTGGTTTTTTGAAAAGATCAACAAAATTGACAGACCGCTAGCAAGACTAATAAAGAAGAAAAGAGAGAAGAATCAAATAGATGCAATAAAAATGATAAAGGGGATATCACCACTGATCCCACAGAAATACAAACTACCATCAGAGAATATACCTCTATAAACACCTCTATGCAAATAAACTAGAAAATCTAGAAGAAATTGATAAATCTCTGGACACATACACCCTTTCAAGACTAAACCAGGAAGAAGTCGAATCCCTGAATAGACCAATAACAGGCTCTGAAATTGAGGCAATAATTAATAGCTTACCCACCAAAAAAGGTCCAGGACCAGAAAGATTCCTAGCCGAATTCTACCAGAGGTACAAGAAGGAGCTGGTACCATTCCTTCTGAAACTATTCCAATCGATAAAAAAAGAGGGAATCCTCCCTAACTCNTGGAGAGGATGTGGAGAAATAGGAACACTTTTACACTGTTGGTGGGATTGTAAACTAGTTCAACCATTATGGAAAACAGTATGGCGATTCCTCAAGGATCTAGAACTAGAAATACCATTTGACCCAGCCATCCCCTTACTGGGTATATACCCAAAGGATTATAAATCATGCTGCTATAAAGACACATGCACATGTATGTTTATTGTGGCACTATTCACAATAGCAAAGACTTGGAATCAACCCAAATGCCCATAAATGATAGACTGGATTAAGAAAATGTGGCGCATATACACCATGGAACACTATGCAGTCATAAAAAAGGATGAGTTCATGTCCTTTGCAGGGACATGGATGAAGCTGGAACCCATCATTCTCAGGAAACTATCGCAAGGACAGAAAACCAAACACTGCATGTTCTCACTCATAGGTAGGAATTGAACAATGAGAATACTTGGACACAGGAAGGGGAACATCACACACTGGGGCCTGTCATGGGGTGAAGGGAGGCGGGAGTGATAGCATTAGAAGAAATACCTAATGTAAATGATGAGTTAATGGGTGCAGCACACCAACATGGCACATGTATACATATGTAACAAACCTGCACGTTGTGCACATGTGCCCTAGAACTTAAAGTATTAATAAAAAAAGAGAGAAATGACACTCAAAACACAAGCAATACAAGGTAAAGTAGATACATTGGACTTCTTCAAGATTAATAACATTTGTCTGTAAAAGGACATACCAAGAAAGTAAGAAGAAAATCTAAAGGATGGGAGAAAATATTTATGAATAATTTATTTGACAAGGTTCTAGTATGTAGAATAAAGCACTCCTATAGCCCAACCCCAAATAGACAAACAATCTGATTAAAAATTGGCAAAAGACTTTAATAGACATTTTTACAAAGAAGATGTACAAATGACCAACAAACATATAAAAAGTACTCAACATTTTTAGTCATCAGAGAATTGCAAATTATACCACTTCACACTCAAGTAGGATGGCTATAATTTAGAAAA
This sequence comes from Rhinopithecus bieti, assembly GCF_001698545.2. NCBI lineage: Eukaryota > Metazoa > Chordata > Mammalia > Primates > Cercopithecidae > Rhinopithecus > Rhinopithecus bieti. The sequence goes on along the minus strand of NW_016815584.1, from coordinate 366,746 downwards.
AATGAAAGTAAGTGTTGGTGAGAATGTGGAGAATTTGGAAACCTCATCAATTGCTGGTGGAAATGTAAAATGGTGCGGCCATTGTGGAAAACAGTTTGGTTGTTCCTCAAAAGTTAAATATAGAATTATAATATGATCCAACAATTTCAATCCTAGATATATAACCAAAAGAATTGAAAAAAGGTATATATGAATGTTTATAGTAGCATTATTGACAACAGCCAAAAGATGGGAACAAGCCAAATGTCCATCAGTGAATGAATAAACAAAATGTGATAGAGCTACAAAAAGAATATTATTAAGCCACAAAAACAAATGAAGTACTGATTGACCTTCAAAAGCTTTATGCTAAGCTAAAGAAACCAGACATAAAATATCACCTGTTGTATGATTCTATTTATATCGAACATCCAGAATAGGTGAATTTGTAGAGTCAGAAAGTAGACTGGTGTTTACCAGTGGATGAGGAGGAGAAGTGGAGAATGACTGTTTAATAGGTATAGAGTTTTCTCATAGTTAGTGTTGCTGCAAAGATAGTATGTTTAACCTTACCTGGAACTGAGACAAATTTAGAGAGTGGAGGGAAATACAGGGGTAGAAGAAGCAGTAGGGAGAGTCCTGTGGGTAATCTCAGTCCCCAGGGAAGCTATTTCTAACTTTGTTCCACAGAGGTCCTTGGGGAGGGCTGCCAGAGGAACTGGGAAAAGACCACAGGGAGGAGGAAACATCCAGCTGAACTTTGTAACAGTTTTGACTCAACTCAGAGTTTTCTGGACTGAATTCAGGGGAGGGGGAAATTGAGAGTGCAGACACAGCACAGAAGCTGAAGCAGGTGGAAAGGTGTGAAACCTGAAAGCTCTGTTTGCTTTCTCAGCCAGGAGACTGGTAGCCTGGGGCAAGTTCTCAGTTCTGCTCACCCTCTGCCTGGAAATAAACTTGATGTTGTTAGGAGGGCATCAAAAGCACTTGGTGCTGTTGGTGGGGGCACTAAAATGCTGGGAGTGAGACCAGCCAAGCAACTTCATTGCCCTCAGAACTACACTCCCATCTCCCACAGCAGCCTCAGCAAGCCCCGCCCAAGGATAGTCCGAGTTCAGATATGCCTAGCTCTGCCCCCACCTGATGATCCTTGTCTACATGCCCTGGTAGCTGAAGACAAAGGACACATTTTTTTTTTTTTTTTTTTTTTTTTGAGATGGAGTCTCGCTCTGTCGCCCAGGCTGGAGTGCAGTGGCCAGATCTCAGCTCACTGCAAGCTCCGCCTCCCGGGTTCACGCCATTCTCCTGCCTCAGCCTCCCGAGTAGCTGGGACTACAGGCGCCCGCCAGGTCGCCCGGCTAGTTTTTTGTATTTTAGTAGAGACGGGGTTTCGCCATGTTAGCCAGGATGGTCTCGATCTCCTGACCTCGTGATCCGCCCGTCTCGGCCTCCCAAAGTGCTGGGATTACAGGCTTGAGCCACCGCGCCCGGCCAAGGACACATTCTTTTAGGAGCTCTAGGACCCTGCCCACTGCCGGGTCCTCCTTTCACTACCACAGCTGATGCTCTCTTGAAAACACCACCTCCTGGCTGGAGGCCAACCAACACAAGACTAGTACAATAGGCAAAACTATAACTAAGGACGCTCACAGAGTCCATTTCCCTCCCTGCTACCTCCACTGGAGCAAGTGCTGCTATCCATGTCTGAGACTCCTGAAGATGGTTCACATCACAAGACTCTGTGCAGACACCCCCTGCACAGTACCAGCCCAGAGCCCAGTAGCTCCACTGGGTGGCTAGATCCAGAAGAGAAAAACAATCACTACAGTTTGGTTCCCAGGAATCCACATCCCCATGGGAAGGGAGATAGCAGACATCAAGGAAACACATCATGGGACAAATAAATCTGAATATCAGCCCTTGAGCCCCAGATCTTCTTTCTGACATAGTCTACCCAAATGAGAAGGAACCAGAAAAACAGTTGTGGTAATACCAAAAAACAAGATTCTTTAACACCCCCAAAAGATCACACTGGATCACTAGCAATGGATCCAAACCAAGATAAAAATCCCTGAATTGCCAGAAAAATAATTCAGAAGATCAATTATTAAGTTAATCAAGGAGGCACCAGAGAAAGGTGAAGTCCAACTTAGTGAAATTAAAAAAGATACAAGATATGAAAGAAAAAATATTCAGTGAAATAGATAGCATAAATAAACGACAGTCACAACTTCTGGAAACGAAAAGGCACACTTAGAGAAATGCAAAATGCACTGGAAAGTCTCAGCAATGGAGTTGAACAGGCAGAGAAAGAAGCTTGGAGCTCAAAGACAAGGCTTTCAAATTAACACAATCTAACAAAGACTAAGAAAAAAGAATTAAAAAAGTTAACAAAGCCTCCAAGAAGTCTGGGATTATATTAAATGACCAAACCTAAGAATAATTGCTGTTCATGAGGAAGAAGAGAAATCAAAAGTTTGGAAAACATATTTGAGTGAATAATCGAGAAAAACTTCTACAGCCTTGCTGGAGATCTAGACATCCAAATACAAGAAGCTCAAAGAACACCTGCCAAATTTATTGCAAAGAAGATTATCACCCGGGCACATAGTCATCAGATTATGTAAAGTCAAGATGAAGGGAAGAATCTTAAGAGTTGTGAGGTAAAAGCACCAGGTAACCTATAAAGGAAAACCTCTCATATTAATAATAGATTTCTCAGCAGAAATCCTACAAGCTAGAAGGGATTGGGGCCCTATCTTCAGGGTCCTTAAACAAAACAATTATCAGCAAAGGATTTTGTATCCAGTGAAACTAAGATTCATAAATAAAAGAAAGCTAGTCTTTTTTGGACAAATAAATGCTGAGAGAATTCACCACTACCAAGCCAACACTACAAGAACTGCTAAAAGGACCTCTAAATCTTGAAACAAATCCTAGAAATACACCAAAATAGAACCTCCTTAAAACATAAATCTCACAGGATCTGTAAAACAAAAATATAACAAAAACCAAGGTATTCATGCAACAAATAGCACGATGAATAAAATGGTACCTAATATCTCAATACTAACATTGAATGTAAATGGCCTAAGTGTTCCACTTAAAAGATACAGCATGGCAAAATGGATAAGAATTCACCAACCAAGTATCTGCTGTCTTCAAGAGACTCACCTGACACAAAAGGACTCATAAACTTAAGGTAAAGGGGTGGAAAAAGATATTCCATGCAAATGAATGCTAAAGCAGGAGTAGCTATTCTTATATCAGACAAAACAAACTTTAAAGCAACAGTAGTTAAAAAAGACAAAGAGGGTCATTATATAATGATGAAAGAATTGTCCAACAGGAAAATATCACAATCCTAAATATATATGTACCTAACACTGGAGCTCCCAAATTTATAAAACAATTACTACTAGACCTAAGAGATGAGACAGACAACAACACAATAAGAGGAGGGGACTTCAATCCTTCACTAACAGCACTAGACAAGTCATCAAGACAGAAAGTCAACAAAGAAACAATGAATTTAAACTATATCCTAGAATAAATGAGCTTACCAGGCATTTACAGAATATTCTACCCAATAACTGCAAAATATACATTCTATTCATCAGCACACAGAGCGTTCTCCAGGAAAGACCATATGATAGGCCACAAAACAAGTCTCAATAAATTTAAGAAAATTGAAATTGTATCTAGTACTTTTATGTAATAATTACATACTTTTATGTAATTTTATGTCTTGCAATTGGATTTCCACACTCACTATCTTATGGAACCCGTTCCATTGAAGGTCACCAGTGACCTCATAATGGTTATTTCAGAAAGCCCTTTTCCCCCCGTAATGTCCTTTTTAGGGTATAGCTGTCATGCAATAAATTGAATATATTTAAAGTACACAGTTTGATAAATTCTGACATATGTATACACCCAAGACACCACCACCACAATCAAATTGATTAACATAATCATCAATCACAAAAGTTTTCTTGTGCCCTCTTGTGACCCCCTTTTTCTCTTTTTGCCCTCATCTTCCTTTACCAAGCAACCATGAATGCACTTTCTATCACTGTAGATTGGTTTAAAATTTCCAGAATTTCTAGACTTTTACGTAAATGAACAATATATACTTCTTTTGGTCTTTTTTTTTAATTTTTATTTTTTACTCAGCATAATCATTTTGAGATTCTTTTATGTCACTTCTTTTATCGATGGTTCACTCACCTTTACTCCTGAGTAGAATTGCATTGCGTGGCTATACCACAGTTTGTTTTTCCAACGTATAAGCACATGATTGTCAAAACAAAGTAAAGTATAGGCAACTAACTAAAAGATGCATGGAACGACAACGACAACAGCACAGAAATAAATGCTGCTATGCCTAAAATCTAATATGTGATAAAAAGGAGAGTATAAATCAATAAAGTAGGCAGATTTAAACCAAGTATTTTGAAGTTATTAAATAGATAAATGGGGCAAAAAAATCTAACTAGACCCCTCACCTCACTTAATACAGCATAGGTAATTAAGAAGAACAATTACATTATTAAATCAGTTGTGACATGATCTCCTTTTAGAAAGATTATTTAGCAGTGATGTGAAGGATAAATAGAAATAGTAATCACTGAATTCTGGATGCCAAAGCAAGGAGGGTATGGTAGCATTAGGAGCATGAGTTAATAAAAACAAGGCAATGAGAATGGAAAGGAAAGGGAAACTACCAGAGATTTCAAAATTCCAGAGGAAGAAATGATAGGGCCTCATATTTTTCTAACTGCAATTTAATTGAAGCAATCCCTTAACTTTTTTCCAGGCTTGTCTTCAGGTGACAGAGACTTGTAATTTTTTTTGGAAAAACACTTTACTAGGAGACTAGGATTCAAGTGTAAACCTTGTTTAATCACAAACTTTATGATCTTAGATTAGTTGTGTAATCTTCTGGACTTTTGCTTTCTCTCCTGCAAAGGTCAACTCTAAGACTTCTTTCAACTTCAGATTTTTTGGATAATAATTTATTATCTTGAATCACATCTCCAATTGGGCCTAAGACAACAGGCCAATTCAGTGGGAAATTAAAATAGTAAGTGAGTTGTATGGACTAACTACCATGCATAGAGTCCTGGTGAAGAAGGTGCTATAATTTAGATTAGAAGTCTTCTTTGCACACCGTGTTTTCTCTTAATGATGAAGGAAGCTGTGCAGAGAGGGTTACAGGGTACTAATTTGCTTCTGCTCTGCTGGGTCGAATGGCACTCAAGAGGTTGATTGTTTATAATCAAACACACACAAGTTCTGGAAGCAAGAAGACTAGAGTTTGATTACTTTTGACAAGTTACAGGTCAGTAGAGACTGCCTCTTAAGAAGACCTAGAGGAAAATGCAACTTTTTAATTAATCTCCTGTGTTTCTCTGGTCATGCCATTATCATAGATAAGACCAAGGGATGCCTCTGGTGATTCATTAGAACTCTTACGCTCACTGATTACTCTTTGGTCTCTAAATGCTTCTCTGTGGTAAGAAGAGTATTTAACAAAGGAAGCTGGCTTTCCCCAGAGGACCTTATTAAAACTGTTGCGGTTTTGAAGTGATTAGCATGTAAATTAATTAATGTGGTCAATGAACCAAGCTATGTACACAGAGAATATCTAGGAGGCAGAGAATCATACAGTCTAGTCATACTCAGGAGGAAACTGTTTAGCATTCAGAGGTGAATTCTGGAAGAAAGATGAAAAAGGAACTCAGAATTACTGCTCTGATTTTGGAAACACTAAACAAGAAATGACAGAAGATTAGAAAATCTTTGTAGAGTTTGTACATGTTGCTTTAGAATAGATTCCTGGAGCAAAAGTAGAAACGGCTTACCATTGGAGCAAGCAGGTTAGCTCAAAAGGCTATGCTAAGCTACCTTTGCACACCTGGTGACACCACTTCCTGTTTGCAGTCTGCAAATATCATCAACTCCCTTATACGTGACACTTGTTGTATTTCAGAGGCAGATTAATCTTATTCTACTGTATAGAATAGATTGGGGGTGGAGAGAGCTAGCTGATTTAAACTCTAGGTGAATGTTAGAAACAAATACTAAAATTGAAAGTCAGAAAGAGAGGCAGGTTTTGTGTGAAAAGAAGTTAGATTTTGACTTCTTTAATAATAAGATCTCTTGAGTAAAGAAAACTAATATTCTCTTAGGAGTTCATCAGTTTCCTTTGCAGTCCCAACTCACTAGGGATGTCAGAGTTAGGGTCATCATAACATTCTTTGTGAGTTACAGTTAGTTATAGCATGTTTGCATTTACTGATTTTTATGAGATAAAGTTGCTTTACTACTATTTGCCTAAAAATTGTAATGGAAATTAAAATCTATGGGTCTGTGATGTGAATAGTTCTCCTGGGGTGGGACAGTACACACTTGCATGACTATAGGCAAAACCATGTCAGATTAGATATTTATTCAAAAACAAATGGCTCATCTACTTCCCTAAAATTTGTCTTTGAAATGACTACCAAAGACACAGGTAGGACTGATTGAGAAAGGGCAGAAATTAAAGGTCTGAAAATGGAACCTTAGGGAATTCTTATGAAAAGAGAGAAAAGTCGAGAAAGAAGAATAAAAAGATGTAGTCTGGGAAGTATTAGGCAAATCAGGCTTGAGAAATATTGTGAAAGTTTTAAGCAATGTTCCCTTATAATTGCAAAATGGGAAGTATTGTCTCCTTTCATGTTTTGGAAGAGTTTGTGAAGGATTGGGGCTAATTCTTTAAACATCTGATACAATTCACTAGTGAAGCTTCCTAAGCCTGGACTTGACTTTGCGGAATATTTTTTGTTTACTTATTTGATCTTGTTATAGATCTGTTTGGATTTTCTATTTCTTCTTGAGTCAGTTCTGGTACTTTGCATCTTTCTAAGCATTTGTCTTCTCATCCAGATTATCCAATTTGTTGGCATATGTCATTGCTATTCATAGCATTCCCTTATAATCATTTTTATTTCCGTAAAATTGGTAGTAATGTTTCTATTCCTGATTTTAGTCATTTCGGTGTTTTTTTTATTGGTTAATTTAGCATGACAAAAACTTTGTCAATTTTCTTGATCTTTTCAAAGAAGACATTTTGGTTTAATTTGTTTTCTCTATTGCTTTTATAATCTCTATTTCATTTATCTCCACTTTAGTCTTTATTATTTCCTTACTTCTTTTGCTTTAGGTTTAGTTTGCTCCTTTATTTTAGTTTAAGGTAAACAGATGATTAATTTAATATTTTTTCTTTTTATAATTTGGTGTTTATAAATTTCCCTTTAAGCAGTGCTTTAGCTGCATATCATAAGTTTTGCTATGGATTTTTTGGGTGTGTTTTGTTTCCTTTAATCTCAAATTATTTTCTATTTCACTCGTGATTTCTTCTTTGAGTCATTGTTTATTTAGGAGTGTGTTGTTTAATTTTCACATATTTGTGAATTTCCCAAATTTCCTTTTTAACTTTTAATTTAATTTCATTATGGTAGGAGAAAATTATATAGTTTTAATCCTTTTAAATTTGTTAATTTTTTATTTGGTTCTTTTGTTACAATTTCTATCTCTTCATTGGTATTTTGTAGTTAGTGAGACATAATTCTTATATTCTCTTAGTTCCTTATTTGTGATTTTTAAAAGTTCTTTGAACATGTTTAAAATAGCTGATTTAAAGTCTTTGCCTCATAATTTCAATATCTAGCTTCCTTAAACTTTCCTTTTTTTGTTTGACTTTTCTGTAGACCATATCTTCTTGTTTCTTTGCATGTTTTATCTTTTTTTTTTGTTGAAAACTGGATATGGATATTTTATTTTACTTTTGCATTGAAACATTTTATTCATTTATTTATCTTTAAAATTTTATCATTTTTTGAGAGATATTAATATTTCAAATAAAGTGGCAACTCTGGAAATGTCACTTACTCCCTCGGTGTTTGTTGCTGCTGCTTGTTATTGTGTTTGCTATCAGTTTGTTTACTGACTTTCCTGAACACATTTGTAAAGTCTGTATTCTTTGTCATGTGTGGCCATTAAAGTCTCTGCTTGTTTAGCTTAATGGTCAGCTAATGATTGGACAGAGATTTCCTTAAGTGTCTGGAACCAGTAGTTCTCTTATCCTTCACTGATGGGCTTTGTATATGGGTTTCACTGGACTTTCAATATTTAGCCAGGCGGTTTGCAACTCTGCCTTAGCCTTCACTTCTTGCTATCACAGAGTTTCAAGGTAGGTCTTAGGTGAGATATTAGGTACTTCTTAAATCTTTCCTACGTCTTCAAATGGCCTTTGGCATGTATATAGCCTTCTGTGTGCTTGTGCTTTCTAGAGTTTCGGAATATGTTGGAGTTTTTCAGAGCCCCCTATGGACATTTCATTATTGAGCTTTTCCTTTAAGTGTATTGGTCAGTTTCTTGTTTGTTCCACTATTATCATCTCCTCAGGCAGTGGCAATGTTAAATAATTGGTGCTTATTGTTTTCCACCCCCTCCCCTCCAGAAAGGTTGTTTGCAATGAGAAAGTTCTGAATAAGATAAACAGAGGCAAGTCTTGCCAATGGAAGTTGCAGGAATGTGCCAGACAGGTCAAATAATAACAATTCTCTGAGAACTATGTTTTTGAGGAGCTCCAAACCAGCTTTGCCCTCTCTAGTAGCTTCAAGGCTGCTGTTTCTCACCATGTGGCAGTGCTGTTGGTTTTCAAGGCTATTGGAGAGCTGGGGAGAGGAAGAAGAGAACAGGGCAAATGTAAACACCACAGAGTTGCTGCTCACTGTTCTTATCTAGATACAGCCAGTTTTCCTGAGTAAACGCTTCTTGAATTACTGCAAGTCTTTTGTTAATTTCCAGAGTTCAGAAAAAGTTATTTATTTATTTATTTGTTTTTGAGATAGAGTCTCACTCTGTCACCCAGGCTGGAGTGCAGTGGCACGATCTTGGCTCACTGCAAAGTATGTCTCCTGGGTTCAGGTGATTCTCATGCTTCAGCCTCCTGAGTAGCTGAAATTACAGGCGTGTGCCACCATGCCCAACTAAATTTTGTATTTTTGGTAGAGAGAGGGTTTCACCATGTTGCGAAGCTGGTCCCGAATTCCTGACCTCAAGTGATCTGCCTGCCTGCCTCAGCCTCCCAAAATGCGGGGTTTATAGGCATGAGCCACTGTGCTTGGCCAGAATAAGTCATTTTGACAATTATTTTTGGTGTTGTCATTGCCTTTGGTTTTTTATCGTTATGCTGCTATTCTCACTGACCTCACTCATGCTATTCTGTCAGGTCTCAATCAATTTTCTTCACAGAGCACAGTCTCTTCATCATTTCCCACAGAATCCAATTACAGCAAGTAATTATTTTTCAGTAGACTTTATTGAAGTCTATTTGAATAACTGACAGATAAAGTCCCATTTTTGTTGTATGTTACCTTTTGCCATCTTGGGGGGTTTTACCATTTTTTCCTTTATTTATCTCCCACACTATCCCCAGATACCTCTCCCTGTAATATTAAGCCTATTCTTTCTTCTTTGAATCCTACTTGGTGTTATTTTCTTCTCTAATCACTGTCCTAAACCAGTGAAGTTCTCTTAGAACTTTGGAGGAATTCAAATGAATTAGAATTATATCTTGTTATAAATATTGCATTTAAGTCCCAGGTATGTTGGATATAGATCATTTCAAAATGTCTTTTCAAGCTAAACGATGACATTTTGGGTGGCTGCTGCTTGTGAAACTACCAAGATCTCCATCCTCCTTATTTCTTTCTTTGTCTCTCTCCACCTGAATTAATTTTTCTCCTTTCATAGATGAGACCTATTTTTTTTGTAACTTGGGGAGAGGAGAGAAAATTTGGATGAGTAAAGAGGTTAAGGTGAAGAGATGAGAAAATACTGGAGCAGGAAGGCATACCATCTGTTCTCCACTTGTCTCCTCATACTGATTTTGAGCCCCCTGTGGAGACAGAATTTTGGAGATAGAAGTGGATTGAAATATGTTCAAAAGGAACTTTGTGGGATGTGCAGAAAATACATACTCTTTTCCAGCACTAATGGACATTCTAAAATATTGGGCATGTATTAGGTTACAAAGGAAGCTTCAATAATGCAGACATCGTAGCTGCATTCTCTTTTTGGTCAGAAGCAAGACAGGGATAGCCACTATCAGCACTACTCTTCGTTATTTTCCTCCAGTAGTATGTTTGCAGATATATTCTTTAGTGTATACATCAGATGATATCGTTTGGATATTTGTCCCCACTCAAATGTTGAAATTTAATCCCCAGTGCTGTAGGTGGGGCCTGATGGGATGTATTTGGATCATGGGGGCAGATCCCTCATGGCTTAGGGCTGTCTTTGTGATAATGAGTTCTTGTGAGGTCTGGTCATTTAAAAGTGTGTGGTATCCCCCACCCGCAATTTGCTCCTTCTTTCACCATGTTACATGCCTGCTGCTCCTTTGCCTTCTACCATGACTGTAAGCTTCCTGAGGTCTCCCTAGAGGCTGATCAGATGCCAACACTTACTTCCTGTAAAGCCTGCAGAACTGTGAGCCAGTCAAACCTCTTTTCTTTGTAAGTTATCCAGTCTCAGGTATTTCTTTATAGCAATGAAAGAATAGCTAATACAGTAGGGACTATGCTTCGCACTTTCCGGGCAGCAATGGAAGGGCTTTGTATATTCAGTACAGAGTGTACTTGTTGTTGGTTGAGTGAATTTGTAGTGTTAAGGTGAGTAGTGTGAGATTTGATTGATTAGAGATTTCCCTGTGCCGTGTTTAGACATTGTTTTTGGCTGTACAGCATTGAATTCTCACTGCCTATCTCTGCTGGAGAGTCTGTGATCTACTTAATGTATCTTAATATCTTTCTTTTCTGCTTAAATTAGCTAAGTAGATTTTATTAAATTACATCTGAATATTTGACTGACAAAAAGAGGATCTTGCTAAAGCTAAGATAGTAAAAATAGTATAGTAGTATTGCAGACAGAAACAACAAGATGAATATAAAACTCAGGAAGTTCAATGGGTAACTTTGTGAATCAAGTTCATAGGTAACTCTAATATGATAATCATGATGCCACAAATCTGTAGGGAATGCTGGATTATTTAGTAGATTGTGCTATTAAAACTGTCCTGCTCTATGGAGAAAAATAAAGTAGTTGGGTCTTCCACAGATGTAAATTTTAGATGAATTAAAACCTAAATGTAAAAGACAAATCTAGAAAGATAATAAACACAGTGTGGGGAAATGTATTTGTGGCTTTGGGGTGAAGAATGATTTCTAAATCAAAATCCCTAAGGCTCAATCAAGTGAAAAAAATGATAATGTTGATTCCTTCAAAATTAAGGACTTCCATTAAAAAAAGGACACCATAGACAAAGCTAATAGACTGGAACCATATTAGGAAAAGATACTTGTGATTTTGGATACAGCCAAAAATTAATGTATGAGAAATTCTTATGATTTACTGAGAAAAACTAGAGGACTAATTTTAAAGTGTGCAATCCTTTGTATAGATAATATGGGAAAGGGAAATACAAACAGCTCAATTTGACTAATAATCAGAGTAATGCAATTTGAGATTCTACACTCAGTAGATTGGTAAAAGTAGACAGTTTTATAATACTAAGTGTTGTTGAGGTTATGGAAAGACTGGAATGCTCATGCACTGCTGGTAGAAGTGTAAGTGGCTGTAGCTACTTTCAATCATTACCGTAGTGAAATCAAGCATGTGTATGTACTATGATTGAACAATCTTTGCTGGGGACATACCCTAGAGAAATTCTCACATAGTTAATAGGTGAAATGTAAAAAAAATGTTAATTGCTGTGTTTGCAGGAGTTACAGGCATAATTCCATCACTAGAGGATTGCCTAAGTAAGTGTGGTGCATGCTGAAATACTGTGTAGTAGCTACTTTGAACCAAAAGTACATAACCAGCATCTAAAAAGAGTTTTAGATTATCTATAGCTCTGTACTACTTGGCTTCAGTGAGAAGCTGCTTGAAGGCTTAATCAGCTTACTTGGAAAATTGTATTCATTTTGTGTTCCGCTCTGTGTTTTGGTGGTCAGAAATTTCAGAGCTCGAATTAATCATAGTAGCGATCTTAGTCCTTCCACTAAATATATCCATGTACACTTCCCTTTGATTTTTCTACCCTCATTTTAGAGGCATTTTGGAATTCTGTATTTTATTTGGAAGCTTTTTGAGGTCATAAATATAAATACAAGGTTTCTGTTGGACCTAAATGATCATCTTATTATTATGTTTTATATTTTTAGACAGAGTCTTGCTCTGTTGCCCAGGTTGGAGTGAAGTGGTGCTATCTCGGCTCACTGCAACCTCTGCCTCCCGGGGTCAAGTGATTCTCCTGCCTCAGCCTCCCGAGTAGCTGGGATCACAGGCGCCTGCCACCATGCCCAGGTAATTTATATATTTTTAGTAGAGACGGCGTTTCACCATGTTGGCCAGGCTGGTCTTGAGCTCTTGACCTCAGGTGATCCACTCACCTTGGCCTCCCAAAGTGCTGGGATTATGGGCTCGAGCCACTGCTCCTGGCTCATCTTATCATTATTAAGGACTCTCTCATTAAGAAAAGAGAAAAGATTAGGAAAGAAACAGATTTTCTCTCACCTAGAAGACTATTTAAGAAAGCAAAGGGGATTCATAAAGCAACCATCCAAAGAGAAGTGTGTTACTCCATGAAGGTATATGTTTAATAGCCACTCACCTGAATAAAGAACATCTTTTAGTAATCAGAAGGCTTTTCCAAAAGGCAATTATTTCATCTGGATAGCCTTCATATTCCTATGGAAATTGAATAAGGATAAATAGTTTGAACAAAAGCAAAGGACACGAAATCTCTAGAAGATATGAGAAGATGTGAACACTTGTCTTAGGGGTGCATGGAAAATTATTTTCATGAGTTCCCATGTAGTCCACTAGGTGGCGGAGGTTACATAAAACCCTACAGTATAATAAACACCGAATTGCTACAAACTGTTTCCTCTTCTTTTTCAAGTAAAATCCCAAGGAAACCTGTACAGTATAATAAAAGCTGGAGACAGAACTTTGTAGTAAGCCCTATATTAATAACAATAACAGTGTCAAGTTGCAAAATGAGGACAGGTACTATACCAAAAGAGATTATCTCCAAATGCAGTTTTTGCTTCTTTTGTTTACAGAAAAAGTACAACTGATGTTTTTTTCCCGTATTTGTTCCAAAGATCACCCTGAATGCAAGGAGTCAAATTTTGATCAGCATATTTACACAGTAACTTTTGTACCTTAAAAAAATTCATTTCTCATCTACTGCGGCTACTAATATTTCATGCTAATTATTTTAAACACATTAGCAGGTCATCATGTCATATGTGATGGGATTTAGCATACTTTTTGTGTGAATATATCACTTTAATTTGTATAATGGAGCAGTGCCCCATTAATTATGTGACTCCTTCTAATACCCTTAGAGAAGAAAGGAAGCTCCTTGAATACTAAATTTGCACAACCACAGTGACCTTATAAAGGGTGCATTCCCTTTTAAGATTAATTTGTCAGAACAAAGCACAGTGAAGTCATTACTATGCAGCCTCACAACTGTAGCAACCCTTCTAAAGGCTGTAGATTCTGGCTGATGATGTCACTGACACAAAGAAAAAAATGCAAAACAGATAGTCTTAAATAAGCTTTCTGGTGAGACCAACTGCATTTTGGCCATGGCTCTGCAGGGCACTCTGGGGACAGTGTGGCTGGGACTTCTCCTCAACTCTCTGTGGAATGGTGAGTAGGCTCCTTCACGATTTGGTTTTGTAAAAGTGTAGGAAATTGTTTTAAAATTTGGACTCATTTTAATAGAAAACAGAGAAGTCAGATCTAATATTCACTGTACCTAAGGGGCAATCAACAAACCAAATAGTACCATTAAAGTGACAGCCCTCTTTGTTTTCTTAGTTGCAGAAAGCAAGGACCAAGTGTTTCAGCCTTCCACAGTGGCATCTTCGGAGGGAGCCATGGTGGAAATCTTCTGTAATCACTCTGTGTCCAATGCTTACAACTTCTTCTGGTACCTTCACTTCCCGGGATGTGCACCAAGACTCCTTGTTAAGGGCTCAAAGCCTTCTCAGCAGGGACGATACAACATGACCTATGAACGATTCTCTTCATCGCTGCTCATCCTCCAGGTGCGGGAGGCAGATGCTGCTGTTTACTACTGTGCTGTGGAGGACACAGAGGCAGGGAACCCATGAAGAGCTGAACAGAAACAGAGATCACAGCCTTTGCAGGAGGCAAAACAGAAGAGCAATAACTTTTTCTTCCTTAATTCAGTGTTACCCAAGCTTTTTCATTTGGTATTCTACTAGGAAAAAAAATCAAGTCCAGACACACACTATATATTAACAAATGTCTATAAAAATATGCTTTTAATTTTTTTTTTTGAGACAGGGTCTTTCTCTGTCACCCACGCTGGAGTGCAGTGGCATGATCATAGCTCATTGTAGCCTTGAACTCCAGGGCTCAAGGGTAGCTGGGACTCAGCCTTCTGAGTAGGTGAGACTATAGGCATGTGCCACCATGCCCAGTGAATTTTCCTCCTTTTTGTAGACATGAGTTCTCTCTGTGTTGTCCAGACTGGTCTCAAACCCCTGGCTTCAAGTGATCCTCCTGCTTCGGTCTCCAAAAGTGTTAGAATTACGGGTGTGAGTCAATGCACCTGGCCCAGAAAATATGCTTTTAAATGGTGATTATTTCAAACAGTCTTCTTGATATCTGAAACACTTTTGACTCATTTTTTTGAGATCTGATTAGATTATTTTTGCTTTTCCCTCATAAAATGACTGATGATGAACTTGCGAGAGTAGTAAGAGGCAGGTCAACTCTTCCATTTTCTTTTCTTTTTAAAAAATTCAGACAGGCCGGACTGCAGTGGCATGATCATAGCTCACTGTGGCCTTGAACTCCTGGCCTCCAGTGATCCTCCTGCCTTGACCTCCCAAAGCACTGGGATTATAGGTGTGAGCCACCAGGGTCAGTCAACTCTTTCATTTTCTCATTGCTGTCTGTGCTTATCTTTTAAACACTGCCTGCTAGCTTCAGTTTCTTTGCAGCAATACTTTCAGAACATGTCCATTTTGTAAAGGGTGGTTTAGTTAACATTGGATGATGTAATAAGAAGTGAGAAAGGAGTGAATGAGTGAGTGGCTGCTACCTACAGCCCTGCATTTGGAACCTCAATTCTTGCCTCAGGATACTTTGCTTATAATCTAGCGTACAGTCCCGTTGAGGGGGCCAGTCAGTGAGTATATGAAATATTAGTAAAACTGAATCTCCTTCACAATATTTAAACTGAAAACAAACGCAAATGGAAGTATTTGTACTTATTGCAATGCATTCTTCCCACACCCCTGTTAATTAGCTTGGTCCTCCCATCCCAGATGTGTCCCTCCCACTTTAGAGACCAATGCCTTAGGGTAGCCCAGTGGTTCTTAATATATTTTATCCTCCTATATCAGAAGTTTTGTGAAAATTGGATTTGTTTTCTTGTGGGGCCATATTCTAGATAAACTCCATCAGGGTTTTTAGGGGTGGGACCCAGAAGTCTCTATTTTCCATAAAGCTCTGCTGGTGATTTTTTTGCTCAGCCAGGTTTGATCTGGGAATTTCAGATTTTGGACCCCAGGTGTATGAGTCCATTCTCAAGCTGCTATAAAGAAATACCCAAGACTGGGTAATTTATAAAGAAAAGAGGTTTAATTGACTCACAGTTCTGCATGGCTGGGAAGGTCTCAGGAAACTTACAATCATGACAGAAGGCAAAGGGGAAGAAAGGCACCTTCTTCACAGGGCAGCAAGAAGGCGAAGTGCCAGCAGGGGAAATGCCAGACATGTACAAAACCATCAGATCTTGTGAGAACTCATTCACTATCATGAGAACAGCATGGGGGAGACCATCTCCATGATTCAATTACCTCCCACCGGGTCCCTCCCACAACATGTGGGGATTATTACAATTCAAGGTGAGATTTGGATGGGGATACAGAGCCAAACCATACTACCAGGTCTCCAGGCTTTAACCACTATTCTCTACTTCCTTTCAGGCAGAATTTTAGTAACAGAGGAGGGCTTCAGGAAGTGAATCATACAGTGCAATTGCTTGCTTACACAGTAGACTTTCAGCAAATGTTGACATTTGGAATAAAAAGTGAAGGGCAAGATGGGCATGATGGCTTACACCTGTAATCCCAACATTTGGGAAGCTGAGGTGGGAGGATCCCTTGAGCCCAGGAGTTCGAGACCAGCCTAGTCAACATAGTAAAACCCTGTCTCTATAAAAAATAGAAAAAATTAGCTTGGTGTGTTGGCATGTGCCTGTAGTCCCAGCTACTTGGGAGGCTAAGGTGGGAGGATCGCTTGAGCCAGGGAGGTTAAGGCTGCAGTGAGCCATGAGGGCACCATTGCACTCCAGCCTGGGTAACAGCAAAACCCTGTCTCGATTAAAAGAAAAAGAGTGGCCAGGTGCTGTGGATCATGCCTATAATCCCAGCACTTTGGGAGGCTAAGGCAGGTGGATCGCTTGAACTCAGGAGTTCGATACCAGCCTGGTCTGTACCCAAAATACTAAAAATTAGCTAGGAGTGGTGTGCACCTGCGGTCCCAGCTACTTGGGAGGCTGAGGTGGGAGGATGGCTTGAGCCTGGGTGGTGGAGGTTGCAGTGAGCCAAGATGGCACCACTGCACTCCAGCCGGGCATCAGAGTGAGACCCTATTAAAAAAAAAAGAAAAAAGGTGAAGAGCAGATTGCTGATGACAGAAGAAAAAAGACATTTTAGTAAAGTCAATTGTCATGAAACTTTGCCAAGGTGTCATAAGATTGACTTTTAAATGCAAATTTTTAATAACATCCAAATATTTCCATTGGATATAAGTGTAAATTGGTATGCTTGTGCTTGTATTACTTCGTTAGGCATATTATATTTTGGGCTGTTGCTTGCTTAAAAGTGTGTTAATCTTATTTATTTTATTTTATTTCTTTATTTTTTCTGAGACGGAGTCTTGCTTTTGTCGCCCAAGCTGGAGGGCAGTGGCGCAATCTGGGCTCACTGCAACCTCCGCCTCCCGGCTTCAAGCAATTCTCCTGCCTCAGCCTCCCAAGTAGCTGGGATTACAGACATGTGCCACCATGCCCAGCTAATTTGTATTTTTGGTAGAGACGGGGTTTAAACGTATTGGACAGACTGGTCTCAAACTCCTGACCTCAAGTGATCTGCCTGCCTCAGCCTCCCAAAGCGTAATTAAAAAATCTTACTTTTTAATCAAATGAAATTCTTGAGAAGAGGAAGCATATGTGACCCTTCTTTAAGGTTGTCCTGCACAGTTCTGTGTGCACTGTAGTGGCTCAATAAATTATGAACACGGGTGTGACCTCATTGCTTTGGCAAGAGGGACCAGAGACAGAAAATTCCCTTTGGTTATATGAGGAAGTTCTTTTGAGTTCACAAAGGAGTCTGTACATGTGGTATATTGAAAACCCTACCTTTTACTCTGGTGTTTTGATTCTGTAATTCAAACCGTCAACAACTAGTCTTCTACCAGATTTTTTCCAGCTCACATGGATAACTCTAAAGGCATTATTATCCAAAGGGGAAAATGGAAAAAGAGAGTGAAATAAGAGGAAAATGCAGTTGATGCATTTTTCTTACAACAAAGAGAGCAGCCATGAAGTCCCACTCTTAAAGGTATAACATTATGAAGCTCCCCAATGGTGACAAGGACAGAAACATCCACAGGAGAATATTTTTTTTTTTTTAACTCCCAAGCCTGGGAATTCGTATATATAAATCGAAAGGTATCTGTGTCTGTCACTGGCTCCATGAGAAATCTGAAGGACTTGCCATGGCTTGCTACTGTGTCCTACACCATCTGACTTCACTGTTAGTTTCTTTTTTTTTTTTTTTTTTACAGGGCCATGAAAACCACCTATGGTAATCGTCTGTACCTTCTGAAAATCATGGTGCCACAGAGAATGGCTGGTATTTGGAAGACTGTGTTGCTTTCATTTTCTTCGAAGGATTAGCGTTGTGGGTTGAATTATGTTCCCTACCCCTTGCCCCCAACAAGGATATTTTTTTCGAGTAGGTGACATGGGTAAGTCCTAGTCCTCAGTGCCTCAAAATGCAACCTTATTTGGAAATAGAATATTTATAGTGGTGATACAATTAAAGTGAACTCAATAGGATGAGACTTAAGCCAATACTGACTGATGTCCTTATAAAAAAGGGAGATCTGAACACAGAGACAGACATGCACAGAGGGAAGACAATGTGGAGAGGCACAGGGAGAAGATATAAAAAATGTAGTATTTTTCAGAGGTTTGAGATAGCGTGGATATAGTTGGGACAAGAATACAGCAATAAACTGTGTGGGGAGATTGAAAGTCAGATGTGAATGGAAATGTTTTGCAGATGCTTGTGTAGATAGATAATGATCTCAAGGTCCAGTTTACATTTATTTTCCCTGTGATATCTTGGAACTACATAAATTGCCTAGAAATTAGGTGTAATCTCAGGAAAAGGTAGGAAAACTCTGGTTTGACTGAGATTTGGTTTCTGATACCTGGTAGAACATAGCTTTAAATAGAAATTAAATATAGTTATGAAGAATAAAAGTTTTTCTTGCCCTCCTTGAGCATCTACTTTTGTGTATTGAAATTATACCCCTTACAGATGATTTAAAACTTTGCTTTCTTCGAAACGTATGAAATGATGATGATTTTGGTGAAAGGGATAATACTGTCTTAAACCACATAAGGGGAAGACACTGTCAATAGGACTCTCATGGATGAATAGCATTCCCTTTGGACTCAGTTTTGAACACCTGAACAATAAAATAGAAGATTTAAAAAATACACATAAACACTCACAAATTCATCTGTAACATCTTTTGCATGATCTTTGTTCTAGTATTTAACTGAAATTTTCCATGGATAATCTTCTATAGCCATTTTCTCTCCTACTGTTCTACATTCTTTTACCAGATTATCTCAAAATGTATCTGATTTTATTATTCCATAAATAAAGTCCTTCAGGCTTTTACATTTTATATATAAGAAAGAAACAAAAACAAAGACAGCAAATCTAAATAGAGGTACCCTCTTCTTAGTAAAGCTGTCATATTACGAACCCAATGAAACTTCTGCTTTACTTTCTGCTGCTACATCCCCTATCCCTTTGGGTCACCAAATAAGTTTACTCTCTAGCCTGTAAGACCTGTTGGCATTATCTCCTGTATGAGTCTTATCAGATTATTTTCTCTGCCTGAAATGCTCTCTTTCTCCCTTTATTCAGATTCTAGCCCAACCTCTATAACTTCTTCAACTGAGGACTCTCTCCCTTGTCTGTGCCGCTATAGTATAATGATCCCCAAAGTGTTTGACTGTGTGCTATTATCAGTCAAATATGTTACTCCTCCAACATATGCTTATTTATATGCTCATAGTTTATGATCGTGTGTATAACAAACAAAAATAGAAATTAGGAAAGTTTGAGATAAATATAATACTAAATGTTATGATTTTCTTTTTGCATGTAGGGGGATCATCTTGTGTAATACATCCATGTCCCTTTTACAAGATGAACTAACTAGACTAACTTGATCTTTAACTAGTTGGCTAAATTTCTTAAACTTTGTGAAACTCTTTCTTCTCTCATTTGCAAGAAATATCTGTAATGATTTTTCTATTAATATAATTCTTGCACATTTTACTTCAGATTGTTAGTAGTTTTTCCCCTAAGTGTTCATCTACCAAAATGGATGGTAAGTTTCTTGAGGGCAAGGATTATGTCTTGTTCCTCTGTTTATTTCTCAATGCAAATGGTATCTTACATTTAACAGGCACTGAAAAGTGATTTGTGAGGATCAACGGATTCACAGGGTTTTCTCCTGGAATTGTCAGAATGCCAAGGCAGTTCTTAAGTAGATCCCTGGATGAGGAAGCCTCTCTGCAAAGGACAACCATTTGTGATGAATGAAGGGAAACAGAGCTCTTACTGCATTGCATATAAGATGGCCTCTCATTACTTGGATTTCTGGTAGCTCTGTGTACTTATTTAAAGTTTCAATCATCTGACAGTTATTTATTGGGTAGCTATAATTTGCCAAACACATTTTTTTCCCTTTATTCTTGTCCCATAAAACAAAACAAAACACCCATTCTCAGAGCTTCTCTACAACAGAAAGACACCAAACGAAATATAAAAAAGCGTGAATCTCAGGAGAAGAAGTTCTGAAAGACAATCTAGACCATCTGCGCATGTGATGCTTGATTTTCTCAACAGCATCACATCAAGGGAATTGCCAATATTTTCACAACAGCTTCTTGCAGGAGGGTTCTTGCGGCTCCCATATTGTCCATTCAAACTCCAGCTAGCTGTGAGCTGAAAAGCAATTATGCTTTATGTTGAGGAAACATCTGTGTTCCTGTGACTTCTACACCTTTGGGAATCTAAAACAGTTCACATCTCTCCTTTACACATTTTGAACCAGATACAACATTTCCATTGAGTAGTTTTTTTCCATATTAAATACTTGCAAGTGGCGAGGTGTGGTGGATCATGCCTATAATCCCAGCACTTTGGGAGGCTAAAGGCAGGTGGATTGCTTGAGCTCAGGAGTTTGACACCAGCCTGATCTGTACCCAAAATACTAAAAATTAGCTAGGAGTGGTGTGCACCTGCAGTCCCAACTACTTGGGAGGCTGGGGTGGGAGTAGGCTTGAGCCAGGGTGGCAGAGGTTGCAGTGAGCCAAGATGGCACCACTGCACTCCAGCCTGGGCGTCAGAGTGAGACCCTGTTAAAAAAAAAAAAAGAAAAAAGGTGAAGAGCAGATTGCTGATGACAGAAGAAAAAAGACATTTTAGTGATATCAATTGTCATGAAACTTTGCCAAGATGTCATAAGATTGATTTTAAATGCAAATTTTAATAACATCCAAATATTTCCACTGGATATAAGTGTAAATTGGTATGCTTGTGCTTGTATTACTTCGTTAGGCATATTATATTTTGGGCTGTTGCTTGCTTAAAAGTGTGTTAATCTTATTTATTTTATTTTATTTCTTTATTTTTTCTGAGACGGAGTTTTGTTCTTGTCGCCCAAGCTGGAGGGCAGTGGCACAATCTGGCCTCACTGCAACCTCCGCCTCCCGGCTTCAAGCAGTTCTCCTGCCTCATCCTCCCAAGTAGCTGGGATTACAGGCATGTGCCACCATGCCCAGCTAATTTGTATTTTTGGTAAAGACTGGGTTTAACTATGTTAGACAGACTGGTCTCAAACTCCTGACCTCAAGTGATCTGCCTGCCTCAGCCTCCCAAAGTGTTGGGATTACAGGCGTGAGCCACCACGCCTGGCCTAATCTTATTTTTTAATCAAATGAAATTCTTGAGAAGAGGAAGCATACGTGACCCTTCTTTTTTTTTTTTTTTTTTTTTTTTTTTTGAGGTGGAGTCTCGCTCTGTCACCCAGGCTGGAGTGCAGTGGCCGGATCTCGGCTCACTGCAAACTCTGCCTGCCGGGTTCACGCCATTCTCCTGCCTCAGCCTCCCAAGTAACTGGGACTACAGGCGCCCGCCACCTTGTCCGGCTAGTTTTTTGTATTTTTCAGTAGAGACGGGGTTTCACTGTGTTAGCCAGGATGGTTTCGATCTCCTGACCTCGTGATCCGCCTGTCTTGGCCTCCCAAAGTGCCGGGATTACAGGCTTGAGCCACAGCGCCCAGCCACGTGACCCTTCTTTAAGGTTGTCCTGCACAGTTCTGTGTACACTGTAGTGCCACAGCTCCTGTTGGGTCTACCCAGAATACGGTCAAGAAGAGGTATTTAGACTCTAAAGGGTCATGTCTCCTTTGGCCTGTGATTAGTTACAGGTGTCCTGAGATTAGGGTAACTGCATCTTCTCCCATCCCTTTGGGCCTAGGAGTGGTGAAATCTGGCTGTTATTAGCCCCAGGTGCTTCACCTTCCCTTGTAGTTTTCCCTAAATTTTGCACATACATTTAAAAATATTCATTTTGTTAATTTTTTTTTCAACAATTTTCTCGAGGTGATTGCCAGGACCCTCAAAAAGACAACACTAACGCTCATTTTAGGCTTGAGGCAGAGAGAGAAGAAAGAAGAAATTAACTATATGTTTCCATTTATGACAAGTCTTTCTGGAACTTGAAGATTATTGTTTAAAGACACCTTACCAATTCCAAAGGAAAACATTATTATATGGCTAAGTTTTCAATTATTAAAGTATGAGATCCTTAGCAAACCTTTTAGAAAGAATTACGTTCTACTTTTTTTCTGATTCAAAGCAGAGCTTTTTCATCCTTTCCTCAGAATATATATTGAACATTATTTGCACAGTATTCAAAAGAAACAGAAGACAAATCAGATACATGATTTTTACATTAAAATTAAAATCTATCAAAGAATTACTGTGTTGCTATTGTGGCCTTTTTTTAGTATAAAACTTTAGCATGTCCTCCCTTTCCAATGAGCCCCTTTTCACCATCATAATATATCAAGTTTAGTTAACCATACATTTTTTACTGACTATGTACTTCATTTGAAGTCTGTTTTAAGTAGCCTCTGCATGTGTAAAGCACCTATTTTTCAACCCCTTATCAGAGTTTCATTTTTTGTTTTATATCTACTGTTTAATATGACAAATGCTCCAAAAATATTTATAAAACCTTTTCTTACTTTTCTCTCTCTAAAAATGTTTAAAGAGAAGGTTCAGGTTTCTTTCTGCACTAAAGATCATTATGGGATGGGCTCCTAATAGGCCCAACCTAGAGAAAAATCTGAGTTATTGTTTGGCCAAAGAGGTTTACACAGAAGCCAGCTCTGAATTACTTCTAATGAGAAGAGCAAGGCTCCTGTTTTCGCTTGTCATTTATCTTCTCTTGCCTTACTCTTTTCTCCTATTTCGCTTTTTCTTATCTCTCGTTCAAAATTTTTCTCTCCCTCTTGATGCCAAGCTATATTTTCCTTTCCTTTTCTGTGCATTTTCCCATCCTATTTCCCTTCTTTCTGTCTCTACATTAATAGAGCACAAATCATTTACAGCTTGGTCCACTCACCCTGAATCTTTTCCACTTTGATACACAAACTTCTATTTCTTCTCCTTTGAACCCCTGATTTGCTCCCTATGTCCCTCATGGAGCGTGTAACCACCCAAAGTTTGGCCCAGGGATAAGGCCAGGAAGCACCAGCTACTTGAGAGTAAAGTCGCTGATCCTACGTGTGGGCTCTAGGGGGCGATGCAGTGTAAGGTCTGTCCTGGTACAGGAGGAGCAGCAGTCTTGCTCCCCACAGAGCTTTGAGTAGCTGGACCAAAAGAGTGCTCCACAGAGAGAAGATATCGGTGCCGGGAAACAACAGTGCCCTGAGGAAGGGCCATTTCTAGAAGCCCCGTGCTGACACAGGGGTGCTAGTTCCTCTTCAAGAGCCCACTTTCTGGGGTGGGGCAATATCTCCAGCAGAGGTGGACTGGAAAGGACCCCCCTACCCCGCCCGCCGTAAGCTTAGCTGGAGCCATGGCCTCTGCACGCATCTCGACGCTTGCGATGCTCTTCACATTGAGTGAGTAATATCCCCTTACCATTTTCCACTCGCATGATCCACTTACATGCTCTTTAGCAGCTTCACTGATGCAGCTTGGATTAATTTACAGGTGGGCTGAGAACTCAGCCAGAAGATCAGGTCACGGTCGCTGAAGGGAATCCTCTGACTGTGAAATGCACCTATTCAGTCTCTGGAAACCCTTATCTTTTTTGGTATGTTCAATACCCCAAACAAGGCCTCCAGTTCCTTCTGAAATACATCACAGGGGACAACCTGGTTAAAGGCAGCTATGGCTTTGAAGCTGAATTTAACAAGAGCCAAACCTCTTTCCACCTGAAGAAACCATCTGCCCTTGTGAGCGACTCCGCTTTGTACTTCTGTGCTGTGAGAGACACACTGATAGGGGCTGCAGGGGGAGCAGAACACAAACTTTGAGTCTAGTAAAGCCCATTTTCTTGAAGCCTTTGTTCCTCCACGAGAGTGGTGTGGTTCCAGGATATGTCACTTATTATAGTTAAACTACAGTTTAAAACCATAGAATTTGCTCATTCAGCAGGTGTTTATTGAGTCCTGATGTGCCAGGTACTGGGCTAAGCACCGGTCATAAAAAGGTGAAAGAAGTGTAAAACAAATAGAAAAAAACATAGGGGAAAATTACCATGACATTGGTCTGGGCAAGGAGTTCCTTCTTTCTTTATTTCCTTTCCCTTCCTTCCTTCCTTCTTCCTTCCTTCCTTCCTTCCTTCCTTCCTTCTTCGCTTCTTTCCTTCTTCTTCGCTTCGCTTCCTTCCTTCTTCTTTCTCTCTCTCTCTCTCTCTCTTTCTTTCTTTCTTCTTTCCTTTTTTCTTTCTTTCTGAAAAGGGGTTTATTTTCAACAGACATTTCTTTTTATACCAAGGTGAAATGTCATCATCATCATAATTTTGCAATGTTACATACCCAGTTGAGACCATTAAAAAAATTAGGTTCATGGGATACATGTCCAAATTTGTTACGAAAGCATATTGTGTGATTCTGTGGTTTGGGCATCTATTGATCCTGCCACCCAAAGAGCGAACATAGTACTCAGGGGAGAGCTTTTCATCTCTTGTGAGCAAGGAATTTTCGGATATGACCCCAAAAGCACAGGCAACATAAGCAAAATTAGACAAAAGGTACTATATTAAACTAAAAAGCTTCTGCACAGCAAAAGAAACAATAAACAGAGTGAAGAGAAAGCCTATGGAATGGGAGAAAATATTTGCAAACTCTACATCTGATAAGGGGTTAATATTCAAAATGTTTGAGAAGCTCACATACCAAAAGCACCCAAATAACCTGATTAAAAAATAAGCCAAGGACCTGAATAGCCATTTCTCAAATGAAGACATACAAATGGCTGAGAGGTATATAAAAAATACTCAACATAAGTAATCATCAGGAAGGTGCAAATTAAGACCACAATTAGGTATCACCTCACAACCTATTAGGTTGGCTATTATCAAAAAGACAAAAGATAACAACCATTGGTGAGAAGGTGAAGAGAAGGGAACTCTTCCACACTGTTGGTGACAATGTAAATTCCATAGCGTGCAGCCATTATGGAAAACAGTAGGGAGGTTTCTCAAAACACCAAAAATAGAACTACTATATGATCCAGCAGTCTCACTACTGGGCATATATCCAAAGAAAATGAAATCAGTATGTTAAAGAGATGTCTGCACTCCCATGTTTATTGCAGCACTATTCACAATAACCAAGATATGGAGTCAACCTAAGCGCCCATCCTTGGACGAATGGGTAAAGAAAACATGGCATATATACACAATGGAATACTATTCAGTCTTAAAAAAGGAAGAAATCCTGCCATTTGTGATGACACAGTTGAACCTGGAGGACATTATGTCAAGTGAAATAAACCAGACACAGAAAGACAAATACCACATAATCTCACTTATTTGTGTAATAAAAAAGTTGAATTTATCGAAGCAGAGTAGAATTGTGGTTACCAGAGGCTTGTGAGGGGAATGGAAAGGGACTGGAGAGATGTTGGTTAAATGATACAAAATTTTAATTAGATAGGAAGAATAAGTTCAAGAGATCTATTGTAATGGTGACTATAGCTAATAGTAATGTCTTTGCAACAGAAATTTCTTTTTCTTTTCTTTCTTTTTTTTTTTTTTTGAGACAGAGTCTTGCCCTGTTACCCAGGCTGGACTGCAGTGGAGTAATCTCAGCTCACTGCACCCTCCGCATCCCAGGTTCAAGCTATTCTTCTGCCTCGGCCTCCCAAGTAGCTGAGATTACAGGCACCTGCCACTACCCCCAGCTAGTTTTTTGTATTTTCAGTACAGACAGGGTTTCACATGTTGGCCAGACTGGTCTACAACTCCTGACCTTGTGATTCACCTGCCTCAGCCTCCCAAAGTGCTGGGATTACAGGCGTGAGCCACCACACCCAGCTGCAACAGAAATTTCTAAAAATTGCTGAAAGTAGATTTTAAGTGTTCTTACCACAAAAACATATGTATGTGAGGTACTGCATATGTTAATTAGCTTGATTTAGCCATTCCACAATATACACATATTTCAAAACATTATGTTGTATACCATATATATATATATATATATATATATATATATACACACACACACACAATTTTATTTGTCAATTTATAAAAGAATTGAAAGAAGCTGTCCTTGATCCCTATGTGTCAGGTGTGATTCCAAACATTAATGAATGCATTTAATTCTCACAAGTATTATCATCAGCTTCACTTTACAGATGAAGAAGCAAAGTCACAGACTGTATCTTGCTCAAGTCACAAAGTTAATAACTGCTAAATTGCAACCCAGGCAGTCTGTCTCTAGGGCACACGGTCCAACCACTCCACTCCTCTGCCAGTCTATAGGCTTCTTGAGGCAAGAGACTGATTTTGGTGATGATGTAGCCCTAACTCCAGAAAGGGTTGCTGTCAAAAAAGGGTTGGTTATATGAATGAACAATAAACTGACACTCTAAACGGTTTGGTGTGTGCCAAGACAGAGAATTCAAAAAATGCTCTATGAGATGAGGATATAGGAATAGCTTGGCTGTGAAAGAAGACAGAAGAAGTCTGTAATGGGAGGAGAGTTTGAATCAAGGAAGGGTGTAAACGTGTAGTTCTTATAAGGATAGTTGCTTACAGTTCCTATGTTCACATCTTACGTATGCTCTTGAGAGGAGCTGGACTTAATGCACCTTTCTTTCTTTATCTTTCCCCAAGTTCGAGTGTCCTGGGAAGGGCTCTGTTTGACTCAGTGTGAGTTAAGTGGCTCTTCCTTGGACTAATCAGTGGTGGCCATGGGTGCAGGCTGCTTGGATTAGCCCAGCTTGGGTTCCACCTTTGGTGGCTGGGGGTGGGAGTGAGGATTCTGCAGGTTAGCAGCTCTGTTTTGAACTACATGGTTAAAAGGAGTATGTCCCCAAATAAATTAATTTTTACACAGGGATCTACATCTGTTTATTTTTTCCCCCAAATGGATAGACAGTAGTTCTTATACCACCTCCTGAAAAATTCACTTTTGCCCCGTAGACTTGAAATACCACATTTATAGTACATTAAATTCCTACATATACCTAGATCTACTTTTGAACTCTTGATTTTTATAGTTTTATGCTAGAATGTGCTGCTTCAGGGAGATTCACTCTGCAGCCTTTGGTTTGTACCTTGTGATTTACTGGCCTTCTTTTCCTATCCCTCAATCCATCACATACCCTAAGGAGCCTTATACACGAGGATGTGGACATGTTAGCCCACATGTCTACAGTCTAGGCAAACAGTGATCTTTTGGCCACCCATTGGGCCTAGAGTTGTGTACACAGGTGGGATATCTGCTTCTGGGAAGATAATCCTTGAGAGAGGCCCATGCAGATCTTAAAAGTGGGTTTGGGGATGTTTGTGCAGGGAATTCTGAAATCCTGGGTACCCAGAATATGGTCAAGAAGAGGTATTTAGACTCTAAAGGGTCATGTCTTCTGTGTCCAGTGATTTTCTCATGGGGAAGGGATAGGAACACCTGAATGATGGCTGGGGTGGAGGCACAGAACTCTGAGCAGGGACATCACTTGCTCAGGTCTAGGGGTGGCAGTGTTCTGTACCATTATTGCCAAAATACATTTGAGTTCATGAAACCATGGTATCTGTTTTAGATTTAGGTACACAGGTGCCATAACTCTAGGTGAGCTCTCAGCCACCATCATTGTTTCACTCCAAAGGAAGTTCATGTCCATAGGAATATTTTTAGCACATTACACCATTAACCTGGCTGTGTGGCCTCTTTCTGCCTTTGATACTTATAAATACATTTTATGCAAGTCCTGCAAAGGAAAGAAGTCTTTTTATACAATTATCACTTATTTATTCAGTTAGCTATTCACTTATTCACTCAATGATTATTTGTGGAGTTTCGACTATGTGCCCGGCCGGCATCGTTATCATCCCTGCGGATGCAGTGGTGAACAGATCTTTCCCTCCAGTCATTCCCCAGGCTGCACACATGTTGATATCATTTCCCTACCCAAATAGAACTACTTCTTAGTCAAAGAGATACAACTCTCAAGATATTTGCTTCTCAAGAAAATTCTCCAAGGTTAAGCTGGCTCTTAGATATTAATCTTTTGTCATGTGGTAGTGATTGGTGGTGGTGGTGATGGGAGTGGAGTTATGTAGGGAAATGGGAATCTATATTTTCCCCCTTTTTAAAGGTGGTTGAGAGGGAACACCTATGTCTTTTAGAAGTTCTGTTTTGACTTAACGAAAAGTTAGTCTTGCATTCCTTTTCCTGTTTGTTGGAAAATACTCCTTATAACCAGATAAACTTCAGGAAAAACTAGAAATTCTGGAGAATTTATCATCATTAGATTTCTTTTTCTCCCCCCTTTTGTATCACTTCAAGAACTTTGTGGAAAGAGAACTGAATTAAGAATTAGGAAGCATAGGTTGTTCCTGATTCTTCCTCTAAGTAACTATGTGACATTGGACATGCCATTTCTACTCTATGTGCCTCATCTCTTAATTAATGAAATTGAGATAATTGGAAGGATTGTTGTGAGGATTGCTGTATGTATGAAATATGTCTTGGACCCCAAATAAGAGTGGGTATTTAGGTAGGCACAGCAATCAGATACCTAAGACACCATCCCTGTGGAGCCCTTATAACTGCCCTGAACTGCTGACATTTGAACTGTATCATGATAAATTACTTTCCTTTGGCCTTTGTTGTATCAGTTGGACCTATATTCTAATTTAATCTTCTATACCTGAAAACCTGCTTTCAGGAAAGGGGCTAATATTATCTATGTATATTGTGGTTAAGTTGTGTTTAAGCACTAATTTAAAAAAGTTATTGTGGAATCACAGTTTTTGTCCTTGAAATATAATTTTAAGCATTTTAGACAAGGTAAAGGTAGAGAAACATGATTTGGGGAAGAAAAGTTGTCCTGGTTTTCCTGAGAACACTATATAGACAGTCATCTTCTCATCTATGTAAGAATCTGCCCCTGCCTGGATACAAGGGAGACACTTCTCCCTGCAGTCTTCCGTGCTACATTCAGTCCTCCCTCCTCTCATCTTTCCCTGATTGTGTAGTGAGTTTCACTAGGTTCTCTGAAAGAATCTTTGAATTTCATTCTAATTCTCAAAAGGTGTGCTTCTGTGATATGCAAAAGTTGGTGGGGATTCACTGTAGTATAAGAACATAAATTCCAGAAGCGGCCATAGATAAGTTATGGTCACTCGCTGTCATCAGCACTGCAGGGATCCGACACAGATCCTGCAAAATGCCTCCTTCTGCAGTATCAGTAATGAACAAGTATTAAATAAAGTGATATTTAACTGTTAAATTAGCAATTATAAACTATATAAACAGTATTGACAAAGAGTAAATAGGTACTGAAGTATACTATTGATGGCATAAACTCATACGATGCTTTTGGGAGGCAATCTGGCAATCTTCACTGTCTCTCTTTTCTCACTTTTTTTTTTTTTTTTTTTTTTGAGATGGAGTCTTGCTCTGTTGCCCAGGCTGGAGTGCAGTGGCACCATTGGGGCTCCCTGCAAGCTCTGCCTCCCAGTTTCAAGCTATTCTCCTGCCTCAGTCTGCAGAGTAGCTGGGACTACAGGTGCCCATCATCACGCCCGGCTAATGTTTTGTATTTTTAGTAGAGACGGGATTTCACCGTGTTAGCCAGGGTGATCTCGATCTCCTGACCTTGTGATCCGCCCACCTCGGCCTCCCAAAGTACTGGGATTACAGGCGTGAGCCACCTCACCCAGCTCTCTTTTCTCACTTTTTACTCACCCTTCTACCCATTGAAGTGTGGTTTTTAACTTCCACCATTGGCCCAAACTATTCTTGCCAAGGTTAACAACAAGTTTCTTGGGTTATATCCAATGATTATTGATTGTTCCCTCTTTGAAACCTGGTCCTCTTTTGGTTTCTGGTACACCACTCTCTTTAAAAAAGAAAAAGTTAACAGCTGACTTTCAATAGACAGCAGTGAGGGAGCTGCTCTGCTACATGTGAAACCCCAGCCCACCTCTCTCTTTTTGATGTTCTTATATCTTTGGCTGAACCTGCTCTGTCCTTTTTTTGTGGGCTTTTCTTCTTCTGCTCACTCTTTAAAGTTTGTGTTCTCTTTTTTTTTTGAGACAGAGTCTCACTCTTGTCATCCAGGCTGGAGTGCAGTGGTGCGATCTTGGCTCACTGCAACCTCCATCTCCCAGGTTCAAGCAATTTTCATTCCTCAGCCTCCTGAGTAGCTGGAATTACAGGTGCCCGTCACCATGTCTGGTAAATTTTTGTACTTTTAGTAGAGACAGGGTTTTGCCATGTTGGCCAGTCTGGTCTCGAACTCCTGACATCAAGTGATCTGCCAGTTGGTATTCTTTAGGATTCCTCCCTTGGCCTATTTATTTTCTCAGTCAACAATTTTTTTTCTGGGTAATATTATCCATGCTATGCTTCGACTATTATTTGCTGATTATTTTCAGCTCATATATCTCTTCTGAGCTTCAATTTAATATATCAAACTGGATTTTTGACCTATGTGGATTTTCCAAAAGCACCTCAAATCAATGGTGCAAAGCTTAGCTCTTTATCTTTCTTCCTTCCTCCCCACCTCCACCAAATGCAACAAAACAAAAGAAGATAAAGTTGCTCCTTCTTTTGTGTTTTTCGTATCAAACAACACGACCATCATCCACCCAAGTGCCATCCACTTTCTTACTCCAAGTCTGTCTAGATTCTGTGCCTTCTGCCTCTTTCTATTCAGTCTAGTTTTCATCAGGCTCATTCTTCCTCTTCTGTTAGGTTTTAGTTTAGGTGGGTGTCACTGCTGCTGGGAAGCCTTCCTGCAACCCTACAACCAAAACAGTTTCACTTCCTGTGTGTTCCTATGGTGCTTTATGCTTTCATGATCACAGCAGTTATCATGAGGACTATCATTGCTTTTAAAATTCTCTTCCTTCTCACTAGACCACTGGGTCTTTCTCATCACTGAATGGCCAGTGTCTACCTCAGTGCCTGATTCTAATATGGGCTCCACAAATATTTGTGGATTGAATAAATGGATACTTCACAAGAGTCTTAAAATGTTCTTACTCGAACCCAGGAAATCCTCTTTGCAGAAGCTAGTCTAAAGAAACAATTGGAAGTTTAGACAAAGATTTATGTACAAAGGAGTTTATCATCGTATTCTTTCTAAAATCCAAATGTTTAATACTCGAGAAATTGGTAAATAAATTATAGTACATTTCTGCCATGGACTATGTTGAGGCTATTAAAACTGGAATTTTATGTATATCTATTGATAAGAAAGAATGTTTGGAAAATAGTATTAAGTTGAAAAAAACTCCAGCATGTGCAAATGTGTGTGTGTTCATGTGCACACAGAATTCAATTGTGTTAACAATAGCCATGCAAAACAGAGGATTAAAAGCAGTATGCCTAAATATTATCAATGATTATTTCTGGGCTATGGTATTATATATGATTTTAAAATACTGTCCCATATTTTCCAAATTCTATATTTAGAATTAATCTTCCTAACCAGAAAAAGTCCCACTTAAAAAAAATTCAAAATATCCCCTTGTAGTTGGCTATTGCTTAGGGCATGGTTTTTCTTTCATAACTTTAGGAATTTCCTAAAATTCTTTTAACAATGGTCTAATTTTTTTATTAAAATATATATAAAAAAATTAATGCAAGTGATAATGCTCCCCTATGTGTTCACTCAAATACTTTTGAACACCAGAAAATGTTTTGCAAAGGAAAGTATATATATATCAGGTTAAGGTTCTCCAGAGAAAACAGAATATAAGATTATCTATCTTTCTTTCTTTCTTGTCTTTCTTTCTTTCTTATCTTTCTTTCATTTCTTTCTTTCTATCTATCTGTTATCTATACATAAATGCTTATTGGAATATATATTTATAGAATATATATGTAATTATTGGTTATATATAAATCTTGATCCAAGTCTAAAGGGTCAAGAATCGGAGGCACTGATGTTGGAGGGCAGGGAAGATGATGCCCAGCTCAAGCAGAGAGAGGAAATTGTCTTTCCTCTATCCTTTTTGTTCTATTCAGGCCCTCAGTGAATCGGGTGATGCCCACCTGCATTGATTAGGGTGGTCTTTACTCCCCGTCTAACCAATCCTGAAATGTGAATCTTTTCTGAAAACACCCTCACAACACACCCCAAGTAACATATTTACCAGCCACCTGGGTATCCTTTAGCCTAGGCCAGGTTGACACATAAAGTCAACAATCGCAACCTAACCATATTATATATAATATATTATAGCACCATATATTAGTTTGCTAAGGCTGTGGGTAACAAGAGGCCATAAACTGGGTGGCTTAAACAACAGACATGAATTGTTCCACAGTTCTGGAGGACAGGAGTTCAAAATCAAGGTGGTTTGGCCATGGTTGCTTCCTTCCTGAGGGCTGTGATGGAAGGACCTGTTCTAGGCCTCATGTTCTTGGCTTGGAAGATAGTCCATCTTTTCCCTGTACCTCTTCAAATTTTCTTTCCTAATTTTTGTCCATTCTCGGTGTCCGTATTCCCCCTTTTTATAAGGGACACCAGTCCATCCTTCCCCAGTTTTGGATTCGAACCCACCCAAATACCTCATTGTAACTTGATTACCCTGTAAAACTGTCCTCCAATAAGGTCACCTTCTGAGGTAACTAGGATTTGGACTCACAAACAATGCATATAAAGTTTTTGGGTGGGAGGAAGACACAATTCAACCACAGCACACCACTACCATCATAATTACTTTCATTCCATAAGGCTGAGGGATAGAAAAACTGGTTCTAATGTTTCTCCTCCAGTTGCCTGGGTATCCCAGTAATATCTCCAAGTGAGGTAAACAGGTGGCAGACGCAGAAACATCAAGTCCATTTTTGGCCTGAAAAAGGAAGATCATTTTGGCTTGGTGATATTTCCTGCATTAAAACATATTTGTATTTTTTTTTTTTTTTTTTTTTTTGAAGACGCAGTCTCGCTCTGTCTGTCACCCAGGCTGGAGTGTAGTGGGGCGATCTCGGCTCACTGCAACCTCCG
Source organism: Rhinopithecus bieti (assembly GCF_001698545.2). Taxonomy (NCBI): domain Eukaryota; kingdom Metazoa; phylum Chordata; class Mammalia; order Primates; family Cercopithecidae; genus Rhinopithecus; species Rhinopithecus bieti. The sequence continues at coordinate 333,567 of NW_016815584.1, read as the reverse complement.
CCTTCTGGGTTCAAGCGATTCTCCTGCCTCAGCCTCCTGAGTAGCTGGGACTACAGGCGCCCACCACCACCACGCCCAGCTAATTTTGTATTTTTAGTAGTGACGGGGTTTCACCGTATTAGCCAGGATGGTCTCGATCTCCTGATCTAGTGATCCGCCCGCCTCGGCCTCCCAAAGTGCCGGGATTACAGGCGTGAGCCACCGCGCCCGGCCCATAGTTTGTATTTTTATAGAACACTCTAGTTTAGAAATAATTTACGTATGTTCATTTAATCCTTATAATCTCTCTTGCCGAGATGAAGAAATTGTGCCTCTCAAATGGTGATTTGAACAAAATTGCACAGCTATCAAATCCAAAGGATTGTTTCTATTCAGTGTGTCTAACTTTTCATTCACCGTTTTCTTCCATAACTGAAAATAGACCCCATAGTCCAAACCAAGCTATCTGCTATTGCGTTTACGAAGAAATGTGATATTCCATAAACTGTGCGGATCTGAGACCTACTGACTTGGGTGAAACATTTTTTCTGAGTATAGTTACCACAAGAGGTCGCTGTTGCAACGAGTTGAGTTTAAAGCGTAACCCATTTATTTTCACTTCTGTACAAGGTGTTTTAGTATCTTCAGGTCCCTCATAAAAACATCCTTGCTCCTTCACTTGTTACTGAGGAAAGCCTGGTTATTTCATGACTTGTGATAGCTCCTCTGTCAAAATGTTACTAGAAACCATCAACACTCAATGATTTTTTTTTTTTTTTGCATGGGAAAATGGAAAAATTGCTGATTCAGAATGCTTTTGGTAATTCTAGACCTAGAAGAGGCACCTCCCAAGTATTTTCCAGTGATTTTTTTTTCATTCCCATATCATAGGAGAAAAGAACTCAGACAACATACCACTATCTTTTTCACATTAATGTGAATATCTAACATGTTTTGTTTATAGCATTCGGCTGATTCAATGAGTACTACCGTGTCTTTTGGATTCAATGAATACTACTGTGTCTTTTGGCTCTTTTCCTGAATGGCTTTATTTTTCTTTTCAGTTTTTGTGCTTCTGTTATAGGATTTATACTAATTGTTTCCTGAAGGTAGTGTGTATGGTAACTATGAAAAATTAGATATATAATCCTACACAACTGCCTTCTACTAGCCATGGTACTCTGCACTCTGAATCAGATGAGAAGAAAGGGAAAGGAACTACAATTTACTGTTGACTACATGCCGCAGGTTGACCCTGAAATCCATCTTACTGTTCCCATTTTACAGATGAAGAAACCAAGACTCAGGGGTGTGAGCTGCCTGAGGTCACAAGGTGGCAGAGTTGAGATTTAGATTTAGATCTGTCTGACACAACCTGTGCCTTTTCTTCTTGTTCACCTCACCTCCTCCTTGGTTAAGTGAGTGTTTCCAAACCAAATGTCCTATCCTAGCTGGTCAGTAGGGACTAATGAGGGGTTTGTTCCTCTGTTTAATATCTGTTACACAGGGTCTGAGAAGCGGGTATTAGTTGTGGATTTACTGGGATTATAAATGATCCCAGGGAATCAGGATATGGAAGGTCCAGTCCAGACTGCCTCATTTTCTCTTTCTTGGTATAGGATTAGGAATGCCCCTTTCTTCTTGGATAAATAGGGGTCAGTGGAGCATTGCAAGGCATAAAGTACCAAGTCAGGCAGGTTACACTTACTTAGACCATGACTGTCAATGAGTCCATGAGTGTCAGACCGACTGCAGTAGATGACCACCCTCTGGGGCTGTGGAAAGTAATGTAATGGGGAATAGGAGCCCAGTGGAATCTACCTTCTCATGGCTTTGCCTCATTTGGACCAAATCTTTAAGGGATTAGACCTCTGCAAAGATCTAAAATGAAATTCAGGCTGCTGTGCTTCAGTACCAGTATTTTTCACTCCCTACTCTTCTTGGGGATTTAGTTGAACTTTGAGGGGAGCCCTGCTCTGAGGAGCTGCTGCCCTGCTATTGGCTGCTCTCCTGGGACAGCCCTGAGTAAGAGCTGCTGGTGTGGGCCCTGGCAGTTGTTGCTGGGCTCACTGCAGCTCAGACGCAGCAAAAGAGCCTAGAACCTGGGTCCTAGTTTGCACCTTGAATATGAGGCAAGTGGCAAGAGTGATCGTGTTCCTGACCCTGAGTGAGTTATTTTGGGATGAAGAGGAATGGGATCTGGGCCTGATGATGCTGGAAAGGAATCTGTAACTTTGCCTGCTAGCAGTTGCTCTTTATCCAAGATGTAGAGGGATAGCTTCAGGGTCCCATTTTTCTCCAGGCAGCTCCTGAGCATTTATGTGAGATGTGTCTCAGGGAAGCAAAGATTTTCGGGGTTTCTAATCCCTAGGGTCTATCCATGGGTGGGAGATAGTAAACCTGGCACTTCTGTATATGTTTCCTTGGGCCTCCCTGGGATAAATATTTTTGTATTGAAACATAAATGAGAAGTAAATTGTATGTGTATGTATATGGCAGGGAAGTAGAGTGTGGGGATGGATTTGACTGTGAGAGGCTGCTGAGTAGGACCGTATAACTTACCTTGCTTTCAGGATAGGGGCTAGGATTGTGTTTTACTCCCATAGGTACTTTGAGCCTTGCTAAGACCACCCAGCCCATCTCCATGGACTCATATGAAGGACAAGAAGTGAACATAACCTGTAGCCACAACAACATTGCTACTAGTGATTATATCATGTGGTACCAACAGTTTCCCAACCAAGGACCGCGATTTATTATTCAAGGATACAAGGCAAACATTGCAAATGAAGTGGCTTCCTTGTTTATCCCCGCTGACAGAAAGTCCAGCACTCTGAGCCTGCCCCGGGTTGCCCTGAGCGACACTGCTGTATACTACTGCCTCGTGGGTGACACACACTGAGACAGACAGGCCTGCACCTGTGCAGTTTTCCTCTGTGGGGTGGGATGCACAGCCTAGAAAGAAGTCCAAAAATGCTTTCTAAAATGTTTATTTTCAAAAGATATTAGCAGATGTATGTATTCTTCTACTATTTGCAAAATTTATCTTATTTATTTTTTAAATAGATATTTCATTTACATGATCTAAAATTTAAAAAGTATAAAAGGGCATACAGCATGATGTCTTCCTTCTACCATGGTCCCTGGGTACTCAATTATCAAAGTGAGGTATCTGTGGTATTTATACTATTGTTGCTAAGTTCACTGGTACTCCTCAGTTTGTGTGTATAGATAGACACACAGTACATATACTTTATATGCATACCATGCACAGTCAACATGAGCAATATGCTTCTTAGCTTTTGAAACATTTAGCCTAAGTATCAGGTTATTATTTATAGCTGCACAGTTTGAACATCTTTGTGACCATTTCCAAGTATCTACATGCTGGTGTCCATGCGTCCCCTGAGATTAGATCTCTCAGTCTCTCTGTTGCCTGTCTTTCTCTTTTCTTTTGTCCCACTTCCCTGTTGTGGATGGTGTGTAATGGAAAATGGAGATGATGGTAGAGGAGGGGTGGGAGAGAATTTGTTTCTAATTTGCATAGTAGACTATTTTTGAAACATCTAAATGAGAAACATAGAGATTCTGGGTCATTATTAGTTTTTGAAGTTGGGTTCTTTGAGGCCCAAAGAGATAAGGATAACAGAAAATTTGCTGAGAATCCTGCTTGTGCTCCAGAGGCTTCATTAGGATCATGGGGTATGTTTTTGTTTGTTAGTTTTTGATGGGATGTTGTCTCTGATTTTGATCACGGGAAAGCAATATTTGATAATTTTATTTTTAAATCGAGAATGAGAGGATCAGGCTAGGTGGCGGGAGGAGGTTTCCATCTAGTTCATCTGAGGGTTTGGTGGGGGCGTAGTACTGTGGAAAGAAAATAAATATTTGTAGAATATTTGAGCCTATACACTCATCTCCTTTGGCTGACTTCTGTACACAGTGAGGAGGAGCCAGCAGAAAGCAGGAGTCCTGGTCCCCAAATGTCCAGGACGCAGCCAGCTCTTGTCTGAAGTGCACCACTATTTCCAGTACTTCCTGTGGCACAGACAATATCCTCAAAAAAGCCTAGTGTTTCTGATTTTCATATTCTTAATGGAGAAAATGAGGAAGGAATATTTAAAGCTTATTTGAATAAAGGCAATAAATACACCACTTTGCACAAAACAGACCCAAAGGCTGGAGACTCTGACACCTACAGTTTTGAGAGAAGCTCAAAGTGATTCCAAAGTCGCTGGACAGCCTCTGCCCAAAGCTGCACTCTGGTCATGAGAGTTGAGAGAGTGGGATAGAGGGACATCGCTGTAATGTTCCTGCCTACTTTTTTTTTTTTTTTGAGACGGAGTCTTGCTCTGTCGCCCAGGCTGGAGTGCAGTGGCGCGATCCGGGCCCACTGCAAGCTCCGCCTCCCGCGTTCAAGCCATTCTCCTGCCTCAGCCTCCCGAGTAGCTGGGACTACAGGCGCCCGCCACCACGCTCGGCTAATTTTTTGTAGTTTTAGTAGAGATGGGGTTTCACCATGTTAGCCAGGACGGTCTCGAACTCCTGACCTCGTGATCCGCCCACCTTGGCCTCCCAAAGTGCTGGGATTACAGGCGTGAGCCACTGCACCCGGCCTCTTGCCTACTTATGAATGTCAGTACCCATATATTAGAGGCTGTGTGGGATTATCTGAAGAAGATATTATACTATTCTGTAGATAATTGATCTCCAAAAAAAAATTAAAGATGGAATATTGGATTGGAAAATTTCAAAATGTTTTTATCCACTTGGAGTTCATCCCATGCCTGCTCCTGGGATCTTGGTTGGAAGATGCCTTTGGGGTACTCCAGAGGAAAAGAACCGTGCTGTGGAGATGCGGAGCCGGGTTATGGTGCCATGGAGATGGGGAGCCGGGTGGAGGCATTGACTGTGAGGAAACAACACAACTAGCTCTTGTTTCAATGTCTGCTTTTATGACCAGGCATGTGTATGTTAGCCACTTTGGAAGAAAGAGTTGAACAGCCACTGAGGGGTGGTAGAAAGGGCACTCTAATTCTAATTGTACTTTATTTTTGCTACATGCTCTGGGCAGCAAAACAGACTGGAAAAATAATCAGCTCTAAAGCCAGGCATTCCTGGATTTGAATCTGAGATCTCTTGCTGTAAAGAGTTTGACCTTAGTCAAATACTTTTGGCATTTGGACTTTAATACTTTGTCTATAAAATGAGGGTCAGCCGGGCGCGGTGGCTCAAGCCTGTAATCCCAGCACTTTGGGAGGCTGAGACGGGTGGATCACGAGGTCAGGAGATCGAGACCATCCTGGCTAACACGGTGAAATCCCGTCTCTACTAAAAATACAAAAAAACTAGCCGGGCGAGGTGAAGGGCGCCTGTAGTCCCAGCTACTCGGGAGGCTGAGGCAGGAGAATGGC
>NW_016815584.1:315954-327791 GCF_001698545.2 Rhinopithecus bieti | reverse complement strand
AAAAAAAAAAAAAAAAAAAAAAAAAAAAAAAAAAAAAAAAAAAATGAGGGTCATAATACTATTTTCCACGGTTCTTCTGGGGTTAAAAGAATATCACTAAGAATGTCCTGATTTAATCAGCACTCATCAGATGAATGCTATCTATATCCTGCATTATCATTGCTATTAAATCTCACCTGCCAACCCAAAAAGCTGTCTGGAGGATGGCATCACATCCTAGGTGTTCAGACTCTTCAGAAACTGAAAAAGACCTGAGCCAATGTAAGAACATTTTTTTGGGAGTTAAAACTCTTGGTCTGTGACAAAAAGATTAATAAATTGATCAGCTATTTCTCTGTAGAAAGATCACATGATTTTTTTTTTTTTTAAATTATGCCCAGTGTGAGGGTTGCAAAGTTCAAGCAGATACATGATGGGTCATGGAATCATTGTACCATCTAGACTCCCAGATATGGAGGTGACTCCGTGCCTCCAGTCTGAAGACATTTGGTATGAATACATGATTACCAAGTGTTCAGAGCTTTGTCTAATTACAGAGACCAGAATGAATTTTGGTCTGAGTGTCAGGAAATGAATAGATTAAGGCACCCAGCTTTATTCTTATGTAGTGATGGGACTTCCATTGCAGTAATCAGAAGCAGAAGTATTTATGAAGCATTGCTTTGAGTGTGTGAGAAGAAGCTTTGAGCTGGATTAAGGATTAACACTTTAACTGAGGTAGGATAAGCTTTTTAATATGTGAAGATGAGACTGTTTTTGTACTTGAAATTAATTGTAAAATTTGTGAGATTTACCCAAATATTAAACAAATAAGTGAGATGAGATGACAAAAATCATGCTGTCCTACATTTTCCCCCTTGAGCCCAGCTCAGTGTATAAGCCAGTTTATTAATAAATCAAGAGACAGAAGTATAAATATTCTGGTAAGTTTTCAGAACAAAATCTTCACTCTTAGTAATTCCTATTAAATGAGTCTTACTTAGCTTCTCAATGTAGATATTATAGAAGTTTATCCCCATTTTCCTTCGTTGCTAAACCCTGTACTTGGTTCCCATACCAGTGCTTATGATACTTTTTTCTCTGCGTGAGTAAAATTCGATTTTATCCTCTTGTTCTCTAGAAGTTTAGTATTGCAACTGGATTCTGAATAAAGACATCTTCTCTTCATAGGTAAGTCTATTCTGGTCTCACTGGCACTGCATTGATGTTGCCAGAGGAACCAGGGCCCAGTCAGTAACCCAGCCTGTCTCTGAAGGAGCCCCTGCGCTGCTGAGGTGCAACTACTCATCGTCTGTTCCACCATATCTCTTCTGGTATATGCAATACTCCAACCAAGGGCTCTAGCTTCTTCTGAAATACACACCTCAACAGCCTTGTCACAGGCGTCAAAAGTTTTTAGGCTGAATTTAGGAAGATAGAAACCTCCTTTCACCTGAAGAAAGCCTCAGCCCATTTGAGTGACTAGGTTGAGTATTTCTGTGCTGTGAGGAACAGACTGTCTGGGGCTGCCGAGGGAGCTGAACATAAACTTCTGGGAAATGTGAGGCTTTCAGGGACTCAAGGGCTTGACCTGGAGAATTCTCAGCTAGATGTCATATTCTATAAAGACAAGTAGGGCAGAAGGAATTCATTGTGTAGCTCTTGTGCAGAAGCTGGTCTTTACTTATTCTTTGAAGAGTCAGGATTCATGAAAAAGGGCAATTCACGAGAAATGCACAACGTCTGCAACAGACTGGAGACTAGAACCTCCTCAGAGAATCACTTCAAATGGGACAGTGGCAGGGCTGTTTTGGGTGGGGATTGCCAGATGACCAGTGAGCAGACATTAGAGAGTGCTGCTAAAATCTTTACTGAGGCTTCTCTAACTGAGGAGGTTTTCCTACAGTAATACACAGACAATCACACCCAGATAAATGGATCTGTGTGAATATTGGAAAACTGAATGGGAAGATGAGGGTTAAGAACAGTTAGAGGAAGGAACTGGATAGCACGTGATCAAATTAAATCACTGAGCACACAAGGAGACTATTTACTGATTATTCCTGTCACTTACTCAGCTCTTCCATTTTCACATCATCTCAAAAAGATGGAGCTCGGATCTTCATGAATCCATAAATAGATCAAGTTGAGGCCTGGGCTATGATAGCATGATAGATATAATTACGTGAGCCTAGTTAAGAGTAGGATTCTTTTCAACCTAAATGCCCATCGATGATAGACTAGATAAAGAAAATGTGGTACATATACACCATGAATATTATGCAGCCATGCTTTGCAGGAACATGCATGGAGCTGGAGGCCATTATTCTTAGTAAACTAACACAGGAACAGAAAACCAAATACTGCATGTTTTCACTTACAGGTGGAAGCTAAATGATGAGAACATGTGGACACATAGAGGGGAACAACAGACCCTGGGGCCTCTTGAAGGGTGGAAGGTGGGAGATAAAAGATCAGGAAAAATAACTAATGGGTACTAGGCTTAATACCTGGGTGATGAAATAATCTGTACAACAAACCACATGACACAAATATACCTATGTAACAAACCTGCACATGTACTCCTGAACTTAAAATAAAGGTTAAAAAAAAAAAAAAAAAGATTCTTTTAGGCTGGGCACAGTGGCTCATGTCTGTAATCCCAGCACTTTGGGAGGCCAGGCTGGGCAAATCACCTTAGGTCAGGAGTTTGAGACCAGCCTGGCCACCATGGTAAAACCCCGTGTCTACTAAAAATACAAAAATTAGCCGGGCATGGTGGCAATCACCTGTAATCCCAGCTACTCAGGAGGCTGAGGCAGTAGACTCGCTTGAACTCGGGAGGTGGAGGTTGCAGTAAGCCGAGATGATGCCATTGCACTCCAGCCTGGGCAACAAGAGCAAGACTCAGTTAAAAAAAAAAAAAGAAAAAGAGATTCGTTTGAAGTGAAATGGTGCTTGACTCTAAAATAGCTATGTTATTTATATATCTATTATATAGATACATCTATGTGTCCTCTCTCTCTCTCTCCAGTTTCCTAATTTTTTAAAACTAAAATTATTAAAATTACTTTCTCCTTCTCTAAATTAGAAATGTCATCAATACTCCTGATGAACTTCCTCCATCTACATCTACTCTGAGGAAAAAGACAATGAAATGAAGGAAATAAGGAACAAAAGTGGAGACAGAGGAAGTGGGAAAAAGGCAAGAAAATGCTGGAGGAAAAAGGAGAAACATTTTGTGTGGACTTCAAAATATGGCCCTCAGCACATGTTCACAGCACAGAATCAGCTGTGTAGGTCTTTGGGATGTAAAGAAAAAGCTTTGGATGGAAGAAGAGAGGAGTGGGAGGGGTGAATGTAAATGTAATCAAGGTAGGCATCCTTGTCCTATTTCTTTTGTCACCAATCGAAGTCTTATTTTAGACATACACTATGTTCATGTATAAACATAAAATATTTTTAGATGTACAAATCTATTCTAAGTTGTTTTATTTGTATTTACTTTTCTGAAAATGGGATGAACAAAATGATATGTACCATAAAAGACAGTATTCCTTTGTTAGACCCTCAATGTAAATAAATTCTCAAATTCTCTGCCAAACTATGTGCCTTGATTTTTGTTTAGAAAGTCAGATCACTGAAACTATGGCTCTCCAGGTTTATTGACCCAGACGAGGCCCCTCTTTCTCTCTGAGTCATCTTCTCGCTTTTCTCATCCTCCTTGCAAACTTTCAAAATCTCTATCTAAAATAGTTCTCAGTAAAGATTGGGGACATTGGGGATATGTCCTGTTACTGCTTCCTTCACCTCCACCAGCCTATGTCCCTCCACCCCCACACACACCTGAGAAAGATTACACATTTAGACTGGGCTGGGCCACCATTGTTGGAGTTTCCTCTTAAGAAACATAATGCAAAGCTCCGCTCTGAGCGTTATTTGTGCTCAGTGAGTCTGTTGGAACCTATTAATTGTAACAACATAATTTGACTGGATCCAAGACTTGACAACCTTCAGAACAGCAACCAGGCAAGGAACCATGGAGAGGAGACTGGAAGCTCTGCTGGGGCTTCTGTGGGTCCAGATTTGCTATGAGTTGAGCCATCTCAAATGGGGGCTGTGGGGTGTTCCACAGCTGACAGGAGAAGGGAAGGAATGGAGGGCTGACACAAAGCTCCTGGACTGTCCTACATCCTCATGGGTGTTTCTTGGGCTATCTTACAGGTTTGGAAAATGCATCAGTGATTCCCCAGGGACGTTGTATGTGTTTGCCTTTCTCTTTCCAAGCAGGGCTGAGAGGGGTGCAGGTGGAGAACAGTCCTTCAGCCCTAAGTCTCCAAGAGGGAACCAGCCCCACTCTGAGGTGCAGTTTTAAAAAATTATTTTTATTTTAAATTTTTTGTGAGTACACAGTAGGTACATGAAGTATTTCGTACCTACTATAAAATATTTAGTAGTACTACACTTTCCTTATTCAATCTACCATTGATGAGCACCTGGGTTGATTCCATGTCACCGCTATTGTGAATAGCACAGTGTTGAACATATGAAATAATGTGTGTGTTTGGTAGAATGATGTATTTTCTTTTGGTTATATACCCAGTAATGGAATTGCTGGGTGAAATGGTAGCTGTGCTCTAAGTTCTTTGAGAAATCTCCAGAACGCTTTCTACAGTGGCTGGACTAATTTACATGTCCATTAACAGTGTATAAGTATTCTAAGGTAAATTATTTATAGTAATAAATGTGCAGAATGTTTTTTTATAAAAGTCAATAAAGAAAGAAACAAATTTTGACAGTTTCTACACAGTGACTCCTAAGGAAATGTTAATTGGAATTCCCCTATGAAATGATGATTCACCCATTACTCTCTGTTCTGAAGAACCATCTACTGATACTTCTAGTAGGTCTCAATGACTCAGGTATTAGAAGACAGAAGGCAAAGAAGGCCAGAATCATTTTTTCCCCTCAAGATGGTGGACTGGAGGCATTGTTAGTATGCCTCTCCCACTTGAAAAGACAAAATAGTGCATAGAGATTCACACTGAACTTTTTTTCAAGAAGCAACATGGGAACTTAACAGAAAAAGTGAAGCAAATCACAGACCTTTTGAAAGAAGTGATGGGCAGCAGCCTACACTGAACCAGATGGAAAACTGAGTCTTCAGAGCATGAGGCAGGAGAGATTGCCACTGTGACACACAATCCCAAGGGAAGCTGGGCAATCCAGGGCAAGGGGGAAGGCCTTAACCTCACCCAGCATTGGAGCTGACTTAGTGAGCAGCAGAAGGTATATGAGAAGGAGCAGCATTGGGATGTGCTTTGCATGCACTCCCAGACTCCAGTGGGGATAGAAGGAGATCATTTCTGAACCTACCTCACAGGGGACCTTGCAGAAGTTTGCTAACTAATTCGGGTGATGGTTGTAGGTTGAGAGATGTTTCCCTCCGAGGATATTAGGAACAATATTACAGGGTGGGTGTACACCCACCACAATTTTGGGAGTAATACCATCGGCTCCCTTCACGGATATTAGGAACAATATCACAGGTGGGGTGTTTCCACCACCTGTGATGTTGGGAGTAAATATCATCCTCTCCCCACCTGAATATTAGAAATAATATCACAGGGGGTTGTACACCCCCTGCGATATTGGGAGTAATATCCTCTTTTCCCCTGGGTATTCATAACAATGTCACAGGGGTGGGGGTGTATACACCATGCGATATTGGGAGTAATATCATCCTCTTCCCCTCTGGATATTAGAAACAATATCACAAAGGAAGTGTACACCCCCTGTGATGTTAAGAGTAATGTCACCCTCTAATTCCCTGGATATTAGAAACAATATCATGGGGGAGGTGTACACCAACTGGGATTTTAGGAGTAATATTATCTTCTACCCCCTGTATATTAGGAACAATATAACAGGGAGGTGTGTACACCACCTGCGATACTGGGAGTAATATTGTCGTCTCCCCTTCTGCATATTAGGAACAATATCACAGTGGGGGTGAACATCCCCTGCACTATTGAGAATAATATCATTTTCTTCCTTTCTGGATATTAAGAACAATATCACAGGAGGGCTGTACACCTCCTGCAATATTGCGAGTAATATTATCCTCTTCACCCATGGATATTAGGAACAATATCACAGACAAGGTGCACACCTCCTGCGATTTTGAAACTAATATCATCCTCTCCGAACCTGGATATTGGGAACAATATCCCGGCGGGGTGTGTACAGCCCCTGAGATATTGGGAGTAATATCATCCTTTCTCCCCGTGGATGTTGAGAACAATATCACAGAGTGGGTGTTCTCCCCACCCGCGATATTGGGAGTAATATCATCCTCTCTCCACCTGAATATTAGAAATAATATCACAGGGAGGATGTACACCCTTTACAATATTGGGAGAAATACCATCCTCTATCCTTCTGGAAATTAAAAACAGTATCATGGGGAGGTGTACACCCCTGCGATTGGGAGTAAAATCATACTCTCCCCTCCTGGATATTAGGAACACTATCACAGAGGGGGCGTACATCCTCTGCGATATTGGGAGTAATATCCTCTCCCCCCAGATATTCATAACAATATCACAGCGGGGGTTTACACCATCTTCGATATTGGGATTAATATCATTTTCTTCCTTTCCGGATATTAAGAACAATATCACAGGAGGGCTGTACACCTCCTGCGATATTGCAAGTAATATTATCCTCTTGGAATTATCATCCTCTTTTCCACTGGATATTAGAAATGGCATCATGGAAGGCTGTACATTCCCTATGATATTGATATTAATATTATCGTCTTTCCTCCTGGATATTATTGACAATATCAAAAAAGGAGTGTACACCCCCTGCAATATAGGGAGTAATATCATCTTCCACTCCCTGGATATTAGTAACAATATCACAGGGGAGGTGTGCACCCCCTGCGATTGGGAGTAAAATCATACTCTCCCCTCCTGTATGTTAGGAACAATCATCTTCTCCCTGTCTGGGTATTAGGAAATATATCTCAAGCGGGTGTACCCCCACTGCGATATTGGGAGTAATATTATTGTCTCCCTTTCTGGATATGAGGAACAATATCACAAGGAGAGTATACATCCCTTGCGATATTGGGAGTAATATCATCCTCTTTCCCTTTGAATATTAGAAACAGTATCACAGGAGGGATGTACATCACCTGCGATATTGGAAGTAATATTATTCTCTTTTCTCCTGGACATTAAGAATAATATCACAAGTGGGGTGTACACACCCTGCGTTATTGTGAGTAATATCCTCTCTTCCCTTTGATATGAGAAACCATATCACAGGCGGTGTGTACACCCCCTGCGATATTGGGAATAATATTATTTCCCCCCTGCCTGGATATTAGGAGCAATATCACAGGGAAGGTGTACACCCCTGCGCTACTGGGATAATAGCATTCTCTCCTCCACTGGATATTAGGAACAATATTTCGGGGGGGGGTTGTGTGTAAACTCTCTGCGATATTGGGAGTAATATCATCTTCTTTGCCCTGGATATTAAAAACAATATTACAAGGGGAATGTACACCCTCTGCGATATTCGGCATAATATCATCCTTTCCCCACCTGAATATTAGGAACAATATCACGTTGGGGGGGGGTGTACACCCTCTGTGATATTAAGAGTAATATCATCCTCTTTCCTTCTGGACAGTATAAGCAATATCACAGTGGGGGTGTACACCCCTCTGCGATATTGGGAGTAATATCATCTTTTTTTCCCTGGGATATTAGGAACAATGTCACATGGAGGGTGTACACCCCTTGCGATATTGGAGGGAATATCGTCCTCTCCCCTCATAATTATTAGGAACAATATCATGGGGAGGTGTACACTTCCTGCGATATTGGGAGTAACATCATCCTCTCCTCACCTGGATATGAAAAAGGGTATCACGGGTGGGGGGGGGGGAGGTGGTTGTACATCCTCTGCGATATTGAGAGTAATATCATCCTCTCTTCCCCTGAATATTAGGAATAATATCACTAGGGTGGTGTACATCCCCTGCAATATTGGGAGTAATATCATCCTCTCCCCATCTGGATATGAAAAAGAGGATCACGGGAGGGGTATGTAAACCCCTGCGATATTGAGAGTAATATCATTTTCTCTCCTTTAAATATCAAGAACAATATCAAAAAGAAGGTGTAAATCCCCTGCAATATTGGGAGTAATGCCATTTTCTCCCTTCTGGATATGAGGAACAATATCATACGGGTTGTGATACTGCCTGCAATGTTGGGGGGAATATCAACCTCTCCCTCCCTGAATATTAGGAACAATATCACAAAGGGGGTGTACATCTGCTGCGATATTGGGAGTAATGTCATCTTTTGTCTTCTGTATATTAGGAGCAGTACTACAACGGATGTGTACGCCCCTGCAATATTGAAAGTAATGTCAACCTCTCCCTCCCTGGATATTAGGAAAAATATCACGGCGGGGGAGGTGTACACCCCTCGCGATACTGGGAGTAATATTATTCTCTCCTCACCTAAATATGAACAACAATATCACAAGGGGATGTACTCCTTCGATATTGGGAGTAGTATTATCTTCTCCCTCTCTGGATATCAGAAACCATATCACAGGGTGAATGTATACTCCCTGCAATATGGGGAGTAATATCATTCTCTTTACCCCTGGATATTGGGAACAATATCACAGGGGTTTTTACACCCCCCACGATATTTATACTAATAGTATCCTCCTCTTTCCTGTATATTAAAAACATTGTCACCTGGTGGGTTGTACACCCTCTGCGATATTGGGCATAATATCATTATTTTCAACTCTGGATATTATGAACATTATCACAGAAGAGGTATACACCCCCTGCGATATTGAGAGAAATATTGTCCTCTCCCTTTTTGGATATTAGCAACAATGTTACAGAGGCGGTATACACCCTCTGTGATATTTGGAGTAATATCATCCTCTCCCCCTTTGGATATTCAGAAAAGATAACGTGGGGGTGTACACAACTAGAAATATTGGAAGTAATATCATCCTGTCTCCCCATGAATATTAAGAACAATATCACAGTGGGGGTTTACTCTCCCTGCAATATTGGGAGTAATGTCCTTTTCTCCCCCTTGTGATATTAAGAACAATATCACAGGGGAAGGGTACACCCCTTGTGATATTGGGAGTAATATTATCTTGTTTTTTTTTCTGGATATTAGGAACAATATCACAGTGTATATCACTAAATGCCTACATCAAAAAGCCCGAAAGACCACAAATTAACAATCTAACATCACAAATCAAGGAACTAGGAAAACAAGAATAAACCAAATCCAAAGCTAGCAGAAGAAAATAAGTAACAAAGATCAGAGCAGTTTTGAAACAAACGAACAAACAAACAAACAACCCACAAAAGATCAATACAACAAAAAGTTGGTTCTTGGTAAAGATAAATAACATTGCTAGACTACTAGCTAGCTTAACCAAGAAAAAAGAGAAGATTCAAATAAGCTCAATTAGAAATGAAAACAGAGACATTACAACGATATCACAGAAATACAAAATACCGGTTGAGAATACTATAAACATATTGGCATACACAAACTAGAAAATCTAGAAGAAATAGATCAATTGCTGGAAACATACAACCTTCCTAGCTTGAATCATGAAGAAACAGAAATCCTGAACACCCCAATAACAAGAAATGAGATTGAATTGTAATAAAAAAACTGGCAGAAAAAAAAAAGTCCAGGGCCAGACAGAATCACAGCTGAATTCTACCAGACATTTGAAGAAGAATTGATACCAATTATAACGAAACTATTCCAAAAGTTTGAGAGGGAGGGAATCCTCCGTAACTGGATCTACAAACCCAGTATCAACCTGATACCAAAGCCAGGAAAGGACATAACAAAAAAAAAAAAAAAAAGGCAAACTACAAACAAATATCTCTGATGCATATAGATGCAAAAATCCTCAACAAAATACTAGCAAACTGAATCCAACAGCCCATCAGAAAAAGATTACTCAACACGATCAAGTGGGTTTCATTCCAGGGTTGCAGGGATGGTTAACATACGTAAGTCAACAAATGTGATTAATCACATACAAAAATTAAGAACAAAAACCATATGATTATCTCAATAGATGCAGAAAAAGCATTCGATAAGATCCAGCATTGCTTTATGATAAAAACTCTCAACAAACTAGGCATAGAAGAAACATACTTCTCCAAATAATAAAAGACATATATGACAAACCCACAGCCAACATCACACTGAATGAGGAAAAGTTGAAAGCATTCCTCTAAGAACTGAAACAAGACAAGGATGCCCACTTTCACCACTTCTATTTAACATACTACTGGGAGTCCTAGCCAGAGAAATCAGGTAAGAAAAAGAGATAAAGTGCATCCAAATTGGAAAAGAGGAAGTCAAACTATCTCTGTTTTTCAGTGATATGATCTTATACTTAGAAAACCCTAAAGATTCCCCTGGAAGACTCCTAGATCTGATAAATGAATTCAGTAAAATCTTCGGTTACAAAATCAGTATACACAAATCAGTAACACTGTTATATACCAATAATGACCAAGTTGAGAATGAAATCCAGAATGCAATCCCTTTTACAATAGCTATAAAAATACCTAGGAATATACAAAACTAAGGAAGTGAAAGATATCTACAAAAAACAACAACAACAACAACAACAAAAAAAAAACAAAATACTGCTGAAAGAAATCAGAGATGATACAAACAAGTAGAAATACTTCCCATGCTCCTGAATTGAAAGACTCAATATCAAGGAAATGATCACACTGCCCAAAGCAATAGACATATTCAGTGTAATTTCTATCAAAATACTAACATCACTTTTTACAAAATTAGAAAAAAGAATTCTAAAATTCATGTAGAACCAAAAAAGAGTCTCAATAGCCAAAGCAATCCTAAGCAAAAAGAACAGATCTGAAAGCATCACATTACCAGACTTCAAATTATACTACAAGACTACAGCAACCAAAACAATATGGCACTGGTATAAAAGTAGATACATAGACCAATGGAACAGAATAGAGAACCCAGAAATAAAGTCAAATACTTGCAACTAACTGATCTTTGACAAAACTACAAAAAATAAATTGAGGAAAGGACATCCTATTCAATAAAGGATACTGGGAAAACTGGCAAGCCACATGTAGAAGAATAAAACTGGATCCCTATATCTCACCATGTACAAAAATCAACTCAAGATTGATTAAAGACCTAAATATGAGACCTGAAACCATAAAAATTCTAGAGACAAACTAAGAAAAACTCTTCTGGACATTGGCCTAGGCTAAGACTTTATGACTAAGACCCTAAAAGCAAATGCAACAAAAAAATGAACAAATAGGACTTAAACTAAAATGTTTCTGCACAGTGAAAAAAATAATCATCAGAATAAACAGACAACCACCTAAAACCGTAAAAACCCTAGAAGAAAACCTAGGAAATACCATTCAGGACATAGGCACGGGTAAGGACTTCATGTCTAAAACACCAAAAGCAACAGCAACAAAAGCCAAAATTGACAAATGGGATCCAATTAAACTAAAGAGCTTCTGCACAGCAGAAGAAACTACCATCAAAGTGAACAGGCAACCTACAGAATGGGAGAAAATTTTTGCAATCTACTCATCTGACAAAGGGCTAATATCCAGAACCTACAAAGAACTCACACAAATTTACAAGAAAAAAACAAACAACCCCATCAAAAAGTGGGCAAAGGATATGAACAGACATTTCTCAAAAGAAGACATTCATACAGCCAACAGACACATGAAAAAATGCTCATCATCACTG
>NW_016815584.1:297547-315028 GCF_001698545.2 Rhinopithecus bieti | reverse complement strand
TCAAATCAGCAAGAAAAAAAAAAACAAAACAATTCCATTGAAATGCTGGCAAGTAACATAAATAGACATTTTTCAAAAAAAGATATACAAATGGTCAAGACACATATGAAAAAATGCTTAACATCGTTACTCAGAGGCCAGGCGCGGTGGCTCAAGCCTGTAATCCCAGCACTTTGGGAGGCCGAGACTGGTGGATCACGAGGTCAGGAGATCGAGACCATCCTGGCTAACACGGTGAAACCCCATCTCTACTAAAAGTACAAAATCTAGCCGGGCGAGGTGGCGGGCGCCTGTAGTCCCAGCTACCCGGGAGGCTGAGGCAGGAGAATGGCGTGAACTCGGGAGGCGGAGCTTGCAGTGAGCTGAGATCGGGTCACAGCACTCCAGCCTGGGTGACAGAGTGGGACTCCGTCTCAAAAAAAAAAAAAAAAAAAAAAAAAAAAAAAAAGAAAATCAAACATCGTTACTCATCAGGAACATGCAAATTAAAACCACGATGAGATACTACCTTACCCTAGCCAGAATGGCCATTGTTAAAAAGTCAAAAAGCAATATGTTTTTTGGATGTGGTGTTTGGATGTGTTGGATATGTTGATATGGATGTGGTGAAAAAGGAACACTTACACACTACTGGTGGAAATGTAAATTAGAAAAACCTCTATAGAAAACAGATGGAGATTTCTCAAAGAACTAGAAGTAGATCTACCATTAGATCTAGCAGTCTTACTACTGGTTATCTACCTAAAGGAAAAGAGGTCATTATATTAAAAAGACACCTGTATGTTTACCACAGCACAATTCACAACTGCAATGATATGGAAGTAACCTAAGTGCCCATCAACTGATGAGTGAATAAAGAAAATATGGTATATACATACCATATACTATTATTCTGCCAGAAAAAAGAATAATGTCTTTCTCAGCAACTGGAGGAAACTGGAACTGGAGGCCATTATTCTAAGTGAAGTAACTCAGAAATCCAAAATCAAATACCACGTGTTCTCATGTATAAGTGGGAGCCAAGCTATGGATATGGATGGGGATACAAAGTGGTGTAATGAACATTGGAGACTCAGAAAGGGAGATGTTGGGAGGGGAATGGGAGATGAAAAACTACTTATTGGGTACAATGTACACTACTTGGGTGATGGGTGCACTAAAATCCTAGACTTCACCACTATAGAATTCATCTATGTAACAAAAAACCACGTGTACCCCTAAAGTTATTGAAATAGAAAAAAATTTTAAAAATGAAGCCAGGGTCATACCATGATTTTTTACTCTGAGAGAGAAACAGCCAAAATTATTTCATTTGGAACTCATTAATACATTTACTCAGCAAATATTTATTTTATATTATGATGTGATAGGCAAATGATGTAATGGAGGAACTACCTTATTCTCCAGTATAGGTAAGTTTTCTGCAGAGTTTTTATTCTTCTGTGGGCAAACAGCACAAACAAACAAACAAGGAAACAAATGATTTCCAAATATAAGCGACATTAGGAAAACAAAATAGGGTAATGTGAAGGAGAATCACGGTGGTTATGGAGGTCATTTAGAGGTGACATTTGAGCTGAGTCTTGAATGACAGAAAAATGACAAAACCATTTAAGACCTGGGGTAAGAAAGAGTTTTCAAATGCAACAATGGTCCTTAGGCAGAGCATGTTTGCTGCATTTATGACAGAAGCTGGTGCTCCCGGAATATAGTGAGAAGAAGAGTCATGGGAAATAATGTCAAAAAGGTAGTTAGGGACTTGAAAATGCAAAGCCTTGTAAATCATGGTTAGATTCAGATTTTATTCTACATGTATTGGGAAGTATTTGACTATCTGATTTGTATTTTAGAAGGATCACTCTTCGTGCTCTGGGGAATGGCTTATAAGGTTGGCATGGGGAGAAACTAGGGCACAAAGACAATTAGAACTTGCAGGGGACCCAGTGAGACCTGATGGAGGTATGGACTAGGTGGTAGAAGTGGAAATGAAGAAACATGGATAAATTAACTTATAGTTTGGAGATAAAAAATAGATCTTAATGATGCTTTGTATATGGCAGATGGGGAAAAAAAGAGAGTCGATGATGACTTTTAAGTTTTTGGCTTATATAGTTACATGGAAGATGAGATAGGGAATTCTGAGAGAGGAAGTATTTTTGATTATAGTAGGAAGGTAAAAGTGTTATTTCAGACATGTTAAGTTAGAGATGTCTACAAGCCATTCAATTGTAGTTGTTGACCAGGCAGTGCCGTATTAAGCCTGGAGCTAACAGAGGACATAGCTGGCCTATGGGATAGTGTTCAAACCATGCATTGAATGAGATCACTTAGGGAAAGAGTGTGGATGGAGAAGACATTCTTAACCCATTGAATGAGATCACTTAGGGAAAGAGTGTGGATGGAGAAGACATTCTTAACCTGAGCTCTTGGACTGTCAGTTGAGGTTTAATAGCGAAGGAAAAGTCAGCAAAGGAGATTGAAGTCTGTTAGTGAATTGGAAGGGAAGGCAATAGAATGTGCTGTCCCAGAAGGCAAAACAAGAAAATGTTTCAAGGAGTGGTCAATTGTGTCTACTATAATACTTCTGGGTTGGGGTGGGAGTTTATAGTGTGAAAAGAAGAATTAGTCAGAAGAGACAGATGGAAAATAACTTCAACTGGAAAGGATTAATGAAATAATCCATTAGTGTTCTTATTCCTGCATTTAAAATTTTCATGAAATTTTATATATTGACTTCATTAATGGTTTCTGGTGTTGACATTACACTTAAAAAGGCATGTGTTGCCTTGCTATTGTAAATAACCTTCAATTTCTATTTCTTCTATAATTATGTTAGTAGCTCTGTTTTCATACATGTAAACTTTGTGGACAATCACAAATTTATTTTTAGAATGTGGAGTGGAGCAGCGACCCAGTTTTATTTTTCCCCAAGATTTATTGAGCAATGTACCCTGTCTTCGCTGATCTGAAACTGCATATTTCTCTAAGAATTTGGGTCTCTGTCTTGACTCTCTATCTGTCCTCTGATTGCTACTTGTGCACATATTCCATACTCATTTAATTACTTGACAAATTATTTGATAAATTATTTCAGTAGTATTGGACCCAGTTTATGTACTTTCCTGCTTTAATTTGGCCATTGTTTTCTGCTCAGTATTACTGCTAATCCTCCAGGAAAACTGTCTAGTACAAACTGAATTCTGTAATCTGGAGAGAGAAAGTTAAATTTCTATAGGAAAAAGTTGCCTCAAGTCATAGTTGTGTTGGCTGAAGGTCAGGGACAACTGAAGTGGCGCTCCTGATTTCTCATGTTACTAGCAGGCAAAGGAGAATTTACCACGAAGCTCCTCACTTTCAGGGGCATTTTCCAAAATTTATTTAGTGGGAGGTCCTGTAATGCTGCAGTTCCCAACCTTTTTGGCACCAGGGACTAGTTTTGTGGAAGACAATTTTTCCACAGACCAAGGGAGTGAGGATGATTTCGGGATGAAACCATTAGCTCATCAGGAATTAGTTAGATCCTCATAAGAAGTAGGCAACCTAGATCCCTCGCATGCACAGTTCACAGCAGGGTTTGCACTTCTATGAGAATCTAATGCCACTGCTGCTCTGACAGGAGGCAGAGCTCAGGTAGTAATGTTCGCTTGCCTATGCTCACCTCCTGCTGTGTGACCCGGCTCCTAACAGGCCTGGTCCATGGTCTGGAGGTTGAGGACCCCTGCTGTAATGGGTTTTGTGATCAGAAAAGTATTAAACAAAATTTAACACCCTTGGAAAACAGTTATTTATAAACATTGCATTTTATTTGTTTAATAGGTTGAATATATACATTGTTTGGCCATTTTGAATTTATTAACAGTGTGGCAAAGTTAGCTAAATTTGCTATTAGTAAAACTGAAAACCGTTTGACAAGCTCTTAGAATTATGCTAATTGGTCTAAACTATAGTAGAAGCTATTTTAATTAAAAACTGTAGCTATATAGTTT
Source organism: Rhinopithecus bieti (assembly GCF_001698545.2). NCBI lineage: Eukaryota > Metazoa > Chordata > Mammalia > Primates > Cercopithecidae > Rhinopithecus > Rhinopithecus bieti. The sequence continues at coordinate 311,042 of NW_016815584.1, read as the reverse complement.
AATCTATGACCCTCATAATTTGATAGAATTGAGCTCATAGGTGTTGTGAAGTATGACTAATGCCCCAATATAAATAAACAAGTAATAAACTGTCATAAACAGTCTCAATATACTCTGAATTCTTTCTTCCAACAGATTTAATTTGTATACACAATAGTAACACATTTGGATAAAAATTCCAAATTTGATTTCACTTTTACTTGTTGATGTTTGTAATGAGATAGTCTTTCTGCATACGTTAAAATTCATGTGTTAATAGGTGTTTTAAGGAGCTTGTAAAAAGAGATGACTGTGGAAACATATAAATACCCTAAAGTTTTATCTTTCCTTTGAAAACAAATTTCTCTTAAATTTAGGATTTTTAGACAACCTATGTTTGATCAAGTGGAAATTTAATGTACATAAATAGGCACTGATGCTTGCAAGTAAACGGCATAAAGAGTGGTAAAGTAAGTTATGTGAGGAATGTTTTTTAAGTAGTAAGAAGAAAACATGTTATGGCTTTGTGGGTAACATGTATAAAATAATATTGTGAATATTTGGGAAATACACAAATGAGGAAAAATTGAAGGTTCCAAAGAGTGACAAAACATAAGAATAAACTGCGGGGGATATGTCACTTGGACAGAAACACACTGAGTGAGGTCCCTGTGTGTGTATATGGCACATGGAAATGAAGATAAGCAGAAAGCAACTGTTGTTGGGTTTAGGAGTCAGAGTTTGGAGTTCAGTGCTGACAGAGTATCTGAAATTCAAGGGGGGAATCCAGGAAAAGAAGGATCCACAGTGTAAGGAGTTACAAAATCTTATAAAGCCACACTTAGGCAGGAACTCAGACAACTCAGCAAAAATAACAACAACAACAAAATAACCCGGCCAGATGTGGTGGCTCATGCCTGCAATCCCAGCACTTTGAGAGGCCCAGGCAGGTGGATTGGTTGAGCCCAGGAGTTCGAGACCAGTCTGGGCAACATGGTAAAACCCTGCCTCTACTAAACATACAAAAATTAGCCAGGTGTGGTGGTGTGTGCCTGTAGTCCCAGCTACTCAGGAGGCTGAGGCAGAAAGTACAACTGAGCCTGGGAGGTCCAGGCTGCAGTGAGCCATGATGGTGCCATTGCATTTCAGCCTGGTGATATACGAGACCCTGTCTCCAAAAAAACAAAACAAAGCAATATATATATACACACACATATATAATTTATTCACATTATATATATTATGTATATAAATAAATTATTTGTGTCCTTTACTCACTTTTTAAACCCCATGTGAGTAAAGGACATGAATAATTGTTTAAAAGAAGACATAGAAATGACAACAAGCATATGAAAAAATGCACAGCATCACTATCATTAGAGAAATGCAAATTAAAACTAATGAAATGCCATCTTACGCCTGTCAGAATGGCTATTATTAAAAGTCAAAAAATAACAGACATTGGTGAGGATGCAGAGAAAAGGGAATGCTTATATAATGTTGCTGGTAATGTAACTTAGGATAACCTCTGTGGAAAACAGTATGGAGATATCTCAAAGAAGTAAAAATATAACTACTATTTGATCCAGCAATCTCACTACTGGGTGTTACTCAAAGAAAAAGAAATCATATCAAAAAGATACCTACACTCATATGCTTATCACAGAAGTATTCACAATAGCAAAGATATGGAATCAACCTAATTGTGGGATAAAGAAAATATAGTATATAGACACAATGGAATACTATTCAGCCATAAAAAGAATGAAATCATGTCTTTTGCAGCAACATAGATAGAGCTGGAAGCCATTATCTTAAGTGAAACAACTCAGAAACAGAAAATACTGTATGTTCTCACTTATAAGTGGAAACTAAATAATGTGTACACATGGACACAGAGAGTGCATAATAGACACGGGAGAGTCAGAAGGGTGAAAGAGTGAGAGGCGGGTAACAGATGAGAAATTACTTAATAGGTACAATGTACATTATTCAGGTGATGGCTATACTAAAAGCCCAGACTTTATATTCATGTATAAAAAATGCACTTGTAGCCCCTAAATTTATATAAGCTAAAAACAAAAAATAAAACTATCCCTTGGTTGATTCCTGACTTGTGCATGCATAAGACAAGACTCTAAGAAAGTAAGTAGAAAACAACAGCCAGATGGCTGAGAGAAAAGATTTTAGCAGTAGCCCTGAACCAGGGCAATAGAATTTTAAATGCAGGTGCTGCCAAGTGAAAGATTTGGTAAAACCTTAGACTTTCTAATGAAAACCCAGAAGGACCATGCCCTAGAAATAAGGACAATGCTCTGGGACTAAAGGGTATACCCTACAACTAGGGCTATACCCTGGAACAAGGACATTTAACAATAAATTAATGCCGAGAGTGTTTGTTATCAGCAGGACCATACTTCAAAAACTATGAAGTATTTTTGTTACGTGATTTGTTGAGTGAAGGCAAATAATATCAGATGGAATTTATGACCCAAGGAAGTAATAAAGAACATTAAAAATAGTAACTATGTGGAAACATTAAAAAAGATTACTTTTCTAAGTTTTTCAAAATACGGTTGACAAATGCAAAAATAATAACAGTGTATTATACAGCTAATAACATACATAAAAAAATCAACAGCAATAACACAAAAAACTGAAGGGGCAATAGGATTAAACTGTTGTAAGATTCTTGTATTATGTATGAAGTAGTATAATATTAATTCAAGAGAGAATCTGATAAACTGAGGATGCATATGATAATCTGTAGATAAACAATTAAAAAACCAAAGCAAAGAGGTTTAGCTAATGGCCAATGGGGGAAATAGAATGACTGAATATAAAAAATTCTCGAATAAATCAAAAGAAGGGAGAATAATGGGCATATTAACAAAGACTAGAAGAAAAACATAGAAAATGGATTATGATTATAGATGTAAACCAAATAAAAACAATTACATTAAATGTTCATAGCATAAACACTCCAAACAAAAGGAACATATTCTCAAACCAGACAAAAAGACACAATTGTATGTCATTCACAAAAAATGTGCTGTAAAGACAAAGACAAGTTTAAAGTAAGAGACAACCTATGCCATGCAAATAGCAACCAAAAGAAGGCTTGGTGTCTCTATTAATACTAAAGACTATTTCAAAATGAGGGGTGTTATAAGATAAAAGGATTATTTAATAATACACAGAGGGTCACTTGATCAAGAAGAGATAATATTCTCTAAATATTTATGTACTGACAGCAGAGTTATAAAATATATGAAACAAAATTAACAGAATTAAAGGAGAAATAGGCAAATCTGTAATCAGAGTTGGAGACTGTAATGCTCTTCTCTAGTAATTGATAGAACAAGTAGACAGAAAGTCAGTAAAAATATAAAAGGTTAGAACAATCAACTAGACCTAATTGATATTTATAGAGCACTATATCCACCAAGTGCATTATATACATTCTTTTCCAGAACACTTAGAACATTCATCAAACATACCATATTTTTAGATGTAAAACAGTACCAATAGATTTGAAAGGATTAGAATCCTACAGTTTTCTTACCACAATATAATTAATTTGGAAGTCAGTTACAAGGTATACAGTAGAAAATCCCCAAATATTTGCAAATTAAGCATCATACTTCTAAGTCGCCCATGGATAAAAGAAGAAATTGCAAGAAAAGTTAGAAGATATTTTGAACTAAAAAATGGTAAAATATAGCCTGGGTGCGGTGGCTCACGTCTGTAATCCCGGCATTTTGGGAGACCAAGGTGGGTGGATCACTTAAGTTTGAGAGAGTTTGAGACCAGCCTGATCAACATGGCGAAACCCCGTTTCTAGTAAAAATACAAAATTAGCCGGGGGTGGTGGCGCATGCCTGTAATCCCAACTACTCGGGAGGCTGAGGCAGGAGAGTCGCGTGGAGGTTGCGGGTGAGCTGAGATTGTGCCATTGCATTCCAGCCTGGGCAACAAGAGCGAAACTCCATCTCAAAACAAACAAACAACCCCATAAAATTTCACAGAAAATTCTAGGCTCAGGTTGCTTCTAAGGTGAGTTGAACAGAACATTTAATGAAAAATTAATTCTAACTCAACACAAAACAGAAAATAGGCGGGCAGTCCGGCCCCATCTGTAGTCATCCACATTGAATCATCAGCATCAGCATCACTTTGGAATTTGTTAGAAATGCAGAGTCTTAGGACAAACTCCAGTCCTAGTGATTCAGGATTTGCATTTTAGCACAGTTCCTGAATTTGTACCTTTTTGTTCAGCAATGCGGTCCTGAAGTGATGAAGTAAACAGAATGGTGAAGGGAGGTGGGGAAAATATTTTTTTCAAGTTCTAGGGTTTTTTTTTTTTTAACTAGTTAATTGTTTTATTTTGTTGAGACTCTAAACTTACCTTAGATTCAGTATTTTATTTGTGAATGAGATTGAGCTAGAACAGTGGTTCTCATATGGGAGCAATTTTGTCCTTCAAGGGATATTTTGGAATATCTGGAGATATTTTTTTATTGTCATACAGAGAGTTGAAACTGGCATTTAGTGGAGAGAGTTCAGAGATGCTCTAAACATCCTAAAATGGACAAGAGAGCTTCCAACCAAGAATTATTTTGTGCAAATGTTAATAGTGCCAATATTGAAAAACCATGAACTACAGAATCCTAAGGGTCCTAATAGCTCTGAAATTCTGGGATCCAATTTAACCGAAAAGACATTCACTGAATACTGTGTGCCAAGTTATTATGGTCTTACATTTGTGTGCCAGCGGGGAGACACTGTCCCACAGTGTATGCATGGGCATACACTATCTGGTCCCTAACCATGTATATGACCATTGATCTATGCCAACCAGACAATACACGTTCAGAATTTTGAAAAGAATAGGAGACCTAGAGTCAGCCACTCTCATACTACAAGGAAATCAGTAATGCACTCTCTGACATTAGTAAGAGTAGGCCAAGAACTGTTTATAACTAGCCTTATCACTCAGATGTACTTTCTATTTCATATTATTAAAAACAAATTATACAAACTATCCTGTATTTATAAACATATTGTGCATCACATACAGACTGAAAGAAAAAATGACCAAGGGAAAAGAAAAAGTAAATAAATTGGGAGCAAAATGAACATTGCTTATGCATATTGAAATCCATGTCAGTACTAGAAAATAGAGCTATTCCATGCCATTGTTTTTGACAATAAGGCAATATTTTATGAAAAAAATCATAGGAGTAGAAATTTTTCTAGGTCATAATTGTTAGTAGTGTTATAGTAAATAGGTGGAACAGAAGCAGACCACCTAAAGACTCGTATTTTCAACTCTGCATGCTATATATACGAAGGACAGATATTGACCTAAAGTGTTAAGAAAAGTTCAAGGAAAAGGCAACTAAGGAATATGATAAAGGATCTGGGAATTATATGTTATGATGAATGAGTAAAAGAATAAAAAAATTTAAAGGAAAACTTTAAATAAATACATTTAATGTATATAAATCTACATACATTTTGTAACATGTACATGTCTTTGTATTTTAGGATTCTGCATAATCCCACTCGAGATATATTGGTTATGCCATGTAGACGAGGAATTAGATTAATTTTCTACATTGCCTGGAGACCTACTAAGTCAAAGCATAGGGAAGAGACTTCAACTTGTGAAAAACAGTCAGACCAAGTTTCCCTGGATGGAGAGTAAATTTGCCATTGTCAGTTTCCTACATATATTATGCTACTAACAGGCACTGGTTTTATGCTTACTTATATTTATTCTTACAGGAATGAATCAGAAAGACTGAAGAAATTAAAATAGATGATGTAGGGCTTGGATAGAGAATTTAAAGTACTGAAGGGCTTTATCACAGGGGAATATCTAAACAATGATTTTAGCAATAGACAATAAAATTGAGGGAAAAGTTTTTGGGTCTGAAATCTGAGTTAGCAGTGCCCAAGGTAAGGGCAGGGAAATTCTACTACAGATCATTATTCAGTGATCACATCTGAGGACAAGCCACTCATTCTGACAATAGGAATAAGAGTACACTTGGAAAAGATGTACACTTGTTTACATTATCTCGATCTGTAGCCTGATGTTTCCTGAGATGTTTCCTCTTTTATGTCAATACGTTGCAATAAGTAAGCCACATATCTATAATTTCAGATGATCTGTTCTTCCAGAGGAAAAGATTTCAGAGTGTGTGTCAGATTTTCCATCGCAGTCTATAAGCTAAACTCTTCCCTTTCATTAGACAGATATTATCAACTCACGGAAGCCTTTCTCCCTCCTTTTATCTTTTATTTTATAATTTAGTCATTTTGAAGAAAACAACACTCATATGACCTTTGGCACTGTCAATTTCCCGGGAATGGCAAGAACAGGAACAAGGCCAGGCTTGGAGGAGCAGAGCCTGAAATAGCATGCATCCGATATATCTAGTGAACCTGTCTTACTCCAATTTTTGTGCTTAAGTGTTACCTTCACAAAGAGTTTTGCCTCTGTGAGTGCTGAAACAGGATGGTTGACTTGGCTGATTGATTTTCTGGCCAATTCAAAAAGTAGTAGAGGGATAAGGAGGAAAGGTTTTACTCCTCAGTAGCTTTGTAGACTGAATCATGGCATTTTCTTAATTTCAAATACACTGTCTTTAATAAACATGAAAAACCTCTAACTTCTTCAAATATATTTAAAATGACTCAGTAGTGTGCTGAGAAGATAAAATGGAATTCCGAAACCTACGTTTGCACTTTTTCTGTCTGCTAATCCACATAATTTCTGACTAGAGGTACGCTTGGAATTTACTTTATTTGGCCTTCTGCTGTTTTATGTGCCACAGTCTCCCACAGATACAGGATAATTGGTTTAGCGTTTGGGGATCTGACCACAAGATGGCAGAGCTTCTCTGCTCATGTAGAATGTATGAAAGGATCCTTTTGGTTGACTTCTGTGAGTAGGCTGAGGACAGAAACAGATGCCTCTGTGGACCGTTTAAGAAACCACAGTGCTTTGGAGGAAAGGAAGAGATACTTGAAAATATAGTTCTCTTGGCTGGAGATTGCAGGTTCCGGTGGGGAGAACAATGAAGACACTTACTGGATCTTTGTTGCTGTTTTTGTGGCTGCAGCTGGACTGTGAGTTGAGAGCTTTTGAGGAACAGAGTGTTTAATAAATATTCATTAGAAGTCTGAGGAGGAGACTCATCTGGTCTTTTTCAGAATGCCTGAAGTTACTACAGTGAAAAAAATAAAAAAGCAAACTCTAGAGAATGATGACCTGATGATTTTGCCTGATTTTTCCTTTTGCACAGGTGTGAGTAGAGGAGAGGACGTGGAGCAGAGTCTTTTCCTGAGTGTCCGAGAGGGAGACATCTCCGTTATAAACTGCACTTACACGGACAGTTCCTCCACCTACTTATATTGGTATAAGCAAGAACCTGGAGCAGGTCTCCAGTTGCTGACATATATTCTTTCAAATATGGACCTGAAACAAGACCAAAGACTCACTGTTCTATTGAATAAGAAGGATAAACATCTGTCTCTGCGCATCGCAGACACCCAGACTGGGGACTCAGCTATCTACTTCTGTGCAGAAAGTACACATTGCTTCTCAGGCACCTGTATCCTGTACCTAAACCTGCGCCTGGGGCTAAAGCCACACTCTATTTCCTTTACCTTTAAGTCAGGGATTTTGCTGTTTTGTATTTTTAATGTTACAAAACATCCTAAAAAGTCAGTTTCAAAATGACTTAACAAGTTTCAGAACATTTTGATTAAACTCTTTTTGGGAGTTAATGATTTCTTAGTTGAAATCCTGGTCTTAGGGTTGACTTTATGGCTGCCATAAAGTCATCTGAATGATTTCTCCCTTACCAAGGACATCTTGGTGTCAGAGAATCCTCTCCTTGATGGAGTCTCTTATCTTTTAATATTAGTATTTGTTAACTTTTTCTAATTATAAATATATTAACTGCATGGTATAGGAAAAAATAGGAAATTATAAAATAACAATCAAAATGTCTTATAAGCCTATCACACAGATAATTCATAGCTGACATTTAGTATTCCTTCTTCATTAAAACAAAATTAGGATCGCTCTTCCTGTGGCAGCAGCTGGGGTGAGCGGAGCAGTGGCTCTCTCCTCTCTCTGCCATGGCGTGTGCTCGCCCACTGATATCCGTGTACTCTGAAAAGGGGGAATCATCTGGCAAAAACGTCACTTTGTCTGCCTTATTCAAGGCTCCTATTCGACCAGGTATTGTGAACTTTGTTCACACCTACTAGCACAAAAACAACAGACAGCCCCATGCTGTCAGTGAATTAGTAGGTCATCAAACCAGTGTTGAGTCTTGGGGTACTGGCAGAGCTGTGGCTCGAATTCCCAGAGTTCGAGGTGGTGGGACTCACCATTCTGGCCAGGGAGCTTTTGGAAATATGTGTCATGGAGGTCGAATGTTTGCACCAACCAAAACCTGGCGCCATTGGCATAGGAGAGTGAATACAACCCAAAAAACGGTATGCTATCTCTTCTGCCCTGGCCGCCTCAGCCTTACCAACGCTGGTCATGTCTAAGGGTCATCGTATTGAGGAAGCTCCTGAACTTCCTTTGGTAGTCGAAGATAAAGTTGAAGGCTACAAGAAGACCAAGGAGGCTATTTTGCTTCTTAAGAAACTTAAAGCCTGGAATGATATTGAAACGGTCTATGCCTCTCAGCAAATGAGAGCTGGCAAGGGCAAAACGAGAAACCATCACCATATCCAGCGCAGAGGCCCCTGCATCATCTATAATGAGGATAATGGTATCATCAAGGCCTTCAGAAACATCCCTGGAATTACGATGCTTAATATAAGCAAACCGAACATTTTGAAACTTGCTCCTGGTGGGCATATGGGACGTTTCTGCATTTGGACTGAAAGTGCTTTCCGGAAGTTAGATGAATTATATGGCACTTGGCATAAAGTTGCTTCCCTCAAGAGTAACTATAATCTTCCCATGCACAAGACGATCAACACAGACCTTAGCAGAATCTTAAAAAGCCCAGAGATCCAGAGAGCCCTTGAGCACCATGCAAGAAGATTCATCGCAGAGTCCTAAAGAACCCACTGAAAAATCTGAGAATCACGTTGAAGCTAAACCCACAGGCAAAGACCATGCGCTGCAACACCATTCTTCGCCAGGCCAGGAATCACAAGCTCCTGGGGAATACAGCAGCATCCAGCAGCAGCTGCACTAGAAGCCAAATCAAATGAGAAGGGGATGGTAGGCAAGAAGCCTGTGGTAGGTAAGAAAGGAAAGAAGGCTGTTGTTGGTGTTAAGAAGCAGAAGAAGCCTCTGGTGGGAAAAAAGGCAGCAGCTACCAAGAAACCAGCAGCTGAAATGAAGCCAACAGAAAAGAAACCTACTACAGAGGAAAAGAAACCTGCTGCATAAACTCTTAAATTTGATTATTCTACAAAGGTCAAATCATTTTGAACAGCTTCTTTTGAATAAAGACCTGATCAAAGAGGCAGCGAGGGAAAAAAATTTAGGATCACACAGACTTGCATTTTAATTTAATATTATATTCTAACCTGAATGTTTAACATTTCCCCAATCTTATAAAAGGAATTTTAATGATTTATGAGTAATTGTATAAGTCAGCATTTTATTTCTCCTATAGTCATCCCATATACTTGTGGTGAAAGACAATATTTTTCTGAACTCAGGTGTTACCCTTTACATAGTTTCTTACATGTAGGAAGTTTAAAATTTTCTAGAAATTTATTTTTTCTTCTGTTCTAGAAATAATTTATTTCTTCAACCACTTGTGCTCTTTTCCTCTTGTTCTTTCTTCCTCCTTGAGGTGCTGAATGTTTTCATTCGTCCCACATTTTTTCTATTTTTCACAGCATTTTAAAGAGAAAGTCTTATGTTTCTAACATTGTATGCTAAGGTTTCTTTCAGCACTGATGATATTGGGATTTATTAAACCTTCCAGGAGCAGATAAGGAGGTCAGGGTTGATTTGCAATTTTTTGCCAAGCCAGAAGCCAGGATGTCTTTTGCTAGTAAGAAAGGTACATCGCACATATTGAGAGCCCACTTGGAGAACTTGCTGGAGAGTTCCATAGTTATCCTCTTATGTGCCTCAATTGGTTTTATATTACCATCTCTTTGTATGACTGTACCATTCTAACAGGGAGAGTAGTTTGGTGACCTAAGATCAATGGTTTGGTTCCTTAAAAATGACAATGATGCTATTTGGTATTCTTCTAATGGCATGCAGACAAGCCACAGTTTGTTTCTAAGGTTAAAAATTTTGTTTAAAAACAGATGTTTACTTTCTGAAATTCCTTATAGAGACAATTAGTATTTAGTTTTTCACTTTGTACTCATTATCATCATTATCATCCTCCTCCTCATCATCATCAAAGTGGAAGCCCATTCTTCCTCATATAATTCATGATCAGATTACCCTTTATTATTTTACTCTTTGATCTCTTTCTACTCCCCAGGAGCTCTGTCACTGCTTTATAAGTGTTAGTCCAGTTGCTCATCTGTCCCTAGAGCTTCTCAGGTGAGCTTTTATCATGTAGGCTCATATGGGTTGATTAGACTATCCTTCAAGTCTACCTTCTTTATAATATCTTTAAAAAGTTGCTCAGTTTTTAGGGCTATGACTTGTGTCACTCCTTGTATCCAGCACTTGTGTGTATTTCACTGTTTTAATGTTTTACCAATGGACATTTAAGGAAAGGGGCTAGGTAAAATGCATTGAGTACACAGATCCATCAATATATTTGAAATAATGCATGTGAAGCACCTAGCATGATCCTGGCATGTAATCATCATTATTTAATACCAAATGGGTACTGACATATTAGCAGAGTTCATCCTCAATATGGATACAGCTAACTAAAAACAAACAGAATATAACTTTCTCTTATTTCTGGCTTTGTGTTTCACTTTTTCTGGTATCGTGATGCACACTAAATTGAACACGTCCAAAACTAGAATATGTCTTTTTATTTTATTTGTTTACTTATTTATTTTGAGATGGAGATTTGCTCTGTTTCCCAGGCTGCAGTGTAGTGGTGTCATCTTGGCTCACTGCAACCTCTGCCTCCTGGGTCCAAGCGATTCCCCTGCCTCAGTCTCCTGAGTAGCTGGGATTACAGGTGCCTGCCACCATGCCTTGCTAATTTTGTATTTTTGGTAGAGACAGGGTTTCACCATGTTGGCCAGGCTGGTCTTGAATCAAGTGATTCACCTGCTTCAGCTTCCCAAAGTGTTTGGATTACAGGTGTGAGCCACTTCACCTGGCCAATATCTGTCTTTTTAAAAATAAGTTTTTTGATATAGACTTGGCAAGATGGCCGAATAGGAACAGCTCTTGTCTGGAGCTCTTAGCAAGATTGAGGCAGAAGGCGGGTGATTTCTGCATTTCCAACTGGGGTACCTGGTTCATCTCCCTGGGACTGATCAGATAGTGGGTGCAGCTCATAGAGGGTGAGCCAAAGCAGCGCAGGGCGTTGCCTCACCTGGGAAGTGGAAGGGGTCGGGGAATTCCCTTCCCTAACCAAGACAACTGTGAGGGACTGTGCCGTGAGGAACGGTGCACTCAAGCCCGGATACTGTGCTTTTCCCACGGTCTTCACAACCCACAGACCGGGAGCTTCCCTCCGGTGCCTATGCCACCAGAGCCTGGGTTTCAAGCACAAAACTGGGCAGCTGTTTGGGCAGACACTGGGCTAGCTGCAGAATTTTTTTTTCATACCCCAGTGGTGCCTGAAATGCCAGCAAGGCAGAACCATTCACTCCCCTGGAAAGGGGGCTGAAACCAGGGAGCCAAGAGGTCTGGCTTAGCAGGTCCCACCCCCACAGAGCCCAACAAGCTGAGATTCACTGGCTTGAAATTCTTGCTGCAAGCACAGCAGTCTGAGGTCAACCTGGGACACTTGAGCTTGGTGGGGAGAGGGGCGTCTGCCATTGCTGAGGTTTGAGTAGGCTGTTTTAGCCTCACAGTGTAAACAAAGCCGCTGGGAAGTTCAAACTGGGCAGAGCCCTCCACAGCCTAGTAAGGCTGCTGTGGCCAGACTGCCTCTCTAGATTCCTCCTCTCTGGGCAGGGCATCTCTGAAAAAAAAAAGCAGCAGCCCCAGTCAGGGTCTTAGAGATAAAACCTCAATCTCCCTGGGACAGAGCACACGGGGAAGGGGTGGATGTGTGGGCAGTGTCAGCAGACTTAAGTGTCCCTGCCCGATAGCTCTGAAGAGAGCAGTGGATCTCCCAGCACAGCGTTCGAACTCTGCTAAGGGTCAGACTGTCTCCTCAAGTGGGTCCCTGAATCCCGTGTCTCCTGACTGGGAGACACCTCCCAGTAGGGGCCAACAGACACTTCATACAGCTCTGGCTGACATATGATGGGTGCCCTTCCGGGACGAAGCTTCCAGAGGAAGGAACAGGCAGCAATCTTTGCTGTTCTGCAGCCTCTGCTGGTGATACTCAGGCAAACAGGGTCTGGCATGGACCTCCAGCAAACTCCAGCAGACCTGGAGCAGAGAAGCCTGCCTGTCAGAAGGAAAACTAATGAACAGAAGGGAATAGCATCAACATCAACAAAAAGGATGTCCACTCAGAGACCCCCATCTGAAAGTCACTAATATCAAAGACCAAAGGTAAATAAATCCATGAAGATGGGGAGAAACCAGCACAAACTGTCTGAAATTCAAAAAACCAGAACACCTCTTCTCCTCCAAAGGATCACAACTCCTTGCCAGTAAGGCAACAAAACTCAACAGAGAATGAGTTTTACGAATTGACAGAAGTAGGCTTCGGAAGGTGGGTAATAACAAATTCCTCTGGGCTAAAGGGATACGTTATAATCCAATGCAAGGAAGCTAAGAACCTTGAAAACAGGTTAGGTGAATTGCTAAATAGAATAACCAGTTTAGAGAAGAACAAAATGACCTGATGGAGCTGAAAAACACAGAATGAGAACTTTGTGAAGCATACACAAGTATCAACAGCCAAATCAATCAAGCAGAAGAAAGGATATCAGAGATTGAAGATCAACCTAATGAAATAAAGTGAGAAGACAAAATTAGAGAAAAAAGAACGAAAAGGAACAAACAAAGCCTCCAAGAAATATGGGACGATGTGAAAAGACCAAATCTACATTTGATTGGAGTACCTGAAAGTGACAGGAAGAATGGAACCAAGTTGGAAAACTCTTCAGGATATTATCTAGGAGAACTTCCACAACCCAGGAAGACAGGCCAACATTCTAATTAAGGAAATACTGAGAACACCACAAAGATCCTCCTCGAGAAGAGCAACCCCAAGACACATAATCATGAGATTCACCAAGGTTGAAATGAAGGAAAAAATATTAAGGGCAGCCAGAGAGAAAGGCTGGGTTATGCACAAAGAACAGCCCATCAGACTAACTGCAGATCTCTCTGCAGAAACCCTACAAGCCAGAAGAGAGTGGGGTCCAATATTCAACATTTTTTTTTTTTTTTTTTTTTTTT
>NW_016815584.1:273855-294971 GCF_001698545.2 Rhinopithecus bieti | reverse complement strand
CCGCCTCCCAGGTTCACGCCATCCGCCTCCCAGGTTCAAGCCATTCTCCTGCCTCTGCCTCCCAAGTAGCTGGGACTACAGGCGCCCGCTTCGTCGCCCGGCTAGTTTTTTGTATTCTTTAGTAGAGACGGGGTTTCACCGTATTAGCCAGGATGGTCTCGATCTCCTGACCTTGTGATCCGCACGTCTCGGCCTCCCAAAGTGCTGGGATTACAGGTTTGAGCCACCACGCCTGGCCTCAACATTCTTAAAGAAAAGAATTTTCAACCCAGAATCTCATATCCAGCCAAACTAATCTTTATAAATGAAGGAGAAATAAAATCCTTTACAGACAAGCAAATTCTGAGAGATTTTGTCGCCATCAGGCCTGCCTTACAAGAGTTCCTGAAGGAAGCAATAAACATGGAAAGGAACAACTGATACTAGCCACTGCAAAAACATGCCAAATGGTAAAGACCATCGACACTATGAAGAAACTCCATCAATTAATGGGCAAAATAACCAGCTAACATCATAATGACAGGATCAAATTCAAACATACCAATATTAGCCTTAAATGTAAATGGGCTAAATTCCTCAATTAACAGACACAGACTGGCAAATTGGATAAAGAGTCAAGACCCATTGGTGTACTGTATTCAGAAGACCCATCTCACGTGCAAAGATGCACATAGACTCAAAATAAAGGGATGGAGGAATATTTACCAAGCATATGGAAAGAAAAAAAAAAAAAAACCCCTGCTAAGGGTCAGACTGTCTCCTCAAGTGGGTCCCTGAATCCCGTGTCTCCTGACTGGGAGACACCTCCCAGTAGGGGCCAACAGACACTTCATACAGCTCTGGCTGGCATATGATGGGTGCCCTTCCGGGACGAAGCTTCCAGAGGAAGGAACAGGCAGCAATCTTTGCTGTTCTGCAGCCTCTGCTGGTGATACTCAGGCAAACAGGGTCTGGCATGGACCTCCAGCAAACTCCAGCAGACCTGGAGCAGAGAAGCCTGCCTGTCGGGGTTGCAATCCTAGTCTCTGATATAACAGACTTTAAACCAACAAAGATCAAAAGAGGTAAAGAAGGCCACTACATGATGGTAAAGGGATCAATGCAACAAGAAGAGCTAACTATCCTAAATATATATGCACCCAATACAGGAGCACCCAGATTCATAAAACAAGTCCTTAGAGACCTAAAAGGAGACTTAGACTCCCACACAATAATATTGGGAGACTTTAACACCCCACTGTCAACATTAGACAGATCAATGAGACAGAAAGTTAACAAGGATATCCAGGACTTGATCTCAGCTCTGAACCAAGCAGACCTCATAGACACCTACAGAATTCTACACCCTAAATCAACAGAATAGACATTCTTCTCAGCACCACATCACAATTATTCCAAAATTGATGACATAATTGGTAGTAAAACACTCCTCGACAAATGTAGAAGAACAGAAATCACAACCAACTGTCTCTCAGACCACAGCACAATCAAATTAGAACTCAGGATTAAGAAACGCACTCAAAACCGCACATCTACATGGAAACTGAACATCCTGCTCCTGAATGACTACTGGGTACATAACAAAATGAAGGCAGAAGTAAAGATGTTCTTTGAAACCGGTGAGAACGAAGACACAATGTACCAGAATCTCTGGGACACATTTAAAGCAGTGTGTAGAAGGAAAATTTATAGCACTAAATGCCCACAAGAGAAAGCAGGAAAGATCTAAAATTGACTCCCTAACATCACAATTAAAAGAACTAGAAAAGCAACAGCGAACAAATTCAAAAGCTAGCAGAAGGCAAGAAATAACAAAGATCAGAGCAGAACTGAAGGAGATACAGACATGAAAAACCCTTCAAAAAGTCAATGAATCCAGGAGCTCGTTTTTTGAAAAGATCAACAAAATTGATAGATGGCTAGCAAGTGTAATAAAGAAGAAAAGAGAGAGGAATCAAATAGGTGCAATAAAAATGATAAAGGGGATGTCACCACTGATCCCACAGAAATACAAACTACCATCAGAGAATTCTATAAACACCTCTATGCAAATCAACTAGAAAATCTAGAAGAAATGGATAAATTCCTGGACACATCCACCCTCCCAACACTAAACCAAGAAGAAGTTGAATCTCCGAATAGACCAATAAGAGGTTCTGAAATTGAGGCAATAATTAACAGCCTACCAACCAAAAAAAGACCAGGACCAGATGTATTAACAGCCGAATTCCACCAGAGGTACAAAAAGGGATGGTACCATTCCTTCTGAAACTATTTCAATCAATAGAAAAAGAGGGAATCCTCCCTACCTATTTTATGAGTCTAGCATCTTCCTGATACAAAAGCCTGGTAGAGACACAACAAAAAAGAGAATTTCAGGCCAATATCCCTGAGGAAAATTGCTGCCAAGTTCCTCAATGAAACACTGGCAAACCAAATCCAGCAGCACATCAAAAAGCTTATCCACCACGATCAAGTCGGCTTCATTCCAGGGATGTAAGACTGGTTCAACATACACAAATCAATAAACATAACCCATCAGATAAACAGAACCAACGACAAAAAACATGATTATCTCAATAGATGCAGAAAGGGCCTTCAACAAAATTCAACAGCCCTTCATGCTAAAAATTTTTAATAAACTAGGTATTGATGGAGCGTATCTCAAAATGATAAGAGCTATTTATGACAAACCCACAGCCAATATCATACTGAATGGGCAAAAAACTGGAAGCATTCTCTTTGAAAACCAGCAGAAGACAAGGATGCCCTCTCTCACCACTCCTATTCAACGTANGCAAAAAGAACAAAGCTGGAGGCATCATGCTACCTGACTTCAAACCATACTACAAGGCTACAGTAACTAAAACAGCATGTTACTGGTACCAAAACAGATATATAGAGCAATGGAACAGAACAGAGGCCTCAGAAATAACACCAGACATGTACAACCATCTGATCTTTGACAAACCTGACAAAACCAAGCAATGGGGAAAGGATTCCCTATTTAATAAATGGCACTGGGAAAACTGGCTAGCCATGCATAGAAAGCTGAAACTGAATCCCTGCCTTACACCGTGTACAAAAATTAACTCAGGATGGATTAAAGACTTAAATGTAAGGCCTAACACCAAAAAAGCCCTAGAAGAAAACCTAGGCAATACCTTTCAGGACATAGACATGTCCTATGTGTTGACATACGACAAGACTTCATGACTAAAACACCAAAAGCAATGCCAACAAAAGCCAAAATTGACAATTGGGATCTAATTAAACTAAAGAGCTTCTGCACAGCAAAAGAAGCTATCACCAGAACGAACAGGCAACCTACAGAACGGGAGAAAAATTTTGCAATCTATCCATCTGACAAAGGTCTAATATCCAGAATCTACAAGGAACTTAAACAAATTTACAAGAAGAAAACAACACCCCATCAAAAAATGGGCAAAGGATATGAACAGACACTTCTCAAAAGAAGACATTTACACAGCCAACAGACACATGAAAAAGTGCTCATCATCACCGGTCATCAGAGAAATGCAAATCAAAACCACAATGAGATACCATCTTACGCCAGTTAGAATGGCGATCATTAAAAGGTCAGGATACAACAGACGCTGGAGAGGATGTGGAGAAATAGTTACGTTTTTACACTGTTGGTGGGAGTGCAAATTAGTTCAACCATTGTGGAAGACAGTGTGGCAATTCCTCAAGGATCTAGAACTAGAAATACCATTTGACCCAGCGATCCCATTTCTGGGTATGTACCCAAAGGATTATAAATCATGCTACTATAAAGACACATGCACATGTATGTTTATTGCAGCACTATTCACAATGGCAAATACTTGGAACCAACCCAAATGCCCATCAATGATAGACTGGGTTAAGAAAATCTGGCACATATACACCATGGAATAATACGGAGCCATAAAAAAGGATGAGTTCATGTCCTTTGCAATGACATGGATGAAGCTGGAAACCATCATTCTCAGCAAATTATCACAAGGAAAGAAAAGCAAACACTGCATGTTCTCACTCATAGGTGGGAGCTGAACAACAAGAACACATGGACACAGGGCGGGGAACATCACACACTGGGGCCTTTTGGGGGCTGGGGCTCTGGGGGAGGGACAGCATTAGGAGAAATACCTAATGTAAATGACAAGTTGATGGGTACAGCAAATCAACATGGCACAAATATACCTATGTAACAAACCTACATGTTGTGCACGTGTACCCTAGAACTTAAAGTATAATAAAAAAAAGGACCAGAAATTTAAAAGAAGAGAGAGAAATACTTCTATTTGTATGCAGTGCTTGGAAAAAAAAAACTTTTAGGAAATTATAGCAATAGCAAATTGAAAAGAGATAATTTGGAAAAAATGCAGTGAAACATACCTCTCTGGTGGGAGAGTTAACTTGTAAGCTGTTTTAGAAAGTAATTTAAAAACATGACAATAATCTAAAAAATATTCATTTTCTTTATTGTAATAATTTTCTGTAGAGAATCTATCTTTAGGAAAATTCTAAATGCATATAATAATTATGTACAAAGGTATTTGGAAAGTTATGTATACTACCCCAAAATGGAAAACCAAAATGTCTCATCTTTAAGGGAAAGGCTTAATGACCCTAATGGAATATTATGCAGCAAATAAGTGGTGTTTACAAATATAATCTATGATGATTATTGAATAGTAATAATTAAAAAGAATCAAGATATCATTGCCACTTAGCAAAAATCTGAACAGTGAAAATGTTGGGGAAAAAAACCCACTGAGATATTGATAATGCATATCTTTGCTTGATAAGCTAAGTAGTGATTTTCTCTTTTCATTCTATTTTTATAAATTTTCCAAAATATGCCTTAGTTGATTAAAAGTCTTTCCAACCCACCATTTTCTGTAAATTTAAAAAAATTCCTCTTAGCTCTGAAGTTCAAGGGCCCTGGTTCAGTCACCTATACTTCACAGTGAGAAAGCAGCAATAACTTCCTGACTGGTTTTGCAGCCGCTATTGGATTCCTTTTCTTATATTAATAGTTCACATTTATCCAGTTCTTGCTGTGTCTGATGCATTATATAAAGCATTTTATATACATTAGCCAATGCATTCTAGTGATATCCACAGTTTACCGATAAGGAAATTCATACTTAGAGACATTAAGTAGCTTGCTCAAGCTCTCTCAGAGATTAAATGGAAGAGTTTCAAAGCCAGATTTGTTTGAGGCTGGAACACAAACTCTTAACTATCTTTCACAATGTCTATCAACATACTTCTCCAAATTATTTTTGTGGATAAGCAGCCTAATTAACAGAATGTTAATAGAATAGAATGTGCAGTATATGGACTTCCATTTTCATAATATTACCTCCTCAAAAGCCTCAAAAGTTCCTTGTTTGCTAATAAATAACCTAAAAATGAATCCTGGCATTCCAAATCTTTTGTTTTCTAGTCCTGACTTCTCCTTCCAACTTGATTTCCTGCTACACTCTAGCCCACTCTCTTTCTTCTATCCGTCCATCCATCTGTTCAGCTGTCGTTGATCTCTCCAAGCAATGGCATAAATGTATTTGAGGAAGTGACTACAATACATTCATCTGGCATTAAAAGTAGAAAAGAAAGAATTTCTGATATAGATAGTCAGAGGGCTGTTGTATTTTAAAAATAATTTTAAACACTCCTTCAGAGGGCATTCTAGGGGGAAAAAAACCCTTCAGTTGTTTGAGCTCTCGCTGAATTTAAACTGAATGTCTACTTATTATAGTCCAACAAGATAAAGAAAAAAGGCCTTTTGAAGTCACTTCCATATTTTTTTTTTTTTTTTTTTTTTTTTTTTTTTTTAACTGTGGGGAGGCCTACTCCCTAGATCTGGGAGTTTCCTAGAATTTAGCCATACATTTCCTGTGTTTTACATTATCTAGAGCACATGATATCTGCAACTGTGGCAGGAATGACAGAGTAGTTCAATTGGGCAATGAAATGGAGAACTTGAAAAACTTGTTCATTTGACCTGTATCCAGAATTAATATTGCCAATTCCATGTTATGTAATGAGACTCAATCAGCCTTCTTCTGGACTTGTTACTTACAATTGTGGTCTGAGAACCAGCTGTATCAGCATTACCAGTAAATTTGTTAAAAGTATGGAATATCCAGCCCCACCTCAGACCTAATGAAACAGAATCCACATCTTAACAAAATCGCCAGGTGATTTGCATACGTATTAGGTTTTAGAAGCCCTGACCTGGAGCACGTTCCATTATTATAACAACCTTCTGAACACAAGAGGGCAGTATTTCCTATCCCCTCAGAGCCGTTCTCTGATTTGAAGTTCACTGTGTAGCTGGATTAGGCCAGTATGTGTAAGGGGCTGAACAGGCTTGCCATTGATTGGCTGGATAGGAAGGCCAGAGCTTCCTTTTAGGGACAGAAGAACCCCAGTAAAACCTACCAAACTAAACGGAATGGCTTTTTGGCTGAGAAGGCTGGGTCTCCATTTCAGGCCACATCTGGGGAGACGAATGGAGCCATTCCTGGGAGGTGTTTTGCTGATTTTGTGGCTTCAAGTGGATTGTGAGTTGGAAATTTCCTGATGATGGGGACAGAGAGATCCAGGGCTGCAGTGCACAGAATTAAGGGGAAGGGCTAGGATCCATTTTTTCCCTCATCTTTGGTTATATCTGGGACTGTGGGAAGAAAATAGACTCAAAAGTGTCAGTATAGTGACTAACCCTCCTACTTTTGGTGTTGTGTTTCTGCCTAGGGGTGAAGAACCAAAAGATAGAACAGAATTCCGAGGCCCTGAACATTCAGGAGGGCAAAACGGCCACCCTGACCTGCAACTATACAAACTATTCTCCATCATACTTACAGTGGTACCGACAAGATCCAGGAAGAGGCCCTGTTTTCTTGCTACTCATACGTGAAAATGAGAAAGAAAAATGGAAAGAAAGACTGAAGGTCACCTTTGATACCACCCTTAAACAGAGTTTGTTTCATATCACAGCCTCCCAGCCTGCAGACTCAGCTACCTACCTCTGTGCTCTAGACACACAGTAGTGCCCTGGCAGCTGCTTCCTGCACCCAAACTCTGCTAACTCTTACAATCAGAGCTCATGGCTGTGCTGTCTCTTAAAGGCTGATCACGGCTCCTGACAGAATGAGGGGCGTTACTGGAAAGGGCATTTTTCAAAACAAACAAATGCTCTGAAGAATTCCTCAGAGAAAGGAGGGAGGATTTGCTTTTAAAAAATACATTAATTTTGCTTAGTTTTTGTGACTAGCCTAGAACAGCGTGATAAATTTATGGGGTTAAACACATTACACTTAAGCATTAAAACATGGATTCTTCTAGATGAAAATTAATCCAAACATTTTGAGACCCTTCCCAAACTGAACACTGAATAATGATGATGATGATAACGATAAAAAAATTGACCTTTTAAAAAATTGCTCTACTTATGAATGGCTAACCATGCTATATTGGGAAACATGTCATAAGTCATGGCATTGCAGAGATAAATTTAGAGCCCTTGTTTACCGTGTATGTGGAATCAGTGAGTAGGTCAATACACAAGTCTTCTTTTGGTTTGTTTCTTAAGAGACAGGGTCATGCTCTGTCACCCAGGCTGGAGGCTGGAGTGCAATAGCACAGTCATTGCTCACTGCAGCCCACAACTCCTGGGTTTAAGTGATCCTCCTACCTCAGCCTCCTGAGTAGCTGGAATTACAAGCACACACCACCATGCCTGCATCGTACAACTCTTTTAAGAAAGAGAACTTACACCTTCTCATGTTAGGCATGGGTTCTGAGTTGAGGACTTCTCCGTTATTATTGCCTGCATTGCCATTTCTATCAATTTCTGTCATCCATGTATTACCTTGTTTCTTGATCTGTTTTTAGATTATTGCCAAGAGAGATAGATCCCATAGGCCATGACATGTTCTGTTACTAACATGGCAGAATCTGTGAGTTTTGACTAACTCTGTTTGAGTCTAGGGCTGATATTTCTGTCTACTTTGGGCCACATCAGTCACTGTCAAAATGATATGATCATGAAGTTGTTTGTGTCTGAGTATAGGAAGAGGTGCAGAGAGAATATATGTAGGATAGTAGGGGAAGTAAACAATACACCTAGAAAAATAGAATATGAGGACAGGAAGTCCCTTCTTTTAATCACCATTAATAAAATAGAGGCAGCTAGGAATAAGAAAATCATGGGCTCTGAGTCACTGGCATCTGGGATTTGATAGTCAGAGAGAAGGAGAATGCAACGCAGAGATTGCTAACCATAGTTGGACATCTTGAAGGTTCATAAACTCCCTGAAATTGAGAAGAGATGGAATATTATTATCACATAATTACTGTTTGGGAGGAGTTTTCCTCCCATTTCTGGCAATGAACCAGAAAAGATTCAGATAATTTGAATATGGATGAGAGTTATGTCAGAGCACGGGGCTGAGAGAAGGATGAGGGATTGTTCAACAGCTCAGGACCAGAGATGAGGACAGACCTAAGAAATGACTAAATGTAAGAGAATTTAGAATGGAGTAAATAATTTTCTCTCACAGGAGTTGGGATGCCTTTCCCTTTGTAATAAATGGGGGGTATAAATTACAATTGACAGTAGAGCATTCAAAAATATGGGCATGGGAGTGCAACATGTCGGTAGAAAATCCTGACCCAGTCAATGACTGGGCTGTGTTGTCTTGGGGAAGTGTTTCTAGATCTCTGAGTACCAAATTCCTCTTCTGTGAAATGCTAGTAATAGGAGTACCTCATAGGATTATTGTTAAGAATACATAAAATTATAAAAATATATATAATGCAACTACTGTGGTGGTGGCAGGTACACCAGTGCACTAGAAATTCAACAGACACTTGTTTATAATTGGTTCCTTCATTTCTTTCAGGAAGTTAAAACTCACATTTTCTGCTCTGAGCATTATATATCTCTTTTCATGTTCTATTTCAATAATCTTTTTACTAATCACCTCAAAATCTATTTGAAATAAGTTGGTATGTAAATATGTAAATGATCTGTATTTCACAAACTAGAGACATTAACAAATATTACTGAGTACCTGCTATGTGCCAGACACTGTTATATACAACAGGGATGCATCAATGAATAAAATAGACAAAAGTTTTTGCTCTCCTGGAGCTTATATTTTATTGAAAAAACAGAGTGAACAAAAAAATGTGATAAATAATATAGTATGTTAGAAGACAGTTGGTATTATGGGAAAAGTAGACCAGGGTAATGGAGATGGGAAATGTGGAGGTGGAGCTGTCTCCAGTTGGAATTTTGAACTACCAGTCATGGTAGTTCTTACTGAATAAGTATGTGAAGAAAGTCGGGGAGGAAGTAATGCAGTTATCTAGGACAGCATGAGTCGCCTTGGCAAAATTATGACGGTAAGAGAAATCTGACATAGCTGACTCCATCTTGCTTCTAACCTCCAAGCTGTCCTGTTCGTTCCCAGGTGTAGGCCAAGCTGACTTTGGGGAGAAATTTAGTTTATAGTTTAATCTTAAAGCAAAGATGATAATGGCCCTTCCCCAAACAACCCCTTCCTTGGTTGGGGGACCAAAACCGCCTTTGTAAAACTAACAAATTAGCCATAAGATTAGAAATTATGGCTCAGGAGTTACGCAGACAGAGGTTGCAACATTAGTAACCTCCCCACTTGCTCCTATAGATATCAACTCTATCATAGGACCTAAGATTGGTGTTCAAGGTATTTTTCAGACTCTAAATCCTGCTGGACCAGCTGGTGCCGCCTGGACTGGTAAACTGGCTCAACTGGTTTTGTGATCCCATCCAGGAACTGACTCAGCACAAGAAGACATCTTCGACCCCCTGTGATGTCATCCCCAACCCAACCAATCAGCGTTTGTCAATCCCTAGCCCCCTGCCCACCAAATTATCCTTAAAATCCCAAATTTTGGGTCTCCAAATTTTGAGTGCTGTGGGTGGGGGTCTGGATTCTTGATTTTGGGGTTTGAGTCTATTCCTGATGACTTTTGGTTTGGTAAAAAATCTTAGTTTAGAGCCAGTTCTTTTACATGGTTTAATAAAATAATCTATGCATTATTACTAATGCATAGATTAATTATTAATTATTTATATATTATTAATGCATAGATTAATATTAGTGTGCTTCTCTGTATGGAAAAGAAGTCTGATCTCTTTAGGGTACTGTTTTAACTCAACCATGGGTCCTTCTTACTGGAAAGATTTCTTTCTTTTCTTTGATACACCATAATTTATTCATTGTTCTCATAAGCACCATTGCAGAGGAAACAGATGTTTTTGTTTTTTAGGAAAGCTGATCCAAAATTTAGAGATTATGAGTTTATTGGAGGTCTCTGATTAAAATATGATTACCATACAAAATATTTTTTAAGGCAAAACAATCTTTCATTTTATTTGTTTGCACAGGTGACACCATTGTTCACGTGGAACCACAAGGATTTATGAAAATCCTGGCATGTCTTGTCAGTTGTTCCAACTGAAAAATATCCTATGCATGGAAATGTGCTTCTACCTCAGAGTCTAAAACTTAAGCTAAGAATCTTGAACATGCTGTGGTAAAATAGAAAGAATAACTACATTTAAGTAAATATCGAGCAACTGTTTGCTTTCCTTATTTTCCTCTCAACTCTTCTGGTTTTAATAAATAAGATTTTCTAGTCATTTAAATTGAACTATTTAGTTGATTTAAGTTGAACCAACCCAAGAAACAGGAAATTAGTTAAGTCACCACTTGAGCAAAAGAGAAAGATGAGAATTAAGTTAGGTTGACAAGTGTGAAAAGAAAAAAGAGAAATACAAATTCTGTTGATCATTTTTACCTCTTAAAATATCTCCTATTTGTCTGTTTTCCACTGTCACCACTACCTGGAGGAATGCAGTAGCCTCCTAATTGTTATGCTTGTATCTACTTTAGCGTTTGCATTTCTGATCTATTTAATATGTTAGCTTGCCAAGATAATTAAAATAATGTGAATTTAATCCTATCATCTCCCTGCTTAAAAGACTCTTAAGCCTTCCTATTGTGTTTAACAAAGACCAAAATCCTTACCAACTCCCCTCCATGGTTTGCTCCCTATTTCTTCTCTAGTTAATTTTCACGGCAATGCCCTTTTCATTCTTTTTTGCTTCCATGCCATAGGTCAGTTTTTATTTCCTTGAAAGTGCCAGAGATCCCTTGCCTTGGAGTCTTCCAAAATACCATTTTCCCTGCCTGGAATTTTCCCTCTTTCTTTCCCTGAGATCCCAATTCAATTGTCACTTGGAAAAACCTTCTTTGACACTTCACCCAGTTTTCAAATAGATAAAATTTCTTTATGTAGGTTCTCAAAACACCTTCCTATTAGTTATTATTAGATGAGTTTGTGTTCCATGAAAGCAGGAGCTATGTTTATTGTTATCTCAGCATTCTATTACCAGAAAACTATGACCTATGGCTCATCTAGACAATGGAGTCACTGTGTCTAAAACTAATACTAAGATAAAGATGGTGGAAGGTCAGGAATGTTCTTTTTATAAATAAAGGCCTGTTTTTGGTCTCCACCATTGCACTTTTCCAATTTTGTTTTCATAGCTCTTCATATTGCCAAGCTGTACTACTTTTTGAGGAGACGGTTTCCATGTCTAATGAGCTCCCCTGTGAAATGGGTTTCTTTCCCTGTATTCTAAGCTGGTCTTCCTAAAGTTCTGTCGGGAGGCTGTGTCTAACCATCATGAAATTTGATGAGCCTGGTCCATCCTGTACTTCTCATGATTTTACACGTTCCTGTCCCAGCTGGTCTGTCTTTTTTTATTATAGATGTGAGTGTCTTGAGGTAGAAATCTCTCTTCTCTGCTGTATGCTTCCTATCCAGCAACTTTTATTTTTATTAACTGGATTGTATCTCACTA
Source organism: Rhinopithecus bieti (assembly GCF_001698545.2). Lineage (NCBI taxonomy): Eukaryota > Metazoa > Chordata > Mammalia > Primates > Cercopithecidae > Rhinopithecus > Rhinopithecus bieti. Next base: position 283,039 of record NW_016815584.1, on the reverse strand, counting down.
TGTTGTTGTTTTCTAAATCTGTTAGGAGATGAGACATTCTGCTTCAGTTGGATGTTGTGTATCCTGTATTGTAATACGATAAAAAAGTATGAAACTTTATTATAGTATGTAATGTTATTTTAGACTACATGCATCTATCAACAAATAATTTGTTGGGCATATTCTGTGCACCAGGCATCTCACTACATGCTGTGTAAAATACAGCTCCTGACTTGAAGCCCTTACTGGTCGCACATCAGAAACCCTTCTTGCTCCTAAAATGACAAATCAAATAGATAAAAATAAAACAAACCTCTTTTTTGTATTTCTGTCTTCACATTGCTATGTATTTGTTTCAAAGAATGAAAATTGGTTTCTATCTGAAACTAGGAATTATTAACATTTGTTTAGTACTAACTATATGTCAAGTATGGGGTTACAATTTTTACAAAACATTGTTACTTAATTTTCACAGCAATATCTGAGAAGATTTCTTTATTATGATGATGAAACTATTACTGGCACTATATAAAATATTCATAATGAGGGCCACTGACATAGCCAGCACAAAAGTTAGATTTGAACCATGTCTACCAGATGCCCAATGCCAGTATTTAAGCACTATTTACTGCTGCTAGCCTGGAGATCTCTGTTTTCTGATGGTGCAGCTTGGTCATGTATCATTCCTATATTAAGGTATTCGTTTGAGGAAAAGAAACAAAGTGGAAGCTTAATAGTAAGTAAGCAAATAATTCGCAGCTGCCAGTACCTCAGCACATTGAAGCCAGTCAATCAGTGAAAATGTTCTTTGATATTGAGTTATATAACTACTGAAGATTCCTGCTTAAACAGATGTTGCTGCGTAGGCACTCCAGCCATAGCCTGGATTTTAGCAGGCCATGGAGATACCTGCAACAATAGATCATGGAGACACCTGTTATGTATTTGATAAGCATATTTTCCAAATTAGAAAATGGAACATATGATGTGATCATTGTAAGTAAACACAATAGACATATGCAGGACTCTATCTACAGGTAGGTCTTTCCCAGCATGTATTTGTATTTTTAACAAACAATGTTTCGTTGCCAATGCTTGGCATCAATATAAGCAACTGGGCAGATGTTGGCAGTGAGGGGGAGAAGGGTAAGTTTACCAGATTCTTCTTAGTTGGTTATTAGAAATGAATGCACTAGTCTGAGCAGCTTTACTTTCTTATCATGAGCTGAAAATTTTTCACCTTAGGAACTGACTAGAGAATCTACAACATTCAGAAGCCTGAAGGTACATAACTATTAGTTCTCGGGCAGTCTTCAAAGCCCATCATAAATAGCATTTGTCATAAAATCCTCCCATACATTTTAATGTGCAGTAGCTGAATATAGTTACTGGTTGAATTATTGATCTTGCTAAAAATTAAATTTTACCTATGTGTATTTCCAAGTGTCATTGTTACTCAAATAAGGAAGAGTTAATAAAAAAAAGTTTTGACAAGTGGCACTCAAACAATTCGGTATACTTACATATAGAAAAATAAACCATTACCTTTATCTCACATTGTACACCAAAATAAAGTCAAAATGGGTCATAGATCTAAAGGTAAAGGAAAAGCTGTAGACCTAGAAGAAAACATTAGAGAAGTTCTTCACAACTTTTGGGTAATAAAAATTTCATAGATATGACACTGAAATCATAAACCATAATAAGGAAAAAATCATGTCTTGGACTTTATCAAAATTAAAAACTTCTGCTCTTTCATTAATGAAATGAAAAGACAAGCTTTAGACTGGGAGAAATATTCTCATATTCTTGATGCCTATATCTGACAAAAGACTTGTTTTCAGGATATATAAAGAAGTCCTACACCTTAATAATAAAAAGAAAAAAAGATACAAGTGGTCAAAAGATCTGAATAAACACTTCACAAAAGAAGATATGTAAGTGGCAAATGAGTACATGAAAAGATGGTCACATCACTGGTCATCAGGCAAATGTAAATTAAAAGCATGACATACACTACATACTCACCAAAATGGTGAAAATTAAAAAGACTAATAATTCTAAGTATTGGCTAGGATGTGGGGTAACTGGAACTCTCATACTTCTCTGTGATGGTTGGGGGACACAGCAGTGTATTTCTCTGCAGTTATTGAAGCCACTGAGAGAGAAATGATGAAGATGGGTTGGGGAGAGGCATGTCCAACCCCAGACTCTGCTTGAAATGCCCAACTGCTTCTGGAGCCAACAGGAAAATCACTACACAGACAAGAATTGGCTAGGGTTGTGGCAACACAGATGTGGAGGTTATAGAGAAAACATGCATTGTAAGGAAAACACCTCCTGTCTGAGCTCAGAGAGCACACCTAGAATTATCATTTACCAGAAACATCTTTACCTGTGAATCTTGGCTTGAAGGTGAGTGTAAAATCACTATCAATTAACAATTAAGGTTAACAATTACAACAATTGGCTGTGTGTTAATTAAACTGAACTGCTTAATGAGACACAGAAATACATGTCTGAAAATAAGTAAAATAGCTGTGAATTGTTGGATGTTCAAATTCACTCATTCAACAAATATTTTGAGTATTTACCATGTTCCAGAAATTGTTCTAAATATTAAATGTCTGTAATAATGCATCTCTTTGTTTCTTAAAAATAAATACTGTTTTCAAATAATTTGGTTATAGGCCACTGTGGTAAGTCACAGGACTTTCCCCCATGGAGACCTAAATCTCTGCATTTGCGTCAGAACAATACATTCCAAATGATCTAATTCCCTGGAGTAAGCAGATGACTTGTGTAAATGGCTTGTGATGGTGACCCCATCTATCAGAGGTGTTTGAACGAGAGCAACTCCATCTCGAATGGGGGATAGGTAAAATGAGGCCGAGACTTACTGGGCTGCATTCTCAGACAGTTAGGCATTCTAAGTCACAGGATGAGATAGGAGGTCAGTACAAGAGACAGGTCATAAAGACCTTGCTGATAAAACAGTTTGAAATAAAGAAGATGGCCAAAACCCACCAAAACCAAGACAGCTACGAGAGTGATCTCTGGTCGTCCTCACTGCTGTGCTCACACCAGACCATGACAGGTTACAAATGCCATGGCAACATCAGGAAGTTACCCTATATGATCTAAAAAGGAAGGCATGAATAATCCACCCCTTGTTTAGCATACACTCAAGAAATAACCATAAAAACGGGCAACCAGCAGTCCTCAGGGCTGCTCTGTCTATGGAGTAGCCATTCTTTTATTTCTTTACTTTATTTAATAAACTTGCTTTCACTTTATTCTATGGACTCACCCTGAATTATTTCTTGTGCAAGATCCAAGAACCCTGTCTTAGGGGTCTGGATCGGGACCCCTTTCTGGTAGCACATTTGCACTAAAATCCAAGTGTGCATCAAGTTAGAATTAGGATTAGAATAGGTGGGTTATGTTGTATGCAGAGTTTAAATTTTACTAAAGACTCCCAAACTTTTTTTTTTTTTGGTATGTGTGATCAAGTCTGGCTCTGTCGCTCAGGCTGGAGTGCAGGTGCAGTGGGGCCATCCTGGCTCACTGCAAGCTCCGCCTCCTGGGTTTACGCCATTCTCCAGTCTCAGCCTCCCGAGTAGCTGGAACTTTAGGCGCCACCACACCAGGCTAATTACTTTGTATTTTTTAGTAGAGACGCGGTTTCACCGTGTTAGCCAGCATGGTCTCGATCTCCTGACCTCGTGATCCGCCCACCTCGACCTCCCAAAGTGCTGGGATTACAGGTGTGAACCACCGCGCCTGGCCTCCAAACTGGTTTCTGAAGTGTTATAACTTGGTGATTTGACTCTCAAGAGTGGTTTCTGAGAGTCCCTGTTTCACCACTTCCTTGACAGCCTTGGTATTTTCAAACTTAAATTTTGTTTGTTAACCTGATGGGTGTAAATGCTTTAATTTGCATTTATTTGATTACTAGTGAGGGGTATCGTCTTTTTATATACTTATTAGTCAAATGAGTTCCTTCTTTTCTGAATTCCCTGTTCTTCTATGGAGCTTTCACTATTTTCTACGTGATTTATGGGCATTTATTACAGGTTCTTCAAAATAATCTAGTGCAACCTGTCTTGACAAATGTCTTCTATATATGGCTTGCTTCTTTGTGTTACCTATGGTTATTTTGTATGCAGATAGTTAAAATTTTAATGTAGTCAAATTACTAGTCTTTTCTTTTATAGTTTAATATTTAGTATCAAAGATAACAATCTTTCTTACTAGGAGGCCTTAATACAGTGTTTTCCAATGTTTCCTTCAATTATTTTAAATTTAATTTTTCTCATTTGGGTATAGTAACGTTTTTGAACAAAGCTTGAGGAAGAGATATATTTTCTCTCTCCTCACTCCAATAAATAATACTAGGTTTTCAACAGTTTAATCTTTCTCCCATATTGGTTCTTGCATCTGTTTTCCAGCTAATTATCTTCCACTACTGAAGCAATATCTTCCTGAGAACTTTACCTAATAATCCATGAATTATGAGTTTTTCAACTTTGACTGCTGGGAAAAGGCAGGATTCCTGTTCCCATGTGAGCATCAAGTGGGCAGTGCTCCTTCTAATTCTCTTGGACGTTTTTTTCCACTGGTCTCAGGTAGTTGTCTCCCATGCATGTGCTGGCCAGTATTCTGCTGGGTACTCAATGGAGACCCTATGCAGATCTCTGCAGTTCTTTCTCTGTGCATCTCTTCCCCATTGGGTGCCCTATGAATTCTATCTGCCTTGATCTCCCAGATCTGAACTCTATTTCAACCCATAGAACAGAAAAAGAAGTTAACCCGAGCCCCTTCCCCATTTATTATGAAAGACGGGATTTTTTCATAGAAACATTTAAAAGCAAATGTTAAATTAGCATTTTAAAAGTTACATTTTAGGCAAATTTCCAAATAAACAAACTGGTTAAGATGCAATTTTTTCACCTCTAATTTTGCATCAAAATTAGATTATCTTTTTTAAAAAATGATTTTATTTTGTTTATTAATTTTTTTGAGACAGACTCTCACCCTGTCACCCAGGCTGGAACACAGTGGCAGGATTTCTGCTCACTGCAACCTCCACCTCCTGGGTTCTGGTGATTCTTGTGCCTCAGCCTCCCAAGTGGCTGGGATTACATGCATGTGCCACCACGCCCAGCTAATTTTTGCATTTTTAGTAGAGATGGGTTTCATCATGTTGCCCAGGCTGGTCTTGAACTCCTGGCCTTAAGTGATCAGCCTGCCTTGCCCTCCCAAACTGCTGGAATTAGAGGTGTGAGCTACTGCATCTGAATAAAAGTAGATTCTCTAGTCTTCTCAGGACGTAATGGACCTACAGGGCCCTGTCCAATCACTGCTGCTAGTTTCCTTCCAGTCTGCTCTTAGCTTTGTATTTACGTTCTCCATTATTTTCTGGAGAAAGACTATCCAAAAGTCATATCTAAAGAACAGTCTTTTGGGGAGATTTCTAAAAGCCACAATGTTGCTAATCTAAATCAAATGTAACTATTTTATAATTATACATAAAGTAGATTAAATGAATTACAGGCAAAAGGAAAATTATTTGATTCTTAGTGGATAAATGATATGCAGAAGGATTTATATTCTTAGTGTATGATACTATTTACAGATCTGTACTCTTACTATAAACACAGCTACACAAGCATATCTTTCTGCTATTTAGAAGAAATGAAAGAAAGCTGGAAGCATCAAATCTGCATGATGTTTTTGGGGGATGGATTAGGGAGGTTGTGGCTATCATGGGTGCAAAGTTGAGTTGGCAAGAGTCAAAGAGTCAAAGGGGACTTCTAGTTTTATTTTTAATTGATGTTTTTTCAAAGCATGCCATTGATGTCGTTCACATAATATTATTCAAAATGATGTGGATAGCTGGGATCACGTCTGTAATCCCAGCACTTTGGGAGGCCGAAGTGGGCAGATCACTTGAGGCCAGGAGTTCGAGACCAGCCTGGGCAACATGGTTAAACTCCGTCAATCCTGTCTCTATTAAAAATACAAAAATTAGCCAGGAGTGCTGGTACACGCCTATAATCCAAGGTACTTGGGAGGCTGAGGCACAAGAATTGGTTAAACCCGGGAGGCGGAGGTTGCTTTGAGCTGAGATTGCACCACTGGACTCCAGCCTGGGTGGAGTGACACAGTGAGATACTGCACCCCCGCTCCTCCCCCCCAAAAAAAGATGTGGATGAAATCAAATGGATTTTGATTTTATCAGTAGTGTTGTGATCTGGGTTACTCTCTATAATATAATTTATTACAGTTAAAAAAATTATGCTTGAAATCAAGATACTGTTGAGGCTGGGTATATGAAGCCACCTATCTTTTGATTAATTCTTAAGTTTACAGCTCTATGATACAATCATATGCTGTTGCCTAAAAATATAATACTGACATCTTAAATGTAAGTTTTCCTCCTGATCAGAGAGAGATATTTCTTTCTCACACTGCATTCTTGACTGAGTGACTAAGGTTTGTCATCGCATTCTTTTACCTCTCTCTAAGGATTCTGCCATATTTGCTCTTGGCACCCATATGTCTGATCCTGATGGCAGTGGTGGCCCGTCTGGAGCAGCTGCTGCGGGGATGCCAGCTGCAATGGGGGAGGTGAGGCCAGGGCTTTGCACTCCACAGAGCTGACTGGAGAGAGCTGGGAACAGGCAGGAATTCCCTGGAAAAGATGTGGAGACCTGTCCTAATTATATTTTGTCTATGTCTCGGCTATAAGTTGAGGGTTTTAAGGACTGGGGACCCCAGGAGACATTTATTCAAGTCCTATTTGGGGAGATGGGGATGTAGTCTGGACTTACTTGTCATTGCTTGTTGGAGATTAAGAAATAAAATTATGAAAGGTCTAAACTAAAATGTACATATTGTACCTGATGTCTTTCTGAATAGGCGCAAATGGAGAAAACCAGGTGGAGCAGAGCCCTCGTTTTCTGGGACCCCAGCAGGGAGACGTTGCCTTCATGAGCTGCATGTACTCCGTCAGTCGTTTTAACAATTTGCAGTGGTACAGGCAAAATACCGGGACGGGTCCCAAACACCTATTTTCCATGTATTCAGCTGGATATGAGAAGCAGAAGGGAAGACTAAATGCTACATTATTGAAGAATGGAAGCAGCCTGTACATTACAGCCATGCAACCTGAAGATTCAGCCACCTACTTCTGTGCTGTAGACGCACAGTGCTCCCTAGGCATCTGCAACCTGTATCCAAACCTGCAGCTGGGTAGAAGTACCATAACAGAAGCATCAGCAATAGGGGCCCTGAGCCTGAGCAGATGTGAAGAATTAAGGCATGAGTATGACCAGAGAGGGCAGGAGATAAAGGGTGCTGTTCATTTGACTCATGTATCTTTTATCAGGCCACCTTTCACATTGTCTTTGTGCCTTAATTGAATTAATCAATCCTGACCCTTCCTGTCTTCGGCAGGATCCTTTAGAGCCCAGGTCAGTCTTCTAGTGTAGAGAGTACCTGTCCTCTTCTCAGGCCTGGTGGAAACATATGTCAAAGAAATTTGAAGACTGTTGTTTTTCTACTATAAAATCTGACAAAGGAGCTACAATGGTTGGAATCATATGTGAAAAATGCTGTAGCAGCGGTTTTCATTTACTCACCAACTGAACAAGTATCTCTCAGCTCCTGATATGTGCCAGGTACTCTTTAGGCATTGAGATACATTGGTATTGAATATAGCAGATAAGCCATCATAGAGTTCATGTTTCCTAAGGTTCTGGGATACACAGAGGGGAAACCAAGTCTGACTAGGATTTAGAGGTTCCTGAGAAGAGTTTAGTTTCATCTTCATCAATCATTTTTCCCATGGAAACATGGTTAAAGACTGGGGACAGCTGAATGCTGCTTGAATCTGTGGGTCAAGAATTGGCTTCACATGTTGAGGTACTGTCTGCCAGAGTTGAGGAGAAATGCCAGGTGGTTTTTGGTACCATCTGGCCATTTCCAAACAAGTCTGGAAAGTGAAGTGCTATAGGCTATCATAAATAAAACAAATCTATAAAGCCCGACCCTTGATTTAATGAAATTGTGGAGTTCAAATAAAATATCAAATATGATGCTATTGATGAATAGCACTAAACATTGGACATTATTTTAAATAATTTGTAGAGTAGCTTTCTGTTACTGTAGACTCTAGATGCTCTTTTGGTGACCGAGCTCAGGACAGGCTAAGTGGAATTTGTGAAACCATCAGAATGGAGAAAGGAGAAGCTCAGTGCACTGAGCCAATGTTGTAGGAGTTCTTTATATCCAGAATACATAACGAATGACTCCAACTTTATAGTACCAATAAAAAATATGCAAAAGACAGGCATTTTACAAGGAAGATAAAGGAATAGCCAATAAACACATGGAAATTTGTTCTATTTCTTAAGTCACAGAAGAAATGTAAATTAAAACCACAATGAAATATTACTTTATACCTATGGCTAAAATGAAAAAGACTGACAACACCAAACCCTGGGTTTCCAATGGCCTTGCTTTCCTGAATAGGTGTAAACAGCCCACAGCTGGGGAAGTCTACAGGCCCTGAATATTCAGGAGGAATAGCCATTGCCATAAATTGAAATGAGCATGATTCTGGGATCGTGTTAAAAGTATAAATTAATGTAGGGTAAAATATAGGAATTAACTTAGGATAAAATGATGGCAGTATTATGGCAAGTCTTCCTATCCAAAAGTGTGGTAGGTTTTTAATTCTTTTGTGATCTCCAGGACAGTTGCAATATATCCAGAATATAGAAAGAAAGACTACAACTTTATGGTAACAATAAAAAATATGCAAAAGACTTGAATACACATTTTACAAGGAAGACAAAGGAACAGTCAAAAACATATGGAAGTTTGTTCTGTCTTAAGTCATAAAAAAAATGTGGCCGGGTGCGGTGGCTCATGCCTGTAATCCCAGCACTTTGGGAGGCTGAGGCAGGCAGATCATGAGGTCAAGAGATTGAGACCATCCTGGCCAACATGGTGAAACCCCATCTCTACTAAAAATACAAAAATTAGCTAGGTGTGGTGGTATGCACCTGTAGTCCCAGCAACACAGGAGGCTGAGGCAGGAGAATCACTTGAACATGGGAGGCGGAGTTTGCAGTGAACCGAGATTGTGCCACTGCACTCCAGCCTGGTGATAGAGTGAGACTCCATCTCAAAAAAA
>NW_016815584.1:227808-273359 GCF_001698545.2 Rhinopithecus bieti | reverse complement strand
AAAAAAAAAAAAAAAAAAAAAAATCCACTTTCTTGTACAGGGAAAGTTTATAGAAACTTTATTCATAATAGTCCCAAGTTGGAAACAACTCGAATGTCCATCAATAAGAAAATGGAGCACCAAATTACAATTTATTCATACTCAGCAGTAGAAAATAGACTATTGACATATACCACATTGTAAACGAATTTAAAAATTTTAGTTGATTGAAATAAGACAAACATGGAACAACAAAAAGTGTATGATTATTTAAATATGAAGTTCAAGAGCATGTAAAACTAATCTATGGGAATAGAAATTTTGAAAAATGCTTGCCTGTGCAGGGTGGAGATCCAGTAGAAGGTGGTGTAGCTTTTTCTGGGGGTAATGAAAGTGTTCTATTGCTCTATTGGGGTGTTGATTTCGAGAGTATATACATTTGTCAAAACCTCAGTGTGTATTTGAGATCAGTGCATTTCTTTGTATGTAAACTCTACCTCAATAAAAATTATTTAACAAAAAAACCTTATTTTACAAGGATTTAAAACAGTCAATAAATTGTATCCTTACATTAGCAATGAATAAGTAAAACATTAGCAATGAGAGGCACACACTCATTCAACGACTGTTTTGGATAGACAACAAAGTCACTGATAGTGGCTTTTTAAAAATTTTTTATTCCTGGCGTCCTTCAGAGACTCCATGTTTTTGATGCCGCAGAAAACTGAGGTCACTGTGGCAGGTTTCTTGTGGTAGGTAGATTTCCCATGAGCACCTGTTTTGATCTGTGTTTCCCTGCCCTTCCAATGGTTGAGAAGCTTCTGATGCCCTATGTTAAATGCCAAGAGATAATTCAGTTTCCCTGACTTTACCCTATTTAATCTAAATCCTTGGATTACAATTGTTGGGTGCTAGAAATCAGAGGTTCCTAATAAAGCCCATTGTTACTTGGGAAAATAACTTCAGCAATTTGTGTCCTTGATCATATAGTTCTGACATATTTCACTCAAACCTACTGCCATAATTCCTAAGATATATTCTCTACATAAACTCATAGAGAACAGGATTTTCCCACACAAAGAGAAAGTGCGGACATCAAAGGAAACTATGTTAACTCAAAAAGGTGAAGCCATTATGAAAATGGAGTCTCTTCACCTTATAGGTGTGCTGTTCAGACAAGCTAAACAGATTACAGACAAAGGTCCAAGGAACAGGGGAAGAGGGACACACTGGTTCTGACCTTCATGAAGATAAGGCACAAAGGAGGAGGGAGAAGGAAAAGAGTCGCAATGCTTGGACCTAAACAAATCCAGGAGAGTGGATTCTGCAGGAAATATACTACTTCCTTGTCTAAGGATAAAACTTTACATGGCTTTTCAGAGCAATGATCTATCTCTCTCTCTTCAGTATTTACAATTTTTTTTTCATAAGTACAAAAGGCAAGAAGAAGGAACTAAATAGTGTTTATTTATTTTACCATGGGCAGAGAGTTTAGCAGCTTGGGAGCATTTTTCCACAATGCCAGAAACTTGTCTTTGAATCTTTGATGCTCCTCTAGCTCACTGTTCCAAAATGGCATTTTTAAAACCATCTCTGATACTGCCTAAAGCAATTTACAGATTCGTGCTACTCCTCTCAAACTACCAAAGACATTCCTCAGAGAATCAGGAAAACAATTTTAAAACTCATATGGTGCCAGGCATGGTGGCTTATGCCTGTAATCCCAGCACTTTGGGAAGCTGAGGCCGGCAGATCACCTGAGGTCAGGAGTTCGAGACCAGCCTGGCCAACATGGTGAAACCCCATCTCTACTAAAAATACAAAAATTAGCCAGACCTGGTGGTGGAGGCCTGTAATCCCAGCTACTCGGGAGGCTGAGGCGGGAGAATCGCTTGAACCCAGGAGGTGGAGGTTGCAGTGAGCCGAGATTGTGCCATTGCACTCCTGCCTGGGTGACAAAGTGAAACTCCATTACCAAAACAAAACAAAACAAAACAAAACAAAACAAAAAAACCACCTCATATAGAACCAAAGAGCCCAAATATCCAAGGCAGTGCTAAGCCAAAAAATAATGTCACATATCTACAATCATCTGATCTTTGACAAAATTGACAAAAATAAGCAATGGGGAAAGGACTGCCTGTTCAATAAATGGTGCTGGGATAACTGATTAGCCATATGCAGAAGATTGAAACTAGACCCCTTCCTTACACCATGCACAAAAATCAACTCAAGATGGATTAAAGACTTAAATGTAAAATTTAAAACTGTAAAAACTCTGAAAGATAACCTAGGAAATACCATTCTGGACATAGGACCTGGGAAATATTTCATGACAAAGACAGCAAAAGCATTTGCAACAAAAACAAAAAATTGACAAAATGGATCTAATTAAACTAAAGAGCCTCTTCACAGTGAAAGAAACTATCAACAGGGTAAATAGACAACTTACAAAATGGAATAAAATTTTTGCAAACTGTGCATCCAACAAATGTCTAATATCCAGAACCTATAGGGGCTTAAACAAATTTATAAACAAAAACCAAGAAACCCCATTAAAAAGTGGGCAAAGGGCACAAACAGACATTTCCCAAAAAAAGACATACATACAAGTGGCCAATAAGGATATGATAAAATGTTCAACATCACTAATCATTAGAGAAATGCAAATCAACACCGTAGTGAGATACCATCTCACACCAGTCAGAATGGCTACTTTGAAAAAGTGAAAAAAATAACAGATGCTGGTGAGGTTGTGGAGAAAAGATTATGCCCTGCTGGTGTGAATGTATATTAGTTCGGCCATCGTGAAAAGTGGTGTGATGATTCCTCAAAGAACTTAAAAGAGAATTACCATTTGACTCAGCAATTTTGTTATTGAGTATATGCCCAAAGGAATATAAATTGTTCTATCATAAAAACACATGCATGCATATGTTAATTGCAGCACTATTCATAATAGCAAAGACATGGAATCAACCTAAATGTCCATCAATGGTAGACTGGATAAAGAAAATGTGGTACATATCCATTATGGAATACTATGTAGCCATAAAAAAGAATGACATCATGTCCTTTGCAGCAATGTGGGTGGAGCTGGAGGCCATTATCCTAAGCAAACTAAGGCAGGAACAGAAAAAAATAAATACCACATGCTCTCACTTACAAGTTGGAGCTAAACAACAAGAAAACATAGACAAATAAGAGGGAGACAACAGACACTAGTGATTACTTGAGGCTTGATGGTGGGAGAAGGGAAAGGATCAAAAAACTATCTTTTGGGTACTATGCCTATGATATGGTTTGGCTGTGTCCCCACCCAAATCTCATCTTGAATTTTAGCTCCCATAATTCCCACTGTCTCATGGGAGGAACTCGGTGGGAGGTAATTGAATAATGAAAAATGTGGGTTTTTCCTGTGCTATTCTTGTAATAGTGATATGAACAGGAGGCAGAGAAATACTGGGTAGAAGAGGGTGGTTCCCTGGTAAAGGTCCCACTCTCTAGGCTGGAAACCGCAGCCCTAAATGAGAACAGTTATCTCTGTTTTCACACCCAAATGTTGCCTTTTGGGCCCACCCTGCCTCCTATCCTGTGCCCCATATAAACCTCAGACCTCAGCTGGCAATGGGCAAGCAGCTGAACATCCAGAAGAGAAGAAGTAACTGAGTGTGGGAGACTATGGATAGACGTGGTTTAACTTCAGACGGCACAACTTCAGAGGGGAGCCCGGCCAGAGGTGGCTGGGCTTCAGGGAAAAAGATTACCTTCTTCCCACACCATCCCCTCTCTAGCTCCCCTTCCACTGAAAGCCACTTCTGTTGCTTAATAAAATGTGGAGGCACATTCACTACCTTTCAAACTGTTAGAGTGACCTGATTCTTCCTCGACGCCGGACAAGAATTCAAGATGCACTGGGTGCAGGAACCCAAAAAGGCTGTCACTCTGACTCTTCACTGAGATGTTTAACACTTAAGCTGTCCGCAGATGGCAAAGCTAAAAGAGCATTAATTTTAACAAACCCCTAAATGCTGCCAGGGGGCCAGAGCCCAAAAGCACTCACCCCGGCCCTGGCACCCATTTGCCTATGTGCTCCTTCCTGTAAGGGGTTCAGCACAGCAAGTTTGAGCAAGTGAAGTTCATCCCTGCAGGCGCTGAAGTGGCTGGCTGGATCCAGAGCTGGTGCACTCTAGTTCCTTCCCGCCAAAGGGTTAAGGGAACTATCCCATCTCAGTAGCGAATAAGTCTCAAGAGATCTGATGGCTTCATAAAGGAGAATTCCCCTGCACAGGCTCTTTTGCCTGCCACCACATAAGATGTGACTTTGCTCCTCCTTTGCCTTCTGCCATGATTGTGAGGCCTCCCCAGTCATGTGGTACTATGAGTCCATTAAACCTCTTTTTCTTTATAAATTACTCAGTCTTGGGTATGTCTTTATTAGCAGCATGGAAACGGGCTAATATAGCTCATTACCTTGGTGACAAAACAATCCATACACCGAATCCTGAGACATGCAGTTTACCTATATAGCAAATCTGCGCAAATTCCCCTGAACCCCAAATAAAAGTTTTAAAAAGTCATGACTACAACATAAACCATCTGAGGGACCTTTTTAAAAACACAGCTTCCCCAGGCCAGTCTCATAGAGGTCATGTCAGTATGAATAAGGTGGATCACAGAATCTGCATTTTTACTATGCTCCCTTGCTGATTGTGATGCAAAGCTAGGTTCAAGAACCCATGCTGTAAGATGCTTCTGAACATCAGCTACCATGTCTCCATGTGGTAGAAGAGTGTTTGAACTTGCTTTACAGTCTTTGGAAGCAAATCAACATCACCTGCATATTTAATCCCCTATGTGAAAATAATTTATGTATGTACATGTTTTTTATGCCATCTATACTATATAGGTATAGCCAATCATTATCTATCTATCTATCTATCTATCTATCTATCTATCTATCTATCTATTATCTATTTATCTGTCTGTCTATCTATCTATCATCTATCTATCCATCCTATTGGTTCTGTTTCTCTGGAGAACCCTGACTAATACAGATAGTGTCCTGGAAATAAAATAAGCCTCTGAATAAATAGCAGCAGTTGTTCTTCAGATTTGAATACAGTCACCTGGCAGCTGAATGTGACTTGAAAATGAGGTCCAAGGTAAGCATGTGGCACTATCTTTTGGGAGGAAACGTTTCTTGCAGTATAGTCCCTTGCCTGTGAGGGGCACAGCATCTGAAAACAAATATATCTCCTGCTAAAATCCTAGGTTCATGTCAGCATTCAGCTAAAATCCTAGGTTCATGTTCAGCATTCTATTGAGATGACAATATTTTTTATGCTATGCAGTTAAGAATTGAAGATACCATAGGTTTTAAAGATGAATTTTTCACCAGGTCCAGTGATTACAATACTCTTAATGTTTGGTAAGTTTGGGGAAAATAATATGCCTGTTAAAATTTGGATTTTAAAAATTTGTTATGTCAGTATAATAACCACAATTTTGTCCAGTTCATTCTCAGGGTGATATGCAGCTTTTTATTTCTGAGGAGGAAGCAGTGGAGACTCAGGGACCTGGATAGAAAGTTAGCGGCCCTCTCAGAAGGAGCTCTCCCTATTGTAAATTGTTCCTATGCTACCATGGTGAACCTACCCTTTTCTGGTTATGTTCAATATCCTGGTGAAATTCTGCAGCTCCTCTTGAAAACTGCAAAGGAAAATGAGAATGGAAGCAATAAAGACTTTGAAGTCTCATATCATGAAAAAAAAAATACCTTTCAGTGGGAGAAACTTTGAGCTTAAGTGTCAGATGTGGCTGCTTAGTGCTGTGCTGTGAGCCATACACACTGAGAGCAACCCCAAAGCAACTGATTGCAGAGGAGCTGAGACAAGGTTCAGTGGCCCAGGCAGGACCTTGATGCTGAGGACCTGCTGCATGACTCATGCTGGCTTAAGGAAAACCTACTGTGGTTTGACCTTCAGACACTCTAGCAGATATAAGGATCACCTACATCGACTCTAAGGACACAGCAGAAGAACAGGAAGTGAATATGTCCTGAGCATAACTCTCCTTGTAGAAAGGAGAAACAGGGTCTGACATCCTTTACCAGAGATCAGTGAAGTAATATCTGTCTTCTTCTTACTAAGTTCAGCCCTGTGGCTTTGATCAAGGGTACCTAAAGAAATCGTGATGTATATTGTTTTCTCTTTAGAGACAACATGAGATAGATAAGGTTGCATCTGCATAATGTCTCCTTGGAAGAGAGAGGGTTATTTCCTAGAGCATATAAGGAAGAACCCCAAAGCAACTGATTGTTAAAAAAGGAGAAAATAGAAGGGAAGAAGGAGGAAGAAGAGAGTACCACATGTAAACAAAGAATGGATTGAGAGTGACATTTATCATAGTTTGTTTCGTTACAAATCAAATAGCAGACATGAACTGGCGCTCTCAGAAAAGTGAAAACAAGCACATAATTTGTTTGTGGCTCAAGAAGATATGAAGAAGTAGCTCATGTCCAAATCCTGCACACATTCCTTTCCCCCTTCTCTCCTTCTCAGTATATATTGGTTAGTTGGTTTCGTAAAGCAAATCCTGAATTGAGACAGATGGGTGGTGCCATGGAGTCTGATGAAGGAAAACACTCAAGCTCAAATTCTTCATGGCAGTATAGCTCAGGGATGGTGGATGGGGGAAATGCTGTCTCTTCCTCAACTCCTTGTGAGCCTTTCCTTCTCCTCAAGGGGAAAGAAGTTTAAGGTAGCCACGTGGGTAGGGGAAGAAAATGGAGGAGAAAGAGTACGACTCTCTGAATTGCATTGCAGATATACCTGAGGTCTCTGTAAATATTGGAGTAATTTTTCTAGTATAGTACAGGTATTTAATGAATATTCATTTTGATCCATAAAATTGAATTTTATTTTCAAGGAGAATGGTGCTTATTAAGACAGGAGGATGATACAGCCATTCATGGTGTCTCAATAGCTCAAGGACTGAAGTGAAGGCAACTGTGAAAGTCCCTAAAAATGTTACTATCAGCGAAGGGTCCTTATCCTTCAATCTTCCCATTTTCTCTGTTTCCCTTCCTAAGTTTTTTTAACATTTTCTTTTATCACTGACCCTTTCTCTGAGTCTTATGAATGAGCTGAATAACTCCTCTCTAATTTTATTTTCTACCTTTTTTTAACCAGTTCTGCCTTCTTAATTTAAATTTTTAAAATTCTCTTTTAATAAAATATTACATGTACACGGTAAATGCAAAACTTGAAAGAGAGAAAAACAGTGTACAATTTTACAAAGTTCCAGATTTTTGGTTGAACATGGATGATTAAATATTCATGTTTATTCTGTGCTCCCTCCTGAGGCCCTAGTGAAATGCTAATAAAGAAGTTCAAAATCTGTATAAACACACAAGCAGAAAGTGAACTGAAAAGATGGTGACAGCACAAGAGAGATCAAGATAACGTTGAAGGCACTGAAAGCAAATGGAGAGGTGACAAACTGCTTTAACCGAGAGAGAAAACCTGCGCCTGTAGAGGGGAAAGCTGAGAGGAAGCAGTCCTGTGCATTCTGCAGCATTCTGGAAATGCTCAAGAATTAGAAGCATCAGTTTTGATGGCGAAAAAGGTATCAGGTGTGGAGGGTAGAGGGGAAAGAAATAGGAAGATTAACGGAAAGACTAGCCTTAAGAGGAAGCAGTTGGAACTCAGTGTCACCCTCCTATGTCCTTTGCCACCCTGTACCACAGGCTGCAAGCTACCTCAAATCTGGCAGAAGATTAAAGGTTGAATCTGATTATTTTGACCTAGACAGTCTCTGGATTACAGAATACTAGAGATATCTGAGAATGAAGTGAGGTGCCATAGACAAAACAGGGGGATTAAGTGAAATTCCATATTTCTAGTATTAAGTCCATCAGCTCCTGTGTCCAATTCAGTTTAAAATTCTAGTTTTCCAAATAATTTTTCATCAGAATCTAACATTTGTTGATGCTGATGAGAAATCTAATTCCAGTGGGTTACCCCAATTGGCAATTTTTTTTACTTTTCTCTCCATACACATCTGGATTATTTTTCCCCCTTATCTTTGGTGTTCTAGTTTTGCTAGACTATGTTTAAGTGTAAGTCTTTTTAATTCGGTGATAATCACACTTTGTGGACTATTTTTATCTAAATATACGATGTCCTTCAGTTGTGGGAAAATTTGTTCTATCACTTCTTTAGTAAATCTCTCTCTTCTGATTCTTTTTTTCTAGGACAAATATTATTTGCTTGTTTTATCTCCAAGATTGATTTTCTGTGTAGTAGTATATTTCAGTGCATTTTTGACTGTTTTCTTCTGTGTCCTGAGAGTTTCTCTCAATTTTGTTTTCAGACCATCTGCTGATTTTATAAGTTTTGGCAACAGTATTTTGGTTTTAAAGAGCTCTTTATGGTTGTTGAATTTTTGTTGTTGATTCTTTTAGGATATATTTAACTAGATATTTTTGAATGTTCTCTTTTATTCTTAGAATTTCGTTACCCTTGGCATCAGGCTTTCTAATTCTTTTCTTGATATTTATGTCTGTTGCTTCATACTGAGGACTAGTCCTCCCTGCTGTCCCTTTGTATTACAAGAAGGAAGGACTATATAACTATAGGTATTTCCTGTGTTATTGTTTATGTAGGTCTGTTTTCCAATAGGTTTCCTTGAAGATGTGGTTTAGTTAAGGACCTTGAGATAGGAAAATTAGCCTGGATCATCCAGGTGGACTCAATGTAATCACGTGGGTTTTTAAAATTGGAGAAACATTCCCTGCTGTGGTCAGAGGGAGACATGACTATGGTTGAATGATCAAAGAGGCGAAACATTGCTGGCTTTGAAGATGGAGGGAGGGGTTGCGGACCAAGAAATATGTGCAGCCTGTAGAAGCTGGAAAACAGATTCACTCCTAGAGTCTTCAGAAAGGTATATTGCTGATAACTTGATTTTAACCCAATGAGACTCATGTTGAACTTCTAACTCACAGAGCTGCAAAAATAAGTTTGTGTTGTTAAGACATCAAGTTTGTGATAATTTGTTATAGCAACCATATGTCAATTTGCAGCCTTTTATTTAGAATATGTGAACAAGGGTTTGATGCTGCTTTCAACCTCCTCACTCTTGAATCCCCCAAACCTCCTCCCGACTCTCCACCAGTGCACCAATGCCAGATTGAAGGGTTACTCATTACAATTTACACTGTAGTCTCTCATAGTTGTTTTTTTTTCTGTGACTTTCACTTCTCTAGTTAAATCATCATGTCCTTTACATTTTTATTCTTTTATCAGTGGGAATTTCGGAAAGATAGGCAGTGAGCAGGCATGGTCATCTGATATCTGGAATTAGAAGCATTATTCGTGGACTTCTTATAAGTGAGAGACAATCTACAGGCAAAAAGAAGCAAGGCAATGAGGATCCCGAGGACAGATTTGATTTCCTGTTGCTAGAAACAATCACAGTCCCAGATAAGAGGCTTCCTAATGTTAAAAAAAGGTCCCTATTGCCCCGAGGAAAGGCAGAGTGTTTCTCTCTTCTCATTTTCCCTAAAATTGATCTCCTGGTGTGATAGTTACTCTTTGAGCCCCAGGGTCTACAGTGGGTGGAAAGAAAAGGCCTCTTTCAGAAGAACAGCCTTGCTGTTGCCACAATCAACACTACCTTGTTTTACAAGACTTGATTCATTCATGTAAAACTGCTGGTGGCCTATCTGTGTCAGATTTCATGATCAAACAGCTCACATATCTTTTTTCCTTTTAGATGTTTTTCTTAGCTCTGTTCTGCTGGTGGTACTCCTTCTTGGATTCCAGGGTAAATGCAAATGTATTTTTACTCTGTCCTCAGTTCCTTCAGAAATTATTTATGTTTTATTTTGCAAAGCCTTCATCAATCCTCTCAGTTTTTTTCTGTAGATACTAAAGTCAATCAATGATGTCTTGATGATGTAGTACCCAGAATTGGATGTAATACTCTGGTTATGTTCCCAGCAAATTGCAATGTTATTTTACTCTCTTATCTGAATATCATATTATAATTTTTGTTGATCTAAAGCCTCTGTATCTTTGTAATTCTGCTTGAAGAAGAAAAAGATAATCCTATTTTGTTTTCCTGGATGAGGGCTCTTGTTCTAGGTGTCAGGCCTCTGAACCCAAGCTAAGCCATCATAACCCCTGTGTCCTGCACATATACATCCAGATGGCCTGGAGCAACTGAAGAACCACAAAATAAGTGAAATAGGCAGTTCCTGCCTTAACTGATGACATTCCACTGTTGTGATTTGTTCCTGCCCCACCCTAACTGATGGATTGAACTTGTGACATTCCTTCTCTTGGACAATGAGTCTCAGGAGCTCCCCACCAGAGCACCTTGTGACCCCCGCCCCTGCCAGCAAGAGAAAACCCTCTTTAATTGTAATTTTCCACTACCTACCCAAATCCTATAAAACTGCCTCACCCCATCTCCTTTGCTGACTCCTTTTTAGGACTCAGTCTGCCTGCACCCAGGTGATTAAAAAGCTTTATTGCTCACACAAAACCTGTTTGGCGGTCTCTTCACAGATGCGTGTAACACTAGACTTTTATTTTGTACATCTGATCTTATTTTTAATTTTACCAAAGTAGGTATCTCCACATCCTACCACATCCTCCTCTCAACCTGATGCTCACTGCAATAAGGCTATTTGAAACTCAGCTAAAAGAGTTGATTTAACTATTTTGCTTAAAGAATGTCTCCACTGTTTTATACAAAGATACTAAGGGACTCCAAAATCTGCTAGATTCATTGTGTGATCTTTTCTCTGTAAATTCCTCCTCTCTTTTACAGTCCTCATTTTTCATTGAGGCCAGGATTAATGTAATATACTACAGAGGGCAACGTAGTACAGATTAGGGAAGAAAGAAACGTTCACTGGAAGTTTTTGACAGGTCTGCACACAAGGAAAGCCCAGGTTTGCTTCTTGTGGGGAGTCTGTATCCTCGGTCCTGAATCTGGCCTCCAGAGGGTGATGTTGACAAGGGACAGATGGCTGTTTCCAATGATGATCAACACTTTCTGCTCAGCCCCTTCTTCCTGCAGCTGGCTTACTGAAGCACTGTCACTGGAGTTCTTTGAAGATGGGAAAAATGGGGAGAATCAAAGATTGAAAAGCACTCAAGGTAAGAAAGTGGCTGGAACCCAGGTCTTGAGAATAGCGAGTGTGAGGAAGGTTGGGCTAGGCAAGTCTCTTGTTTTGGTAAAAATACAAGACCTTCCGTTTCTCCTCAAGTACCTTTCAGGGGACCCACTGGTTAAAGACATCAAAGGCTTTGAGGCTGAATTTATGAAGAGTAGATTCTTCTTTAACCTGAGGAAACCCTCTGGGCAGTGGAGTGACATGGCTGAGTACTTCTGTGCCGTGAATGCCACAGTGTATGGGACCGCAAAGGGAGCTGAACACAAACTTCGTAAGGTGCTAGGGAGAATAACTACCTCTGCAAGATTTTGGATTCTGACACAGTAGAAACCGTGATGTTAGTTTTTTTAAAATGTATTTTAATTTTATGGATACATAGTAGGTGAATATGTTTATGGAGTACATGAGATATTTTGATACAGGCATTCAATGCATAGCAATGACATCACGTAAAATGGGGTATCCATCCCCTGAAACATTTATCCTTTGTGTTACAAACAACCCAATCATACTCTTTTAGTTATTTAAAAATGTACAATTAATTATTATTGACTGTAGTTACCCTGTTGTACTATCAAATGCTAGGTCTTATTCATTCTTTCTTTTTTTTTGTACCCATTAAACATCCCTCCTCTCCCCCACCCTCCCACTATCCTTCCCAGCCTCTAGAAACCATCCATATGTTCTACTCTCTATCTCCATGAGTTCGATTGTTTTGATTTTTAAATCCCACAGATAAGTGAGAACATGCAATGTTTGTCTTTCTTGCCTGGCTTATTTCACTTAGTGTAATGACCTCCAGTTCCATCCAAGTTGTTGCTGTGAACCCAAAAGTATGTGAGACGGTTCTCAATCCATTTAGAAAGTTTATTTCCCAAGGTTAAGGACGCATCTGTGACACAGCCTCAGGAGGTCCTGATAACATGTGCCCAAGGTGGTTGTAGTACAGCTTACTTATATACAGTTTGGGGAAACATGATACATCCGTCAACACATGTAAGATTTACAGTGGTTTGATCTGGAATGGCAGTACAGCTTGAAGGGGAGTTTCCAGATCACAGGTAGATTAAAAAATTTTCTGATTGGCAATTCTTTATTATCAGTAGAAAGCAATGTCTGGGCTATAATTAGGGGTTGTGGAGACCAAAGTTTTATCACACAGATGCAGCCTCCACGGAGCAGGCTTCAGAGAGAATAGATTGTAAATGTTCTTATCAGACTGAAAGTATGTGTTGCTGTTAATGCCAGTAAGCTTTTCTTCAATTCCAAAAGGGAAATTCAAAAGGGAGGGGAATATAATGAGGTATGTCCAATCACTCCTTCCCATCGTGGCCCAAACTATTTTTTCAGGTTAGCTTCGGAATGCCCTTGGCTGAGAGAAGGGGTCCATTCAGATGGTTGGAGGTCTGAGAATTTTGTTTTGGTTTATATTACAAATGACAGGATCTCATTGTTTTTTGAAATAATGATGTTCTTATTCCACAGTATGGAGATGCTTAGGGACTTGCTGGGTGAGTGTGAAGCTGCTATATTTTAAATGGTTGAATATGGAAATTGTGACATGGCACAGAGTTTTGCTTTTCATTCACCATTTTATCTTTCAATATCCAGAACAACAGGTGAAGTTCCTTTTGTAAGCATATCTTCTTCTTGCATAGTTACTGCTCTCTCAACTTGGTAATTTTAAAGTAGTTTCCCTGGAGTCAGCACTCTGTGCTGATTATTTTCTCTCCTTTTTAAGTGCTTCATTTAGGAAGAAGGAGATTTATTAGGATGCTCAATGGCTTAGAACAATGGCATGCTCATGTAGAGTCTAGTAACCTTGTCAGGAAAACTGAAGAAAGGAGAGTGAATAACTCAAATTCATTTTTTTTTCTTTAGTAGTTTTTTACAGAACTTTTTTTTTTTTTTTTTTTTTTTTTTTTTTTTTTTTGAGACAGAGTTTTGCTCTTGTTGCCCAGGCAGGAGTGCTGCAATCTTGGCTTACCGCACCTCTGCCTCTCAGGTTCAAGTGATTCTCCTGCCTCAGCCTCCCAAGTAACTGGGATTACAGGCGTGCGTAACCACGCTTGGCTAATTTTTTGTAGTATTAGTAAAGAAGAGGTTTCTCCATGTTGGTCATGCTGGTCTCGAACCCCTGACCTCAGGTGATCCACTCACCTCGGCCTCCCAAAGTGCTGGAATTATAGGCGCGAGCCACCGTGCCTGGCCCTAAAGAGCTATTAAGGAGGAACAAAATGCTAGGTCTGCTTGGCAAGTCCCATTTATTTTTTGTTTTTCCCACTTATAAAGACCAATTCTTATTCTTTTCATATCTTAAATTCTGCAAATCAACTTTATAAATCTTCAAAATTGGTGAAATAGTAACTTTTGCCAATTCTTCCAAATGATGTTATTTTAGTTTTTACTCTTATTCCAGTTTCATATGATTTTACAGTTGGAATATTAGAAATGAATTCTTACCTGTTTAACATTGTGATAATTAAGTATGTGCAAAATTTAGCAATGTTTGGCCCCTGAAGATATTCTAATTAAGTGTAGTAATGGGAATAAAAAGGTCGAAGGTCATGTGATAGATGTATGACTTCCCCTGGCTAGGAAGAAAAAAATATACAAACACTTTTTAGCCTTCTTACTTGAAGCTTTCAAGGTTAATAATGACTTGAAGAAAGGTAAAGAGAAAGAGGAGGAGGAGGGTTGGGCTTTTTTATTGTCTACTTCCTGATGCTGTCATGAGTAAGAAGAATAGGAATCCGAAGATATAGATAATAATAGTGGATTGTTTCCAATGATTTACCTAAGACAAAGGGGACACCAGTAGGGATCAGCATTATTTTTCAGGTCATAGTGATATGGCTATTTGTGGCATATACATTTGGAAGATTTCTGGAAATGAAGTAAGATATATAAAATTATTGATAAGAAATATATACTTATTTAAAGGCTTGTTCAGATTATATTCTCTACTATCCCCGAGAGACTGATGATCTTTATAAGACTTAAAAACACAACTCAGTCCTGTGTTCCAGAATGACTGCAATGGGTACTTTATACACTGCATATGAGAAGGAGAAATGGCAATTACTTTCAATTCCAAACTGAGGTTCAGTACCGAGGAAATATAACTGCTGGCACCAAGAACCTCAAGCACCTGGAAATGCATTTTCTGCCCTCACACCAACAACCCTGTTTGAGATGTCAGAGTAGTTTTATTTATATGATTGTTTTATAAATGTAAAGAACTTTATATAATATATATATTAAGAAGAAGGTAGAAATATTTAATTTCTAACACAATTATATTTGCCATATGAGCAGACTGTACCATTTTAAAACAATATTATATTATTTCTATCTCTTGATATCAATAAATACAGTTACACATAAATACCAAGTTTCAAATTTTAAAAAATAAATAAAACATTACAAATAAAATTGCCATCTCTTTTATTTTCCTCCTCAGTTTTAATGCCTTCATCCCTCTCTCAAACCTGTTATGAACTTTTTTCTCTACTCCATGTTTTGTATTTCTAAACATAGATATTTTAAGCAATGTGTGGTGCTGTGTTTTGTGTATTTAAAATTTACATGAATGCAATCCAATTGTATGTGTAATTATGAAACTTGATTTCTTACCTAAAATATTTTTGAGATATAGAAAAATTTATATATGTAGATATATTTCATTGCTCTTATTTGATATATAGTATTCCATTTTATGAATATATTATATGTGCCTTTTGATGCACATTGGATTGTGCAAGGCCATCAGCAGTGATAGTCTTAGACTCAGTTACACAATCAAGTTTACAAAGCTCAATAGGCCACATAGGTACTGGTTTCCCTCACACCCTAAGTGTTCTCAAGAGGAGTCCTTTCAGGTGTCTATACGGTTCACAGATTATTCTTTTTGCAATGCCTCCCTCCCCTTCTCCCACATCAAGTGCTAAAGTGTGAGGGAATAAGACCCAACAGGCCATCCAGACTTAGAAACCCCATATCCCAAATAGAAACCAGTATCTCCTGTAACAGTTATAAAAGTCACTGCTCCAAAACTATGACATCTTAAAAAGTATTCACAGTCCATTTACAGTCCAGATGCAGTTTATCAATCAGGATCATTTTTACCATAACAATCTTACTTGGTAATACAGCTGACATTCTACCTTTATTGGATTTCCAGAGAAACAGAGATTAGTAAGTTAATCTAATTTTTTCATGTAGAAGGAGAAAGAATTTTGTTAATCCTTTATTCAATGAGTGTTTCTAATCTTTTATTATAAAAATTCTACAAGGAATACAATTATGTTTCCTTATATATAGATACAGAATGTTTTATCTTATATACCCTGAAGTGGCATTTGCTGGGTTATATGATTCACATCTTAAAAAATTTACTTGCAATTGCCAAATTGCTCTTGAAATACTCTTAGCAAGTTTTCCCCTCATTAGCAGCATAGAAGAACTCCTGTCTCTTTACACCCTTGTAAACACTTGTTATTTCTTATATAACACCCCACCCTCTCTATCTGTGTTTCCTGCATTTCTCAAATAAACTACTTACAGTCATTTTTTAAGATTTGCTTCTGGAAGAACCCAATGTAAGAGATTTGGTACAGAAGTGGTCATACAGAGCAAATACATAAATGAGATTTTGGAATTAAATTATTCATGGCCAGAAGGGAACAAGGATCCCATTATTAGCAGTAGGTGCAGCGGTGATAAGTAGTGAAAGATCACAGCATCATAATTATTAATTGTGGTGAATTGGCATGGGGTTCATGTGTAAGCTGTTGCGGTAACTTATGCGATATACTTAGGGTTTGAGAAGTACTGTGATAATGGTAATTTTATGTGCTGTGGAGCTGGTTATTTATTGTCAGGTGCCATCAGGGAAGAGCAATAACAAAATGGAAGCAGCCGAGACCACTGTGTCTTTCACCATCTCTAATCAGTGGTGATCTTTGGAAGATAATGGCTGCTGCTTCCTATCTGCCTTTCAAATCTTGTGCAAATGCTCTTTTGTATTCAGAATTACAAAAAGAAGGGGATTCTGGGCACTGTCTTTTCCAGTGCAGCCACATCAACAATAGAATAATCCAATATAGAAAGCCAAGAGCCAAGTTCAGTGATGGCTGCTTAGTTCACCGGTGTGCTCTATTGCACACTGTCAACTGGGCGTCTTTCCCGTCCCTTTACTATACTCCTTTGCTTTGCTAGGGAAGAAACACAAACTACAATTCACACAAGCCCTTTCATTCATTTAGTTTTAATTCTACAAACAAGAGGCATTTGGGAATAATATCGGGCAAGCAGAAAAGAAAGAGAAACCATTATTCTTCTGTAGGGGCTATGTGCAGGCAGCCCAGATTACCAGCTGTGGTTGACTTCTGGGTTTTTTCTTAAGAATCACTCATTTTGGTGTCACAGGCAGCTGGAGGATGCATCACACCTCAAAATTTCATGTAATCAGTCTTTCTTATCTTTGCTTCATTAGCCCTTCCAATGGTTGGATGTCTAATTTTGTGTATTAAATCTTACTTTTTAAAATAATTTTAAAAATAACTTTTATTTTAGAAAGTTAATATGTGCGTCATAGAAAGCTGAAAAACACAAGAAGGAAAGAACAAAGTCATTCACCATCACAAGCACTTTATAGTTTGATATGTCCTGTGTGTGTATATAGACAACATCCAATTTTATGTGTGATTGAAATCATACAGTATATATGATGCTTTTCCACACACCATGAATATTTACCAATTCAAAATCCCAAAGCTATATGAGCATTTTGATAACAAAGAATATACCACATCAACTCAATCTGTTAGAAAAAAAAGTAATCCTGCCTTTCTTGGGGACAAAAATTTCATAGAAGACAAAAATGGAAACAGGCCTCTAGGTAAAAGTACTGTCAGAGTTACAATTAAAATACCACATTCCCTTTAATGGTCAATTTAAAAAGAGATGTAAAGCGACAGAGTACACTAAGTATAAGGTTTCTAAGAGAATTCATTTTCAGATTTGTACTATTAAAATATTAGCAAGAACGTATGTTTTCATTGCATTACTTAGTGTATTCCTATAGTACAGCCCAAAGAGATGCACATACATCAATAGCTATTATCAAAATGTAAATATAAACATATCTGCATACACCTCTCCCTTTATACTTCCTTCTGCCCTTCAGCTGCCAATCTACTGAACACATCCTGATATATATACTGCTCAGAGGTGGTTTAACAACAATTCCATGTCCAAGGTGCATCTTTTCTATCAAGTATAAAAAATATATTTACAAAGTGGCTAACCCACCAGCTCTACTTTTTCTCATATGTTGTCACCTCAGGGCCTGTATAAAGCTTAGATGTTGCAAAATAAAGATTGAACTTTATCCACGATAAGCACAGGCAAGTTACAAAAATGCACATATAAACCTATGGTTATAATCTAAAAAAGTCACCTAGATATGGAAATATTAGCAAAGAGCCCTTCCCTCCATCCTTCCTCTTCTTTCTCTTCCTCTTCTTTCACCATTCTAGTGACTAAGTACCAGATTACATCCAGCTCCAAGAGATGGATTAACAAAGGTCACTGCCAGTAGATAGGCCTTCTTAAAAATCAGCAAAAGGACATTTATAAAGGGATTATTTTACCACCTCTACCTTTGACATACTTTGGGCATTAGAACTTGTTTATCTTTTAATATACAGCAATATTAACAAAAACACATACAGAAAAATGGTTAGACGATCTGACCTAATCCAACTCACAGGCACAAAACTTCTCTCTGCATACTTCCTGTTCCCCCTATCTCCAACCATACAATGAAGTCAGCATACTCTCCAAGACATCAAGTTTAACAATTCCATTCCCCAAATGCAACTACTCCTGTGAAATCACAAAAAATACTCAAATAGTGTTACTTTAGCCTTCTTAATGTACATACTTTAACATATGTTATGTATACTTTGAAATATCCAGAAAGACTAGATGTTCAAATAAGAACTTAAGTTTTCCATTATACACAGAGTAACATTGAATTAACTACTAATACTATAATGTGATAGAGTTAGTTTACTAACTCTATACCTTTGTCATACACTGGTGACCTCTTTAGCATCTAGAAAGACTAGCTATAAATTAGGATTAATGTGTCCTTTATATACACTATGTACAGATAAGGAAAACAAAATGCACAGAAGTAAGAGACAATGGCTAAGCTTGCCTCATTGTAAGTACATTGCCACAGAGCTCTTTACACTTCCTTCTCCTCCCAGGAGCCAGCACACAAACATAATGTGCTCCAGCTCCCAATCAACATTTCATATGAATTTTAAGAAACAGATATTTTTAAAATGTGTTATTTTCTACCTCTACTTTTAACGTCTATGAAGCACTTTAGAACACCAAGAAAGGCAAGATAGGCCGGGCATGGTGGCTCACGCCTGTAATCCCAGCACTTTGGGAGGCCGAGGTGGGTGGATCACCTGAGGTCAGGAGTTCAAGACCAGCCTGGCCAACATGGCGAAACGCCATCTCTACTAAAAATACAAAACAATTAGCTGGGCATGGTGGTGAGTGCCTGTAATCCCAGCTACTTGGGAGGCTGAGGCAGGAGAATCGCTTGAACCCGGGAGGCAGAGGTCGCAGTGAGCTGAAATCGTGCCATTGTACTCTAACCTGGGCTACAAGAGTGAGACTCTGTCTCAAAACAAAAACCCCCCAAAAAACCACACCAAAAAACTAGATATATACAGAACAGAGGTCTCAGAAATAACGCCACACATCTACAACCATCTGATCTTTGACAAACCTGACAAAAACAAGCAATGGGGAAAGGATTCCCTATTTAATAAATGGTGTTGGGAAAACTGCCTGGCCATATGCAGAAAACTGAAACTGAACCTCTTCCTTACACCTTACACAAAAATTAACTCAAGATGAATTAAAGACTTAAATGTAAGACCTAAAACCATAAAAACTCTAGAAGAAAACCTAGGCAATACCATTCAGGATGTAGGCATGGACAACGACTTCACGACCAAAACACCAAAAGTAATGGCAACAAAAGCCAAAATTGACAAATGAGATCTAATTAAACTAAAGAGCTTCTGCACAGCAAAAGAAACTATCATCAGAGTGAACAGGCAATCTACAGAGTGGGAGAAAATCTTTGCAATCTACCTGTCTGACAAAGGGCTAATATCCAGAATCTACAAAGAACTTAAACAAATTTACAAGAAAAAAACAAACAACCCCCATGAAAAAGTGGGCGAAGGGTATGAATAGACATT
Source organism: Rhinopithecus bieti (assembly GCF_001698545.2). Taxonomy (NCBI): domain Eukaryota; kingdom Metazoa; phylum Chordata; class Mammalia; order Primates; family Cercopithecidae; genus Rhinopithecus; species Rhinopithecus bieti. The sequence continues at coordinate 253,892 of NW_016815584.1, read as the reverse complement.
TCTCCAAAGAAGACATTTATGCCGCCAACAAACATGAAAAAAAATCTCATCATCACTGGTCATTAGAGAAATGCAAATCAAAACCAAGAGATAACATCTCACGCCAGTTAGAATGGTGATCATTAAAAAGTCAGGAAACAACAGATGCTGGAGAGGATGTGGAGAAATAGGAACGCTTATACACTGTTGGTGGGAGTGTAAATTAGTTCAACTATTGTGGAAGACGGTGTGGCGATTCCTCAGGGATCTAGAACCAGTAATACCATTTGATCCAGCAATACTCAAAGGATTAGAAATCATTCTGCTATAAAGACACATACACACGTATGTTTATTACAAGACTGTTCACAATAGCAAAGACTTGGAACCAACCAAAATGCCCATCAATGATAGACTGGATAAAGAAAATGTGGTACATATACACCATGGAATACCATGCATCCATAAAAAAAGGACTAGTTCATGTCTTTTGCAGGGACATGGATGAAGCTGGAAACCATCATTCTCAGCAAACTAACACAGGAACAGAAAACCAAACACCACATGTTCTCACTCATAAGTAGGAGTTGAACAATGAGAACACATGGACACAGGGAAGGGAATATCATACACCGGGACCTGTCAGCGGGAGGGGGTCTAGGGGAGGGATAGCATTAGGAGAAATACCTAATGTGAATGATGGGTTGATAGATGCAGCAAACCACCATGGCACATGTATACCTATGTAACAAACCTGTACATTCTGCACATGTACCCCAGAACTTAAAGTAATAAATAAATAAATAAAATAAAAAGACAAGATATTTCAAAAAATTTCTTAGTATTGTCAACAATATACACAGTAGTGAGGAATAAAATGCACACCTAAAACAGTGGTTATAATATGAAAATGTCTCCTAAGCATGACTAGTCTGGAATAGAACCTTCTCTTCATTCTCACTGCCTTCTGCTCCATGGCCTCTAACCCACTGAATGAACGTGGTGGTGTGTTGCTCCTGGGGTCACTTCTAGAGCTGGTCTAACAAATTTCGTTTCAAAAAGTCGTTTCCAGAAGGTGTTTGCTTTCTACGATTTTTTAAAAGAACAAATGGGCATTTACAAGACATGTGATTTTATTTATTTATTTATTTATTTTTTTGAGATGGAGTTTCACTTTTTTGCCCAGGCTGAAGTGCAATGGCGCGATCTCGGCTCACAGCAACCTCCGCCTCCTGGGTCCAAGTGATTCTCCTGCCTCAGCCTCCCAAGTAGCTGGGATTACAAGCATGTGCCACCATACCCGGCTAATTTTGTATTTTCAGTAAAGATGGGGTTTCCGCATGTTTGTCAGGCTGGTCTCGGACTCTGGACCTCTGGTGATCTACCCGCCTCGGCCTCCCAAAGTGCTGGGATTACAGGTGTGAGCCACCACGCTTGTGAGCCACCACGCTTGGCTGACGTGTGATTTTTCTAACTATATTATATGTCAGCAACCTCTTTAAATCTAGAATGGCTAGGTGGAGCAAAAATTTTCTTTTAAAAGGTTGAGGGAAAAGTTGAGAGTAGCTTTTTCATATTATTTACCTGGGCCTTCTGTAAAGGCCAGTAAATCCTCCCAAATGGTGGTAGGCATTTCCAACCCACCAAATGTGGCATGCGATTTCTCTCTTTGGATATCAAGGTCTGGTTGAACAAAGAGCAACCACCCAATGGCCTGCTAACCACTCCACCTATCCTTGTGGGGGCTCTGCTTACCTTCCAGGCCCTTTTAGGCCTTTGTCCATCATTTCTGGTGGTTTTGGGAGAAGGTAAAGTCTTGTCTAACTGGGACAAAGTGGCCAGCCCGGGACCTGCATCTGTGCAACTCCATGGCCTAATGAAGCTCCTGAGCTTGTGTCTCTAGGCCCGCCTTCTTGGGTTCTCTAAATTACTGCAGCCCTCAGCACCTTCTGGCAGCTGCCATTCTTCTCCCTCTGCCACATCCATTTCCTCCCAAAGGCACGGTGTCCTCCGCAGCTCGGTGAGGCCTTCGCCAAGGCTCAGGAGGATTTCTAGATGTTCTAAAGTGCTTTATAGCCCAGCGAGGTCTGGGTTCAGAGAGGCAGGGCCCCATCTCATCCTCCTCGCCGTGCGCTGCTTCTCACCACATTGTCTGCCTGAACTCTAAATGTCTTTCTACTGAACATTTTTGGATTGTTTTATGAGGAGATCGAAGACCACCTGGTGGCCATCAAGCAGATCATCCAGAGGCAAAACTCCTTAACTGAGGAATTCAGAAGTAGTTGTTAATCGACGTCCCTATTATCAAAACCAGGCTCCTTTCCCAAAAATGTGTAAGTAGCTAGAATTTCTATACATCTCTGGAATGTGTGTATATTGAAACTTATTGTGCAGCCCTTGCTGACATCAAGGCACCAAAATGTCTACAAATGTAATCATTTATCCTGACCTAGGGGGCTAATATGGTCCAAATTACCCTTAAGCTCCTGCTTTAAGGTTCATAAACACTCCTAAGGAAAAATCCACCATGGCTTGCTCAGTCCGCTCTTGCTGAAGTGCCCTGTTGCACTCCTCTATAGCTTTGTTTCTAATAAAGCTTTCCTTTTCAAACCCACACTGCTGTGGGTAAATTCTTATTACCGTGAGCCAATCACTTTCCGTTGCCATGGTGCTGACACCTAGCCCAACATTTCTGTTTGCCAGACTGATTTTTGACTGACAACACATCTGTGTGAATTCAAGTCCTTGAAACAGAGCTTCTGAGGCTTGAAGTCAGACCATTTGAATACATCTGTTATCAGTTGGGAATTTGCTTAAGCATTTTTTTCATTGATTACACAGTTCTACTGTATTTCACTCAAATCTACTGCTACGGTTCCTCTATGACATTCATCTCCTTATGAAATCATGGTGATACGGCTTGGACCTGTGTCCCCACCCAAATCTTGTGTTCAATTGTAATCCCCAGTGTTGGAGGTGGGGCCTGGTGGGAGGTGGTTGGATTACTGGGGTGGATCTTTCATGAATAGTTTAGCACCATTCCCTTGCTTCTGTTCTTGAAATAGTGAGTGAGTTCTTGTGAGATCTGGTTGTTTAAAAGTGTGTGGCAGCTTCCTGCACTCTCTCTCACTCCTGTTTTTGCCATGTAAGATGCCGTGCTTCAGCTTTGCCTTTCACCATGATTGGAAGCTTCCCAAGGGTCCCAGAAGCATAAGCCTCTATGCTTCCTGTACAGTCTGCAGAACCGTGAGCCAATTAAATCTCTTTTCTTTATAAATTACCCAGTCTCAGGTATCTCTTTACAGCAATGCAACAATAGACTAATACACCAGGTGTGGAAAATAGATTCCCTCAAAGGAATGGAGGGTGGTTACAATACTAAGGACAAGGTTTCCTTGGAAAAAGTAAAGAAATTTAGGGACAGTGAAACTGCTCACTCCATATTTCTGCTTAGACTTCAGGTAGAGTCAGTTAGATGAATGGGCCAAAAGAACCAGGAAAAGGAGGAAGATACAGCTTGATCACAGAGATCTGGCACCGGGTAAGAGGGCAAAGGAAGAGAGCCTTTGTATAGACCCAAATAATACCCAGATCTAAATTTGCTTCCCAAGTTTAGGGTTTGTTAATATTGACACCTTGCTGCAGGACCATGTAGCTGCTGTCTCTGAATTCAGGGAGAGTCAATGTTCCAGGAAGCGCAATGGAAGGCTTCCAGGTTCAAAGATAAATGTTAGTGGACTGGCAGAAAAACGACATCCTTCTTACCAAGTTTGTCCTGGGAACATCCAGAGATTTTTATTATAAGTTGACTACACAAGAACAGTGAGAGTAAACAGCATTTGTTTTAGCTACTGTGACTTCAGTACTACTGTGAAAGAAAAATTTGTGAATATTGGAGTTTCTTCCTCATGCTGATCCCAGAAGTGCTTCACTGATACCTTGTCTGTCTGCTTAGATCAGTGTTCTCAAAGATTATTTTGTAAATGCATATAACACTGGCTGTATCACAAACACCTGAGGAGATTTTTAACTTCCAGGACCTTGATTCTGAACATTTTGATTCTGTAAGTGAAGAGATCTCCAGATCTGTATTTTAAAGATGATCACCAACTAACTCTTACATGAAGAGAAGTGTCATCCTTGCTATACATCATTCTATACATAAGCAGATGTGTCTCTACCAATCCTGGAAGCTGAGATGGAGCTTATTCTTTGGTCTTTTGAGGCAAATCCAAATTATTTGAGCATCTTATCCTGTGATAAAAGTAACTATTGGTCAATAGTATTGGTGGATGGACATATGTAGAGGGTATATAATCAAGGCTAAATGTCCATTAAAAGTTTAATATCACAACATTTTGCCTCATGCACATAGGCCAGTCACATTATCTGGGAATCATTTCTTCTCCTATAGGAAAAGAAAGTGATGCCGGATAATTGGATTCAATGACTTTAATTACTATATTTTTTCATTACTAAGAGTTATAGGTTCTTTACTTTTTAATCAATATATATACAAGATAAAATTCCATTTTTCTTTGAAAAGAATTTATTGTGTTTCTATAATTGATGCCTTAAATGTGAAGCAATATGATGTTTCAAGTAGTAGCAATTCCTCAACCAAAGACCATTCATTTATTCATGCATTTGTGTATTTAAGAAGTGTTTCCTAACCACCTGCTGAGTGTATGGCATTGTACTAGGTATGGGAATACAGCAGTGAAAAAAAGCTTAAGTCTCTGTCATCTCAAATAATCTACTAATAATTAAACATGTGCTACTGACATTCTTCCGGTTTTACCCTAAAAACCTGCTTATATGATATTTTAGTGGATCATGGGGTGGGCAAAGATGGCTAAATAAGAAAAAGTAAAATGAATTATCCTCAGAAATGTCGTGGTATGAAAATAACTTGCAAGTCAGACAGTGTGCTGTAAAAAATGGGGTTATAAAAAAGACCAACTATTCTTCGGATATACAAAGAACTATCAAAACAGGGAACATGTGTCTTAAAAAAAAAAAAAAAAAAAAAGCCAGAAGTGAAGATACAGGGTGGACTTTTGAGAGAACAGTCAACAATCTTTTGAGTTTGGGATCTTGCCCACAAGGGGGTGCATCTTCCTAACACATTCACATTTCCTGCTCGCTCTCATCCCTTCAGTGTGACCTTAATCTTTCCTCACATTAAGAAGACAAGACCCAAGGACACCAGAGGGTCTAAAAATGAACTCTTTTCCAGGACCAGCTATTGCACTATTCTTAATGTTTGGTAAGTAAAATGGCACTTAAAACTTAGAATCTTTTGTTCCATTATGTTGATGTAATCTGTAACCACCGTTTTCTCTAAGGGGTACAGCTCAGATCATGTCTAAGATAACTTGGTATAACTTATTTTTTTTTTTTTTCAGGGGAAATCAATGGAGATTCAGTGGTCCAGACAGAAGGTCAAGTCCTCCTTTCTGAAGGGGATTCCCTGATTGTGAACTGCTCCTATGAAAGCACACAGTACCCTTCCCTTTTCTGGTATGTCCAATATCCTGGAGAAGGTCCACAGCTCCTCCTGAAAGCCATGATGGCCAATGACAAGGAAAGCAACAAAGGTTTTGAAGCCACATACCATAAAGAAACCACTTCTTTCCACTTGAAGAAAGACTCAGTTCAAGAGTCAGACTCAGCGGTGTACTTCTGTGCTCTGAGTGACACAGTGACAGGGACTGCAGGGGAAGCTGAGCACAAACTCTGAGCGGAATGAGGAACCTGGCTGCTGAGTGTTAGCCACTGTGATCCACTCTGGTTAGGGACCAGGAGCTACTCTACTATTGTTGATGCCCACCACTCACCCCAGGCACTCTTAGTGTGAAAGCCATCCAAATAAATGCTAAAACACGATAGAATAACTAAAAGTAAAAATGCCTCACACCAGATACTTTAACAGTGAGAATGAAAACAGAATGTCACCAAAGTTCTTCAACCTTGTTTGAAATTTGTGATTTAAAAAGTATAAAACCTCAAGATAAATGAAATGGTCTAGCTGTTTATCCCTGTATAAAATGTAGCCTCCTGACCTTGTCTCAGGCCATCCAAAGTAATAGTAATGTTTACAGACACAGATGTGACAGATGAAGTTGCAAATGCTTAATATATACCTGAATGGGTATACATTCAGCTGGGGCAAGTTGGGGTGATTTCTTAGGAAAACTTCTGCCCAACAAATAATAGGTTCTTAAAGAAAAAAAAAGAATTATAAATGGAAGAAGTCAAATTTTCCTTGTTTGCAGATGATATGATTTTATATTTGGAAAACCTAAAGACTCCACAAAAAACCTTAGAACTAAAATTCAGTAAACTTGCAAGATACAGAATCAACATACAAAATCAGTAGCATTTCTATATGTCAACAGTAAACAATCTGAAAAAGAAATAAAAAAGTAATCCTATTTATGATGGCCACGAATGAAATTAAATAACTAGGGATTAACTTAATCAAAGAAGTGAAGATCTCTATAATGAAAAGTATAAAACACTGATGAAAGAAATTGAAGATGACACCAAAAAACACTCCATGTTCATGGATTGTAAGTATTAATATTGATAAAATATCCATACTACCCCAAACAGTCTACAGATTCAGTACAATCTCTATCAAAATACCAATGACATTCTTCTCAGAAATAGAAAAAAAATCCTAAAATTTATATGGAACCACAAAAGACGCAGAATAGCCAAAGTTATCATAAAAAAGAACAAAACTGGAAGAATAATATTACCTGACTTTAAATTGTACTACTGAGCTATGGTAATCAAAACAGCATGGTACTGGCATAAAATCAGATACATAGACCAATGGAACAGAATAGAGAACCCGGAAACAAATTCACACATCTACAGTGAGCTCATTTTTGACAAAGGTGCCAAGAACATACACTGGGGAAATGACAGTCTTTTCCACAAATGGTGCTGGAAAAACTGGATATCCATGTGCAGAAGGATGAAACTAGACCACTGTCTTTCACCATATACAAAAATAAAATAAAAATGGATTAAAGACTTAAATTTAATATCACAAACTCTGGAAATACTACAAGAAAACACAGGGGAAAATCTCCAGGACATTGGTTTGGGCAAAAATTTCTTGAGCAACAGCCCACAAGCGCAGGCAATCAAAGTAAAAAGGGGCAAATGTGATCACATCAAGTTAAAGCACTCTATACAGCAAAAGATACAATCAACAAAGTGAAAAGACAATACACAGAGTGGTGAAAAATATTTGCAAACTACCCATCTGACAAGGGATTAATAACCAGAATATATGAGGAACTTAAACAACTGTATAGGAAAAGACGAAATAATCTGATTAAAAAAACAGGCAGAAGATTTGTATAGACATTTCTCAAAAGAAGATGTACAAATTGTAAATGGGCATATGAAAAGGTTTTTGACATCATTGACCATCAGAGAAAGGCAAATCAAAACTAAAACGAGATAGTATCTCATCCCAGTTAAAATGTCTTATATCCAAAAGACAGGCAATAGCAAATGCTGGCGAGGATTGAGGAAAAGGGAACCCTCATACACTATTGATTGGAATGTAAAATAGTACAATCACTATGGAGAACAGTTTTAGTTTCCTCAAAAAACTAAAAATAGAGCTACTATGTGATATAGTTGGGTATATACCCAAAGAAAGGAAATTAGTATATCAAGGAGATATCTGTACCCCCCATTTGTTGTGACACTGTTCACAATAGCTAAGATTTGGAAGCAATGTAAGTGTTTATGAGTCAATGAATGGATAAAGAAAATGTGGTACATATACGCAATAGTACTATTCAGCCATAAAAAAGAATGAGATTCTGTCATTTGCAACTACATGGATGAAACTAGAGATCATTATGCTAAGTGAAATAAGCCAGGCACAGAAAGACAAACATCACATGTTCTTACCTATTTGTGGGATCTAAAAATCAAAACAATTGAAATCAGGAACATAGAGAGTAGGAGGATGGTCTGAGGCTGCAAAGGTAGTGGGGTGGGAGGGGGAGATGGGGATGGTTAATGGGTACCAAAAATTAGAAAGAATAAGACCCATCATTTGATAGCACAACAGGGTGACTATAGTTAATAATAATTGTACATCTAAAAATAACTAAAAGAGTGTAATTGAATTGTTTGTAACACAAAGGATAAATGCTTGGAGAGAAGGACACCCTATTCTCCATGATGTGACTAGTTCACATTGCATGTCTGTATCAAAACAGCTCATGTACTACATGATATATACACCTAGCATGCACCTACAAAAGTGAAAATAAAATAAGTAAAATTAAAAAATCACTAATATTAAAGAAATATAAGAAATAATGGAAGAGGAGAGAGTAGAACATGTGATCACATATATGGAAAAAGAAGATGGAACATTTCTTAGTTTCTATTTTGGGAAATTACATGACATGCATAGACTGGTTTTGCCCAAAAATGTGACTAATCCCTAAAAAATATGACTCATGGCCAGGCATGGCGGCTCACGCCTGTAATTCCAGCATTTTGGCAGGCGGAGGTTGGTGGATTACCTAAGGTCAGGAGTTTGAGACCAGGCTGGTAAACTCCATCTCTACTAAAAATACAAAAATTAGCTAGGCATAGTGGCGGGTGTCTGTAATCCCATCTACTCGGGAGGTTGAGGCAAGAGAATCACTTGAACTTGGGAGACAGAGGTTGCAGTGAGCTGAGACTGTGCCATTGCACTCCAGCCTGGGCAATAGAGTGATATTCTGTCTTAAAAAAATGACTTGTGCCTAAAAGATACCTTGCTGAGATATTATGGCAATAGAGACTTTTAGTTTCCATAATATCTCAGCAAGATGGCTTTTTCTCACTAAGACATTACTTAAGATGAATAGGTAGTTCAGAGTCTGAAGATGAAAACTATTGAGATGAAACTTTTTCTATGTAGATTTGTGTGAGAAAGGAATCTTATAGCTTCCCCAATGTCTTTCAAGCCATTTCTTCTACAGAAGGGGAGTAACAGACGGAGCAGTAGATGGTGAGTAGATCTTCTCTATGAGAAGATAAAGAATGGCAAAAGGAAGAATTTTTTGATTTAATTGCAGATATCTTGGCCTCTTTGCAAATATTGGAGATTTTCTTTTGGTTGTCTATTGAAGGTGTTTAACACATATCAGTCAGTTTATTGACCCATAAGGAGTACACTTTGCTCTTTATAAGGGTCCTTATGCACAAAAAGTGAGAGTAAGAGAATGGTATGCAAGATCCCCTGTTTCACAGGCTACAAAGAAATTGAACTATTCAGATTACTGATATCATAATTGACACTGAAGATACCTTGACTTTGAATCTTTCATTTTTCATGATCGCCCTGCTTCAGTTTCTCTCTTCCCTTTTAATTTTATTCCAGAGGACTCAATTTAGATCTTATTAGGTAGCTGAGATAATAACTACTTATACAAAATAAATATTTTATGTACATGGGAAAAATAACTGTAGATGGTTCAAATGACTATGCAAAACGTCTCTGACTTTTGGCTACCACGTGACCAGGCTGCAAATTTTCCAAACTTTTATGCTCTGCTTTCATTTTAAATATAAGTTCCAGTTTCAGGTCCTTTCTTTGCTCACACGTATAAGCATAGGCTGTTACAAGCAGCCAGGCCACATCTTAAACACTTTGCTGCTTAGAAATTTCTTCTGCCAGATACCCTAAATCATTACTCTCAAGTTCAAAGTTCCACAGATCCCTAGGGCAGAGACACAATGTGGCCAAGCTCTTTGCTGAAGCATAACAAAAGTGACCTTTGCTTCAATTATCAAGAAATTCTCTGCTTCCGCCTGACACCTCATCAGCCTGGACTTTGCAGTCCATGTCACTATCAGCATTTTGGTCACAGCCATTCAACAAGTATCTAGGAAGTTTCAAACTCTCCCCTATCTTCCTGTCTTCTTCTGAGCCCTCCAAACTGTTCCAACCTCTACCTGATACACAGTTACAAAGTCGCTTCCGCATTTTTGGCTATCTTTTCAGGAGCACCCCACTCCTGGTATCAGTTTACTGTATTAATCTGTTTTCACACTGCTGGTAAAGACATACCCAAGACTGGGAAATTTACAAAAGAAAGAGGTTTAATTGGACTTATAGTTCCACGTGGCTGGAAAAGCCTCACAATCATGGCAGAAGGCAAGGAAGAGCAAGTTATGTCTTACATGGATGGCAGCAGGTAAAGAGAACTTGTGCAGGAAAACTACCCCTTATAATAACCATCAGATCTCGTGAGACTTACTATTATGAGAATGGCATGGGGAAGACCTGCTCCCATAATTCAATTTCCTTCCACTGGGCCCCTCTTACAACATGTGGGAATTCAAGATGAGATTTGGGTGGGGACACAACCAAACCATATCAACTTCTTTGCTTACTAATATGCACTTACAGTTTCTAAGTGTTTTTCGTGTCTTGATAGCTTATTTATTTTTAGTAGTGAATAATATTCCATTGTCTGGATATACTACCTTTTATTTATCCATTTATCTCCTGAAGGGCATCTTGGTTGCTTCCAAGTTTTGGCAATTAAGAATATAGCTGGTATAAATATCTCTTTGCAGGTTTTGGTGTCGAAATAAGTTGTAACTACTTTATGTAATTACCAAGAAGCACAACTGCTGGACTGCATGGCAAGACTATGTTTAGTTTTGTAAGAAGCTGCCAAACTGTCTCTTAAAGTGGCTGTACCATTTTGCATTCTCACCAGGAATAAATGAGATTTCCTGTTGTTCCACATGCTCACCAGCATTTGGTGTTGTCAGAGGTCTGGAACTTGGGCATTGGAATAGATGTGTGAGGGTATCTCATTGTTTTAATTTAAATTTTCCCAATGGCATATGATATGAAGCATCTTTTCATATGTTCATTTGCCATTTGTGTATCTTCTTTGGTGAGTGAAGTGTCTGTCAAGGTCTTTGGTCCATTTTTAAATCAGGTCGTTTGTTTTCTTATTATTGAATTTTACAGCTTCTTGTATATTTTGGATAACAATCCTTTTTTGTTTTTGCAATTATTTTCTCCCACTCTCTGGTTTTTCTTCTCATTTTCTTGACATTGTTTTTTACAGAGTAGAAATTTAAATTTTTATGAAGCTCAGTTTATTATTGATTTCTTTCATTGATCATGCATTTGTTGTTGCATTTAATGACTCATTCCCATGCCCAAAGTCATCTAGGTTTTCTTCTATATTATCTTTTGGAGTTTTATAGTTTTGCATTTTACATTTAGGTTTATAATCCATTTTGAGTTAATTTTTGAAGAGTGTAAAGTCTGTGTCTATATTCATTTTCATATGTATATATATTTTTGGCCTGTGGATATCCAGTTGTTCCTGCATCATTTGTTAAAAAGACTATCTTTGCCCCACTGTATTTCCTTTGCTCCTGTATCAAAAATCAGTTGACTTTGTGTATGCAGGTATATTTATAGGTTCTCTATTCTGTTCCATTGATCTATTTGTCTCTTCTTTCATAAATGTCACACTTTCTTAATTAATGTAGCTTTATGTTAGGTTTTGAAATTAGGTAATATCAGTCTTTTGATTTGTTCATGTCTTTCAGAATTGTGTTTGTTACTCTGGTTTTTTACCTTTCCATATAAGCTGTAAAAAGAGTTCATCAGTGTCCCTCCAAAAATCTTGCTGGGCTTTTGATTGTCATTACACTGAACCTGTAGATCAAGCTGGGAAGGATAAACATTTTGACAATATTGAGTCTTCTTATTTATGAACATGGAATTCTTCATTTCTGTAGTTGTCCTTTGATTTCTTTCATCAGAGATTTATAGTTTTCTTTATGTAAATCTTGTACATATTTTGCTAGATTTATACCTACATATTTTACCTTTTGGTGCCAATGTAATTGTTTTATGTTTTTAGTTTAAATTACACTTGTTTATTGCTGCAGTATAAGAAAATGAATATGTATATAATGTATATAATAATAAATACATGTATACAATATATCTTAGTTTCTATGTTAACTTTGCATCCAGGAAACCTTGCTACTATTGCTTATTAGTTCCAGGAGTTTTCTTTTTGTCAATTCTTTTGAATTTTTTTAAGTAGATGATCTTGTCATCTGGGAAGAAAGTTTTATTTTTTCCTGCTCAATCTGTATAGCTTTTCTTTTCTTGTCTTAGTGCAGTAGCTAGGACTCCTGGTATGATGCTGAAAAGGAGTTGAGAGAAGGGACATCCCTGCCTTGTTCCTGATCACAGTGAGAAAATTTCAGTTTTCTCGTTATCAGGTGTGGTGTTAGCTGTAGGTTTTTGTAGATATTGTTTACTGTTTTGAGAAAGTTCTTCTCTATTCTTGTTTTACTGAGTTTTTGTTTTTTTGTTATGATTAGGTGTTGAATTTTCCTAAATGCCTTTTCTGCATCATTGATAAGATCATGTGATTTTCCTCTTTAGCCTGTTAATGTGATGAATTACATTAAATGACTTTCAAATCTGAACGAACCTTGCTATTTGTTTCCCTTGTTCTTTGTTCTTATTTTTGTCTTCCACTCTTTATTTTTTAAAAAATAATTCCTTCTCTGGTTCTTTAAGGATTTTTTTTTTAAACGTATGATTTTCTTTTTTCTTTTATTTTGGTGGTTGGCAGGGTGGGGACATGGCCTCACTGTGCCCAGGCTGGAGTACAGTGATGTGATCTTGGCTCACTACAGCCTTAACCTCTTGGGCTCAAGAGATCCTCCTGCCTCAGCCTCCAGAGTAGCTGGGACTGCAGGCATGCGCCACCATATCCAGCTAATTTTTGTGGTTTTTTTTTTGCAGAGGTGGGGCTTTGCCATGTTGCCCAGGTTGGTCTCTAAATGCTGAGCTCAAGCGATTCACCCACCCCAGCCTCCCAAAGTGCTGGAATTACTGGCATGTGCCCAGCCTATCTGTGATTTTCTATAATTTAAAAAGGAAATATTTGGCTATTTTGTTTTGTTTTGGTATATATACTGCTGTGTGTTCTCCGAGCTTCTTGGGTCTGTGGTTTGGTGTCTGACATTATTTGGGGGGAAATTCTTAGTCATTGTTTAAAAACAATCTTTTTTGGTTAACTTCTCTCTTTCTTCTCTATTCGATATTCCCCGTATGTATATGTTACACTTTTTGCAGTTGCCCCAAAGGTTTTAGATTTTTTTCCACTTTTTCTTTTGTCTTTGTTTTCTTTGCTTTTCAGTTTTAGATGTTTCTACTGATCTATCCTTATTTCAGAAATTCTTTCCTTGGCTGTGTCCAGTGTACTAATAAGCTGATCAATGATATTTTTCATTTCTGTGACAGTATTTTGATCTCTAGAAATTTTTTGTGCTTTCTTAGGATTTCCATCTCTGTTAAATTGCCTATCTGTCTGGCATGCTATCTACTTTATTACTGAGCTCTTAGCATATTTTTAAAATTCCTGGTCTGATAATTCCAACATCCCTGATGTGTTTCTCTGATGCTTGCTCTGTCTCTTCAGATTGTTTTTGCCTTTTGATATTTCCTGTAATTTTTTCTTGATAGCCAGACACGATGTACTGGGTAAAAGGAACTGCTGTAAATACGCTGTTAGTGCTGTGGTGGTAAGGTGTGTGGGGAGAGGAAGTGTTCTATAGGCCTACAATTAGTTCTCAGTCTTTTAGTGAGCCTGTTCCTCTGGGCTGTAAACTTCTCTGGTGTTTTAGTCTCCCTCACTCCTCACACACCCTTTAGCTGGAAAAGAATTGTAGAGTGGGCTGAAGTTGGGTATTTCTCTTCCACCAGGTCAGTTAACCTCTGATAAAACCCCAGCAGGTTGGGCTTTGGTTAACTGGTTTCTCCAGAGGGCAGAACTTTGTTAAGCACAGAGTGCTGTAGTGTATTTCAGAATTAGTCCTTTTCCCCTATTCATGCTGGAAGCACAAGGGGATTTTTCTGTGATATTTACTGTGGAAGCCTGGTCAAGTTGCTAAAGATAAAACTTATAAAAGTGTGGCCCCAGCCTCCCCACCCCATGACTCAGCCTTCCTGGAGTTTTTGACTCTCAGACTTGTCCTTTCTGAGCCTAAAACAGTTTTTAAAATACAGTTCAGGTTTTCCTACGTCAGCAATGGTTCCCATAAATGCTTCTGCTTCTGAGTCTTTGTTCTAGTAAGCCACGACTCCCTGCATTCACCTATTTGCCTAATCCTGGGGGCAGTGGTATGCCTGGTGTCCTCACCTTTATTATGGATCCAAGATAAATTGTTGAATTTTCAGTCTGTTCAGCTTTTTACTTATTAGGAGTGAGTAGCAACTTTAAAGCTCCTTACATGCAGAACCAGAGACTAGAAATCATCTGCTATTGTCTTTTTAATATAAATTTTGGAGAACATTCTCTATATTAAGAAAACTTGTCATATAACCATCATATATATGTATATATATCTTCTTAAAAAGTGTATTACCATTTTGACTTTATTTATGATCTTGTTTGTCATTGCAGAATTTAAAAAATACTATATAGTCAAATTTATCAAAAACTTTTTTCATGGATTGTGAGTTATAAGCCCTGCTTAAAAATCCATACCACTCCAAAATGGTAAAATTTTATATTGTATTTTCTTTATGTTTTCAGATTTTTTTTTGTATTTAAATTTTAATAAGAGTGTGTGTGTAAAAAATGAAGTTGATGTCCAGGGATTTTATTTTCTTGTTTTTTTTTTGGTTCATTTTGAGGCTGCCACTCATGCTCAACATCCTTTTCTGAATGACTCATTTTTCTTCATTGATTTAAAATATTTGTCCATTTTCCATGTTTCTTATTTTTCACTACTAAGGTTTTCAACTTAAGCATTTTTTAAAAAACCAAAATGTATTGTTTATTGTAATGATGCATAATACTAATAGCTTACCAAATATGAGAGTAATATGTAGCCAGTCATCACTCAGCTCATGCTAGAAATAAGTATGGGAATATGATGTGAAGAGAAGAATGCTACTAGAGAAGGAGAAAGAGATAAACTATGAGAGTGTGTAGTGAGGTATCATCTAAGGCAATGTAAACTATATGCCCGTAATCTCAAATCTGTCAGTTGTTTTCGGTTGAGAGGACTCAGACAAAGCAGTAGACAATCATGCTCATGAATTGTTCACTGAGTAACAAGTAGACAACCAGCTTTGGAAAACAACGACAACTTGGTATCTTCTTTGTTCTTTTTGAAGGGAGAAATTAAACAGTCAACACTTGGTTTTAGAGTTCTGACAAGTTCCAACTAGTTGAAATGCCTTGAAATTTGCAGCTACTTCAAGTTTGGGATGCTGTCATTGTTCTGGAAGAAGATTTTTGAATTTTTTACTGTTACCACATATGCTCCTTCTTGATGTTTAGTTATATCCACTGCAGAAATTATCATAGCTCTCTGAAAATGTTGTTGAAAATTGATTATATTTCAAATATAGTGCCCCTAACTTAAGCAGAATGAGTACAGACAGGTCTTTTTTGCTGAGATTTCTTCTTCCTACCTCTCCCTCTCCTTCACCCTCTTCCTCCTCTCTCTGTCCTCTGTCCTCTTTTCCTTCTCTTCCTTGACTTTGCTGGACTGATTCCATGATCCTTTCCTGAAGTAAGCATCTCTGGGGTATCAACCCTTACTTTGGACTACAATGCCATTGCCATCAATATTTAAAAGTAATCTCATCATAAGATACCACCTCACACCTGTTAGAATGGTGATTATTAAAAAGTCAGGAAACAAGAGATGCCAGTGAGGATGTGGAGAAATAGGAATGCTTTTACACCGTTGGTGGGAGTGTAAATTAGTTCAATCATTGTGGAAGATGGTGTGGCGATTCCTCAAGGATCTAGAACCAGAAATACCATTTGACCTAGTAATCCCATTACTGGATATATACCCAAATGATTAGAAATCATTCTACTATAAAGATACATGCAAACGTATATTTATTGAGGCACTATTCACAATAGCAAAGACTGGGAACCAACCCAAATGCCCATCAATGATAGACTGGATATAGACAATGTGGCACATACACACCATGGAATACTATGCAGCCATGAAAAAGAATGAGTTCATGTCCTTTGCAGGGACATGGATGAAGCTGGAAGCTATCATTCTCAGCAAACTAACACAGGAACAGAAAATCAAACACCAGCCAGTCGCAGTGGCTCATGCCTATAATCCCGGCACTTTGGGAGGCCGATGTGGGTGGATCACCTGAGGTCAGCAGTTCAAGACCAGCCTGGCCAACATGGTGAAACCTCATGTCTACTAATAATACAAAAAATTAGCTGGGTGTGGTGGTGTGCACCTGTAATCTCGGTTACTTGGGAGCCTGAGGCAGGAGAATCGCTTGAACCTGGGAGGCGGAGGTTGCAGTGAGCTGAGGTCATGCCATTGCACTCCAGCCTGGGCAACAAGAGAGAAAACTCTGTTTGGAAAAAAAAAAAAAAAAAAAGACAGAGAGGAAAAAAAGAAAAGAAAACTGAACACACCACATGTTCTCATTCACAAGTGGGAAGTGAAAAATGAGAACACATGAACACAGGGAGGGAATGTCACACACTGGAGCCAGTTGAGGGGTAAGGGGCAAGCAGAGAGAGAGCATTAGGACAAATACCTGATGCACGTGGGGCTTAAAACCTAGATGATGTGTTGATAGGTACAACAAACCACCATGGCACATGTATACCTATGTAACAAACCTGCATGTTCTGCACATGTATCCCAGAACTTAAAGTTAAAAAAAAAAGTAATCTCATTATAAAGGAAAGCAGCTGTTCACAAGAGCATATAAAACAAACAATGGATCTATATTATTTAGATTCATGCAGATTTAAGACTGTGATGTCTAATATGCAACTCCCTGTATATATCTATTTGTATTGATATAGATATGTATATATCTATATCTATATCTGTATCTATCTATCTATATAGAGAGATTTATTTTAAGGAATTGTTTCATGCAATTTTAGGGGCTGGGAAGTCCAACTTCTGCAGGGCAGGTTGTCAGGCTGGACAACCTGGGAATCATTGATTTTGCAGTTTGAGTTTGAAGACAAGTCTGGAGGCATAATTTCTTCTTCTTCGGAGAACCTAAGTATTTTTCCCTTAAGACCTTCAACTGATTGAACGAGGTCCATTCACATTATGCAGAAAATCTGCATTACTCAAAGTCTACTGATTCAAATATTAATCTCATCTAAAAATACCTTCACAGTGACATCTAGACTGATGTTGGAGCAAATATCCAGGTACTGGGGCCTATCCCAGTGGATGCATAAAATTAGCCATCACACAATCTTTACCTGTAGCAAATCTTTTCCAAAAGCCTACTTTGCTTATACAAGTATGATATACCAACTTTCTTTTTATTGTTTCTGGTATATCTATTTCCATTCTTTCAACTTCTCTGTGCTTTAAATCTGAAATTTAAAATAAATCCTCATATATCTACACTCTCAACTGTTCATAAGCTTCTTATTTCACTGAGAAGATACAAACAATCAGAAGAGAATTTTGAAAAGCTTCAACACTTGCCAGTCACTTGCATCTATGCTCAAATACTCTCTTTACTCTCATTAGAATGTAATCCCATGTGTGCAGGGACTTTGCTTATTCTCAGCACTTATCATCACACCTGAAAATGTAGGCATTTAAAAATAATTGTTGAATTAAAATGAATAATAAAAATACCTCTGTCATTACCAGAACAAAACTATCATTTATTCATTCCCTCAATAAAAATTTATTATATGCCTATTTACAGACAGGCCATATTCTAGCAACTGACAATGTAGCAGAGATAGAACAGATAAAAGTCCCTATCCTAAGGGAGTTTATATTTCAGTTGAAGGCTAAGTTCATGTTAGTCACTACAATAAGCCTTTACACGAATCATCTCTTTTCAATCTTTCAATCTTTCAAAAAAAATTTAGGTGTTATCATACCTATTTTCAGAAGAGAAAGCTAAGGCTTAACTCTCCTATTTAATATCACATAGAGCCAGAATGCAGAGCTTCAAATATATGTCTAAAGTACTAATCTACTGTGCTGATATAGACATAAAAGGGTTTATCGTCTATATTATGTTGCAAATAGTGAGGAGGAAAAAAGCTTAATCAGAAGTTCTAAGCAATTGTAGCTCTGACCCCAAGATGGCAGTATTTGCATTGGCCCCGCCTGCAGGTCTGAATGTGCAATATGTGTAAGATAGCGAAGCCTGGTCTCTAACTGGCTAGGCAGACTCTCTGAGGAACCTTTTGTTTAGTGTTAGAAAAATAGAAGATGTTGAATACACAAGTCAACTTGTGGGAGCAGATCTCTGCAAAATAAAAATGAAGAAGCATCTGAGGACCTGCTTGGTGATTTTGTGGCTTTATTTTTATAGTAAGTTAGTGGAGAGTTTTAGCAAAGTTAACAGAGTAAGTCAAGGGAATATTTTCTTAAGATTTGGGGTGAAGGTGTAGTCCACTGGGATAGGAGGAAGGGAGAAAACGGGACTATTTTCTGTTTCACTTGGGATTCATTGTGGGGAGTAAGGAAGGGATGCAAATTAGACAGTATTAATACTGGATAATGGATCTCTTGAATCTCACTTTGCTTTCTGAATAGGGGAAGTGGCAAAACCAAGTGGAGCAGAGTCCTCAGTCCCTGATCATCCTGGAGGGAAAGAACTGCACTCTTCAATGCAATTATACAGTGAGCCCCTTCAACAACTTAAGGTGGTATAAGCAAGATACTGGGAAAGGTCCCATTTCCCTGACAATCATGACCTTCAGTGAGAACACAAAGTTGAATGGAAGGTACACAGCAACTCTGGATGCAGACACCAAGCAAAGCTCTCTGCACATCACAGCCACCCAGCTCAGCGATTCAGCCTCCTACATCTGTGTGGTGAGCGCACTGTGCTCCCCAGGCACTTGAAGCCAGTATGTAAACCTACACCTGGAGGTTGTCAAGGAGGCATAGAAGTTGGAGTAGACCATTTTTTTTATGCAGAATATAATTTCATAAGTGAGTGAATATTTATCTCTCAGACATGATTCAATGTGAGCTTGAGCCTAGAGTTCTACATAGGCTCAAGTAGGATACATGCCCTCAAGCGAGGATAAAGACATTCTCACTCAACACACAAAGTTAATTGCTACATCTGGGTGTTCCCAAGGGCAAGACAGTCCATCATGCTGTATTACTGCTGCTGAAGTAGATGACAGTGTTGGTTGGAAGGGAGAGATTAGCTTGGTTTGTGATCTGGACACCTACCAGCAGAACGCTGACTAAGTGAAAGAGCAAGAAGTAGATGTGGCTGATGGAAATACCTTGAGAAGTTTCCTTCCCCTGAAAGACATTCAGTTGTCATTTCATGGCTATTCAAGTTCTCAGAAAGCATCCTGTGAGAATACATCTGCTCTTCCCATTTAGCTATGCTCCAGATCAAGGCATCTGTCCAGGTGCTGCACCAACTCTTTATCACCTTCCACCACTGTTCTTTTAGAGGACACTGGAAGGCCAGGGGATCCTGGCAGGCACAGTCACTCTCAGGCAGCAGAACAACTGTGCCAGGCTTTTCAACTATCGGTGTCCTAGAAAAGAGACTTAGGGACAGAATGCCTACCTGCAATTTTGAACTCTGGTTTGCACAACTTAGCTGTGAAGTTCTTTTTGGGACAATTAGAGAAACGTATATATAATTTGAGAATTAGATGAGAAAAGTACTTATTTAAAAGGCAGATATCAACTGTAAAAAACGGGAAGAATATACACCAAGATATTAAAAATGACAATCCCTGTATGGTGGGAATATAATGTTTTACTTTTGTCTTTCCTTGTCTTCTGTGCTTTTAATTTTCTATAGTTCTTGGATTTTCTTTGGTTGAAATAATGATTATTTAAAATAACAAACGTCTTAAAATGTAAAAGATTGCATCTAATCTGTCACTATAAACTCACAGGAATTGATATTTAAAGATGATCAACATTTCAGGATATTGTTGAATAAGATTGATTTGTTATCTTTATGAGCCCTGCAAATAAGTTCATTTCCAAGCTTAGTGAATTGATAATTTGTGAATAAATGAAGCCAGGACCTGGACTGTTCTTTGTAACTAGTCTGGAGATTGCTCAAGTGTCAAGACATCAAAATGCCTTGAATTCTGGAGCAAAAATAAACCTAGATATATTCAGTAACCAGATATTTTTTCCTGTCCTGTATCTCCTTTCAAGTCTTTAGAGTGAAGAAATTAAAGTTCAGATTGCTGCTATAGCAGACTTGTGTAAGTAATTATAAATTAATTGAGGAAAAAGATAAAATACATGAAAATGGAATCAATAGGTAAAATTCCAAGTATGTGGACAAATAAGTTTTAAGGGTATTCTCAGAAGGCAATCACTGTGGGACAGAAAAGATAGGAGAAAGTATCATGGGGAATAGCAAATTTAGTTAGGTCTTGAAGGACAGCCACACATTGAATTTGTTCATTACACAATTATTTATTAAACAAAGAATAGGGCCAGATGCAGTGGCTCATGCTTGTAATCCCAGCACTTTGGGAGGCCAAGGTGGGTGAATCACTTGAAGTCAGGCATTCGAGACCAGCCTGGCTAATATGAGGGAGCCCTGTCTCTACTAAAAATACAAAAATTAGCCAGGCATGGTGGCATGCACCTGTAATCCCAGCTACTAGGGAGGCTGAGGCAGGAGAATAGCTTGAACGCGGGAGGCGGAGGTTGCAGTGAGCTGTGATTGCACAACTGCACTCTAGCAAGTGCAATGGAATGAGAGTCCATCTCAAACAAACAAAACGAAACAAAAAACAAATAATAAGTGACAGGTGTTTTTGTAGGTAGAAGGAGTAGGGTAATAAACAAAACAGATAAATGCAGACACAAAAGACCTTCCATCAGGAGGCTTGAGTCTATATTTGTCTATAGTGTTCACTTTCTTTTACAGGAATATCTTGGGAAGTTTGCATTCCAATATAGGCATTTTCCTTGCTTGCTTAGTTTAGTTTAGTTTTCAGGTTTCACATGGTGATTAAAAGGCATAGGCATTGACATGCTTATCTATCACTTACTAAATTTCATTACCCTGGACAAAATTACATAACCTCAGAGTACCTGCACATCATCAATGGTAATTACACATATCATTGCATGGTCATAAGGATTGAATTAAATTAAATGAATTTAGTTAAATGATTGAATTGCATTGGTAGAAAATAATTTTTAAATTAATGGTAGTTATTCTTGGACATAAATGATACAACAAAGGTAATTTAAAATAAGACAATAAGAAACTTTAAGTATAGATTAAGGTTTACCTTCCACTCTCCTTCTGTTGATTATATTCTTTTACTATGGTTATGGCCAAGAGTCACCCTTTATTTCACATGGGCCTTATCCCATCCAATTATTTGAACTAACAGTATTGGCTTTTTTGTTTGTTTTTATCTCATAGGTTTTCTGCACAGAAAATGAAGCTTTCTTGCTTCTGGTGTAACTTAGTGTAAATTCTATGATGAATCCACATGAGCTTTATGGAGCAGGACTCAGATATAACACCATTATACTGACCTACAGTGCCAATAACTAGATCCATACCTGGGAGCTCATTTAACAGAGCTCTGCATTGGAAAGGAGAGAAAATAATCTTTCTAGGTTTGGGGAGAAATCTTTTTAAGTTATTCAATTTATAACTTGTACATACATGGTAGATACCCAGGAAGTATTATAGATGGAAAAAGGAAAGAGGAACCTCTAGGGGACAAACGCTAGATGCAGCTGACTGAGAATCAGCACCTGGTCCTGCCAGGGTCCTTTTCCATGTTACTTCTTCAGAGATCAGGAGGAGCTGTGTGATCTGTACACGGGTGAGTAAATCTTGTTTCTGGCTGGATGGGGAGACTCTCAGCTTCCTGCAACAAAGAACTATGAATATTCACTCAGAGAAACCAGACATTTGGCTTGATAGTGTTTGAGGGCTCCCAGACCCCAGCCAGAGACCTCACTGAGTCTGAGTGATAAAAATGGAGAAGCCCTTGGGAGTTTCCTTCTTGATTTTCTCCTGGCAGCTGTGCGGTGAGTTACTGGGCTCTGGAAATATCATAAAAAAGAGCAGACTGTAGTATCTTCTTTACAAGTCTGGAAGTTATAGAAGGGTGATTAGGGTCTCAGTGCTCACCTGTGGGGGCTGTGAAACGAGAGTATATTTTCCAAATGAACTTCCGTGAATGAATGTCATCTGTCTGTGGTTCTCTGTTTAAACAGGGGTGAATAGACTGCGTACACTGGAGCAGAGTCCTTCCTTCCTGAGTATCCAGGAGGGAATGCATGCCATTCTTTTTTTGGTTTTTGAGACAGAGTCTCGCTCTGTCGCCCAGGCTGGAGTGCAGTGGCCCAATCTCTGCTCACTGCAAGCTCCGCCTCCCGGGTTCACGCCATTCTCCTGCCTCAGCCTCCAGAGTAGCTGGGACTACAGGCGCCCGCCATCTCACCCGGCTAATTTTTTGTATTTTTAGTAGAGGCGGGGTTTCACCGTGTTAGCCAGGATGGTCTCGATCTCTTGACCTCGTGATCTGCCCGTCTCGGCCTCCCAAAGTGCTGGGATTACAGGCGTGAGCCACCGCGCCCGGCTATACATGCCATTCTTAATTGTACTTATCTGGTGGGAACACTCTTCAATTTCCACTGGTTCCTGCAGGATCCAGGGAGAGGATTTGTGTCTTTGACCTTAATTCAATCAAACTAGAAGGAGCAGGGAGACAAATACTTTAAAGAACTGCTTGGAAAAGAGAAGTTTTATAATGTTTGGAATCTCCCACACTCTCATCCTGGAGATTCAGCCACCTACTTCTGTCCTTTGTGGCAGTGTCCCCCCAGCACCTGCAGCCTGTGCCACAACCTGCAGCCGGCATGCTTGACACAGGCCTGGCCTTGCAGGTGGGAGTGAAGGTTTTTTTTTTTAAATATATAGAAGGAACTTTCTTTATGACCTCTGTCTTCAAAACAGAAGTGAAGGATAATGCATCTTTCTTATGTCATGAATCTGAATTTATACTAAATTAAATTTCCTTTTGTTATTATTGAAATTTCACTCCTCAATGCAGATTGTACAGATTCTGAGACTGTTTGCCTGCAGATTCCTTCCACTGCTTTACTCTTTAAGAGGGCAGACCCCTTTGTGGAGCAGGCTCTGAGTCCATGAAGCAAGTTTTCTCCAGGCTGTACCCTCATCAGGAACATTTTACCCATTTGATCATATCTTCATGATATTTTTGGTATCTATGTAGCATCTATACCATTATTTACTTAATTTAATATTAAATTGACATTTATGTTAAATAGACTTTAAAAATAACTGTGTAAAATTGTCTTCATTTTACCAAATACCATCTGTGAAACCATGTATATTATATAAATAATATATTTAAAGTGCTGGTTATATTTTTCCCAGTGCAAATTAAAATAGTGTCATATATGTAACAATTGAAAAGGTTGTCTGTACACTGCCTGATAGGACCTCTTGTATGAATCACACTAAGAAATACTGCTCCAGCCCATACCCCTCATTTTCTAAATGAAAGAATTTGGATCCACAAGTATGGCATCATTTACTCAAGCATGACTTACAGTAAAATGAAAGCTAGAAGTAGAGGCTAGGCTTTATGATCCCTTGTCAGTTGCTTCTTCCATCAAGGATGCAAAGCAGTATCTAGAGTTTGAAGAAAATAGTTGTGTGTTTTACATTTAAATTAAATTAAAATTTTTATTTAATTGTGTATGTTCAACCTAGATAAATTAGAAGATACAAATATCTATCAAAATAGAGCATTCTCATAACTTCATCACCTGGAAGTAACAAGTATTACTATTTTTCAAATTATCTTGTACACATATGCAACTACATTTCTCCATGAATGGGGCTGATAATGTCCCCAGTATTTATTTAACGTGCTCGCTTCTCTCAACATTATATTATAGATATTTCCATGCCAGGGATCATATGTTGAGGATATAATTTTAAATGCCTGTCTAGTCTTCATTATATAGATTATTTTTAAAAAATGAATCACCTTTTGATACTATTTCTAAGTATACAGTATTATAGACAATGTTTTTATTAACATCATTAAAGTTGCAGCTTTAACAGAATGGAGTTGGGTGAATAAGGGAAAACACATAACACTGCATATCTAATTTCCAGGAAGAAATTTTTCACCAAATTGTGATTTCAACCACAGCATGTAATGCTTTCTGTTTTCCACACTTTCTTTACCTGTTTGAACATGATTACTTTCAAGAAGTTTCCACTTTGCCAGGTAAAATTGTTAAATGTTTTAACTCATTTACTCTATGAAGTTATATATTTGTTATTAAAAAAAAACAGAATTAGAAAACATACAGAATAAGAGTGTTTCACACAACGTAAGTATCTTTTCATACAATAACATATGTTAAAGAAAAACTTTGAAAAACACTATCACGATCTCATTTATCTTCTAATGTTCTCTTTTCTTTCAAGGCTATCTATTCTCCATATCGTTCCTACTGTAAGTGTGGACCAGCACTATCTGAACTTGTGCAGAATCTCAGGCTGACTGAATTTGAATCTGCATTTTAACAGAACAACCACGTGATTCTATCCTTAAAAGTTGGAGAAGCACCCATTTGATGGGGTGCCAGAATGATTTTTTATAATATAAAGTAAAAGCTGTCTCTACTAGCCCAAAAATGCTTCAATGGTTTTCTATTGCTTCTAGAATAAAATGCAAATTTCAGGCTGTGATACACAAAGATCTGTATCATGGGAACCTCCTTTTCAATCTCCCCTTTTAACTCTCCCAGCTCTCTGTGTACCAATAACACTATTCTCCTTTCAGTGTTCTGAACTTGCCACGTTCTTTTCCACCATTTAGTCGAATTCATCCATTTGAAATGCTGTTCCTCCAAATATGGGCAAGCCCAATTCATTTTCACACTTCAGGTCTCAGCTCAAGTACACTACTATAGATAAAGGCTTCTGACTTCTGTTGATCTTCCTGACTAATGCAGCCATCCATAGCTCTCCCCATAGCTCTATCATAAAACCCTAATTATTTCCCTTATGGTAATAATTATAACATCTAGTTATAATGTTGATTTATGTGCCAATGTGTTCATTGCCTAAACTTCCAATTAGGATACAACTTCTATGAGGTCAGGGATATTGTTTGTTTAATGACACCTTTAACTTTAGTGCCTACCTTTAGCGACTGACCCGTGGTAGTCAGTGAAAAATTATCTTCTGCATGTGGCTGGGCATGGTGGCTCATGTTTGTAATTCCAGTGCTTTGGGAGGCTGAGGTGGAAGGATCAGTTGAGGCCAGGAGTTAAGGACCAGCCTGGGCAATGTAGTGAGACCCTCATCTCTACAAAAAACACAAATAAAATATTAGATGAGTGTGGTGGCACATACCTGCAGTCCTAGCTACTCAAGAGGTTGAGACAGAAGGATTTCTTGAGCCCAAGAGTTGGAGGCTGCAGTGAGCTATCATGGTGCCACTGCACTTCAGCTCTGGGTGACAAAGTAAGACCTCAACTCTTAAAAAATAAAATAGGGGGCAGAGCAAGATGGCTGAATAGGAACAGCTCCAGTCTCCAACTCCTGGCGCGAGCGACACAGAAGACCGGTGATTTCTGCATTTTCAACTGAGGTACTGGGGTTATCTCACCGGGGAGTGCCGGACAATCGGTGCTGGTCAGCTGCTGCAGCCCGACCAGCGAGAGCTGAAGCAGGGCGAGACATTGCCTCACCTGGGAAGCGCAAGGGGAAGGGAATCCCTTTTCCTAGCCAGGTGAACTGAGACACACAACACCTGGAAAATCGGGTAATTCCCACCCCAATACTGCACTTTAAGCAAACGGGCACACCAGGAGATTACACCCACACCTGGCCGGGAGGGTCCCATGGCCACGGAGCCTCCCTCATTGCTAGCACAGCAGTCTGCAATCTAACCGCAAGGCAGCAGCGAGACTGGGGAGGGGTGCCCGCCATTGCGGAGGCTTAAGTAGGTAAACAAAGCCGCTGGGAAGCTCAAACTGGGTGGAGC
>NW_016815584.1:207574-224713 GCF_001698545.2 Rhinopithecus bieti | reverse complement strand
AAAAAAAAAAAAGAGTTAGATATATCCAGACTTGTCCTAGACAAATCAATTTTCCTTTATAAATTGTCTTCATATGTCTTCAAAAAAAAAAATAAAGAAATAAAATAAAATAAAATAAAATAAAAAGAAATATATACAGAATGAATAAATGAATGTTGCTTGGCCTTGCTTTCTTTTTTCCTTTTCGTTTCTTCTCACTCCCACCCTAGCAAATCTGAACTTAGTGCTCCCAGCTCAGATATGTGGTAGAGTTCTGTTCACGCTGGCACTTACCCCTTGTCTCAGGACCAGGCCTTGCTATGCTCAGTGAACTCTGGCAAATAACTAGATCAACTCAGGGTCTCAGCCTGTCCTCACTCAACTGACATCAGGTGTAATCTGAATGAACCGAGTAAACTCTAAATATAACTCCACAGTAAAATACCTGAAAGAAAAAAAGGTATACTTAAAAGATGTTGGAAAGTATGGAAACAACTTCCCATATCAAATAATGATACGCACATGTCAAAGTTTAATCTCAAATTATTGCAAGAGAAAAATTGCATCAGGAAACACATTCATATAATTGGACTAAGTAGAGACATTTTATAGAAGATTAGGTTTTTTTTTTTAAAGTAGGGTTAAAGAGAATTATTATGGTCAAATTATTATTGGTTTACAATGACTGTACTCTGTGTAGTGGTTGTTAGGCTCATCATGAGATTAATGGTCATCTGAGATTATAGCACTAATATATCAGAATGAGTCTTTATTTTATTAAATAATACCAGAAAATTGATCAAGTATTTGATCAGATGTGACAGTTAATTCCCATATGGGGCTATAGATTTTATCCTTCAAAAAAGATTCATTCAAGACCAGTTTTGGGAAACTTATTGTTATCAAAAGTAATTCAAACCAAGTGTGGTGGTGTGTGCCTGCAGTCCCAGGTACTCAGGAAGTTGAGGTGGGAGGATCCCTTGAGTCTGGGAGTTTAAGTCCAGCCTGGGCAATATAGTGAAACCTCTTCTGTCTTAAAAAAAAAAAAAACCAAAAGGTAATTCAAGTCTTTAGTCTTTACTACAATGGAGAGGAGGGATTTGTCAGGTTTTGGATGTTTTCCCTTCTTACAAGTTACTAAGCTTGTTTGATTGAGACTACAGTAAAGACATGAAACTACTTAGAGACAAAGGATTGTTACTCATGACACAGCAAACAGCATAAACATTGGTATATTCACTTCAGTTGTTCTTTCCTTTAATCTAAAAAAGATGATATGTGTGCTGATGAATACTTTGAAGTGCTACTGTGTCATAACTGAGGAACTTTGAGCTTGGAGAATTCACTGCTTTTATAGTAAGGAGTAAACCAACTTGCTCTTTGTCTCAGAGGGAAACTACCTCACCCCTCAAGGTTGCTTGCTGCAAGCGTAACTCTGGAAAGTGGTCAGGTAGAGTGGTCGTGGTCTTAAACCATTGGCATACCTAGCAAGACATTTATGAGTATAAGAGATTAAGGATGGTCTGGTTTTCAACAATATCCACTCCACATTCTTACATCGTGTTATTTTCTAGAAATTTTTCTCATGAGTATGCCACTCCAGAAGTCATTCTGATTAATTTGACTGACAGAGGTTCTGAGACTAAATACATTGAATTTGCCTCAAACAATGTTTAATTAAGGCTACTATCAACAGAACTCCAAGCAGAAGAATGAGACCAATCTGCAACATTAACTTCACCCATTTAGACAGCTGTGACAAAGTCCCAAAGTATAGATAGCTAGGATGTAATTTCTTATCCATTATACATGAAAGTTTAGATTGACATGCTAATCTTTGTTTTAATTGTCAAAAGGAGTCCAAGAAGCAGCCACCATTCCCAATGGAAAGATGTTCTGTCCCACATATTCCCAGACATAAGCATAATCCAACAGGTTAATCCAGTTTGGAATTTATTGTTGAACTTGATTTGGATCAGCATTACATCACTTTTGTCATAGGATCCTTGGGATGTTGCTTTTCTGACCAGAAACCTCTGTGGTTGGTGGTGCCTTTACTCAAGTTTTGCATGGGCCTACTGGGCTTGTTCCACTCACTTGGCCTGGCAGACTGCACTCAGTTCATGCTCCTGGCCTGGATCTCATGCCTGCCAAGGGCGAGTTAGGCATGGAGCAGTGAGGGATGTGTGAGCAAGTGTGGGGTCTTGCCACTGCTCAGTCAGACATGCTGGCTGCTGCAGTGAGGTGGGCAGTGCTGGCATGGGTGCCAGCTCTCTACGAGGCTGAGCCTGGACCAATTGCACTGCAAGCAGCATTGACTGCTGGCACCAGGGAACACGGTGGCACCTGAAAGCTTGGAGATGCCAGGAACCATAGGGTCCCAGAGAGGGGGGTCACAGCCCTGACTTGGGGAACTCCCAGGTCTGGGCTTCCCAAACGGCCACAGCACTTCTCTCCTTCTTTTTACCCGCAATGTGGTGAGCAAGGGACATGTTTGAGCCCTGTTTGTGGAACAGCTCTTTTAGCCCCACCATTTGATGGGTTCCAAGTTCTTGTCCTGCAACCAGGAAGAATGAGGTACACATACAAGTGCAGGGTGAGCAAGATGAAATGGAGCATTATTAAGCGATAGAACAGCTCAGAGGAGACTCTCATTGGGTAGCTTCTTTTCATTGCTAGGTTGTTCCAATGAGTGTTGAGCTCGTAGCAGAGAGGAGACCCTGGAGTGAGAAACTCCTCTGCAGGCAGGCTGTCTTGTTGTCTTTGTAGTTCTCAGCAGAGAGGAGGCTCTGGAGTGGGTAGCTCCTCTCTGCAGGTGGTTGTCCCATTGTCTGCAGCTCTCAGTAGAGAGGAAGCCTTGGAGTGGGTAGCTCCTCTCTGCTGCTGGTCATCCTGATGTTTGCTTAGCTCTGGCTGAGCCTGATGCTTTTATGGGCCTCAGAAGGGAGGAAGTGCATGCTCAGTTGATCCATGACAGCCATGGGCAGGCCCAGAAAAGGCACCATAAGTTCCCACTCCAGTCTGTGGGACTGGCAGCTTAATCCCCAGCCTTCAGGCCCTCCTTGGCCTGTAGGTGTGGCCTCACTGGGGTCCTGCCCCTTCCACCCAGAAACCTGTCTGCCTCCTACTGTCATTCGTGGTGCCCAGATGGTAGGTGCCAAGGAGTGCCTTCAGGCCAGTGCCCCCTTGGCTTGCCTCCTATGCTCATCAGTGCCCAAAATCTGGAGGGGGTCGAGGTGGCAGAAGGCTGGTGTGTGAACACTTGCCCTAGTGTGTGCACACTCTGCTGTGCTGCAACAGTGCCTGGGCTTGGCCCCAACTTTGCTCTGAGATCAGAGTGGGTGCTGACAACAAGGAGAAGCCAGGCAGCAGGAGTGGGTATTTCTGAGCCTGTGAAGGCAGAGGGGTCTTCCTAGGCCCCCAAGAGTACAGAGAGGCCTCTGTCCACAGTCACTGTTTGGGAGGCTGTAGCTGCCTGCAGAGGGAGCTTGAGGGGGTGATGCTCCTGCCTGCCCCATGGAGCAGAAGGCCCAGGTCTGCAGCCTTGACTTGGGTGGTTGCAGCTTCACTGAGAAGGGTGGGGCTCCTGCCTGCTCCTGGTTTCCCCAAGAGCACAGGGAGGCCTAGTTCTGTAGCCATGACTTGGGAAGTTGCAGCTGTGTCTGAAAGGGCAGGGCTCCCACCTGCTCCTGGGCAGAGAGGACAGTGATGCCCCTGAAGCTGTGGCTTGGGCAGCTGCAGTGGCACCTGGGGAGCTCCTGCTCCAACTCAGAAGGGGCAGGGCTCCTGCTTGTCCCTGGTTCCATGAAGTGTGCAGCCCCAGCCATGCCTCCCTGCTGTGATGGTAGTGGCCACTCCAGATGACCCGCTGCTGCCATCGCTTTTGTTAAGCTATAAGAGCAGTGTCATTGAGTATTTGCAACCTCTGTAGCCATTCATGGCATAACCCAAGACTTTTCAGACATCAGGAGAAGCATATACATTTGTATGAGTCAGATTGAGACAAAGTTGTACTGACTCCTGTGTTTGTACACAGACAAGGATGGGGAATCTATGTTGGGAAGCTGTTACTGATGTATGTATTGCAGAAATGTTCAGGAGAGGCCATATTCACAGGAGTTTTACTATTTCAACGAATGTGGAAGAGGATGACAAACCAGTAGCAGATTGGACAGCCAACTGCAGCTGCCACTTGGCTCCAGCAGACTGTATAATTGTCTTGCTAGGCTGTCGTGCTTGACCTAGAATACAAAGAGTGAATTAATTCTCCACCCTCCACCTCCCAGTCTAAGATTTTCCCTTCCTAGGTGCCAGTGTTGTTGCTCTTTCTCCAACATCACAAAATCGGTTCATCCCATTCTAGTAGCTGTAACTTTGCCTTTTTTTGTAGTCAGTTCCAGTTACACCAAAATCATTTGCCTAGAATAAATAGAAAGAGGAACACGCATTTGTATGACATTTACATAGATTCATCATAATCACCACCTTGGGCTTCCTGGACCACTGAATGGGAACTTGTAAAGCTGTGCACTTAAATAAATGCCGGTTATCCTCATGATGTAAAATCATGTTTAACCAAGAAAAGAATATAGGTGACTGAACTGGAATTCAATATTAATACCACTCTGACCATGTTGCTACCTGGAGAGTGTACCAACCAGGCTGTTCTAAGGTCGCTGTTAGGAGAAAGAAAGAAGCATCATGCCTTTCACTTCTAGAACGTTAGAGAAGGTGTACTTTTTTCTACTACTGTTAAATACAGCTAAAAATTCTGGACATTACAGATGGCCCTTGAATTGAAATGAGATTACTTCCCAGTAAACTGATTGTAGTTTAAAATACTGTAGGTATAAAATGCATTTAATACATCTTATATACTGAACATCATAAGATTGCTTATCCTATGTTAATCATGCTCAGAATGCTTACATTAGCCTATGGTTAGGCAAAATAATCTAACACAAAGCCTATTTTATAAAAAAGTGTGGAATATCTCATCTAATTTATTGAAAAAAGTACCCAAAGAGAATAACAGAAGGGTTGTATTGGTACACAAGGTATAATTTGTACTGATTGAGTATTGCTTCTGCACCATGAAAAAAGTCATAAGTCAAGTCATTGTTAAGTCAGGGACCATTTGCATATAAAATCAAAAGATAAAAAGTTTCTGAAAGATATAGAGAAAAAGCCAGATTGTCTAAGAAATTTAGGACCTGAACAGTCTAGAACAGTGAGTTTCATGAGTTTCCTTTCGCCTCATACAACCCAGTGGCATCCAGTAATAGCCAGTAACTTGGTAATGCCAGTGGGTACAGAAAAGAATTCCCAAAGAAATGCCTGTTTTCCGTAGCGAAACGACCAAGAAAAGGATTGACTATGAAGGCTGAAACTATAAGACTATAATCATTCTACTCTAGCCAAAGACCACAGAAAGTTTTATAGCAACCAAACACACATTTAATCAACAAAAAGGTAACTACAACCTAGCAGGAGAGATTAATGATCATGCAACTTTCCTTTGCTCCATCTTTCCATCACTGGCTTGAAAATAGTCTTTAAATGGCATTCTGCATTCCCAGTGTGGGTTTCTGGGGCTGGAGGAAGCAGAGTAGACCTGTTATCAAAGAATAATGCCTATGTTGACCTCTCAGGTGGTTTTCTGAAAGGCTAATTCAAAGGGCTTTTCTGTATTCATATAACTCAAAACCCTCTCAGAGTGGAGAAGTGGCTATGAAGAGGAAATTTTCTAAAAAATTGATAAACGGGCTCAATAGCAGGAAGGAGAAAGAATCTGCAAATGTGAAGATAGGCCAATTGAAATTATTCAGTCTAAGAAGCAGAAGGGAAAAAAATTGAAGAGAGCTTAAGAGACCTGTGGGACATTATAAAAAGTACAGCCATAAGGATAACAGGATTTCCAGAGTGAGAGGAAAGGAAAAAGCAGGGAGAATATTTGTAAAAATCATGACTCCCAACTTACCAAATTTGTTGGAGGACGTGAACCTATACATCCAAGAAGTTCAACAAGGACCAAGTAGAAAAAAGGCAAAAAAAAAAAAAAAAAAAAAAAAAAAAAAAAAAAAAAAAAAAAAAAAAAATCACATGGGGACTCATTATAATCAAACTGTTTAAAGAAAAAGACAAATTGAGAATCTTGAAAGCTGCAAGAGATAACTGATTAATCACATGGAAGAGATCTTTCAAAAGATCAGCAGTCAATATGGAAGCCAGAAGGCAGTGGGATGGCATATCTAAAGTGTTTAAAGAAAAAAAAATGTCAACCAACAATTTTATATCAGGCAAAACTATTGTTCTAAAACAAAGGAGAAATTAAGGCAGTTCCAGATAAACAAAAACTCAGAGTATTCATCTCTTGTAGATCTGCCCTACAAGAAAATCTAAGGGGAATCTTTCAGGCAGAAAAGAAATGGCACTAGATAGCAACTTGGAACCATGCAAAAATAATGAACAATCATAAAGGTAGTTACATAGATAAGAACAAAGCCAATATTTTGTAGTTTTGTTTGTAACTCCCACTTTTCCCTAAATTATTTAACAAACTAATGCATAAACAATAATTATATTGTGGATAATTATACACAATAATCTCACTGTGTATACTGAGAACACAATGAGTATTCCATGTGTATAAAAATTTCCTTTGTTGTTGTTGTTTTCAATGGTACAACTTATGTATTTCAAATAGACACAAAATTAGTAGCATTTACAGTAGTATCTTAAGATAAATTGCCTGTGAATAAAATCTTGCTTTCAATACTTTGACATCCACAAGGCATATCTAGAAAATTTGATGCTATGGAAGATGAAGACTGCTTAATCCAATGGGGAAGGGGACTATGATTTCTCTTGGATTAATTACCATAACACTGTCCTTAAGGCATATGAAGGAGTTTCATATGTTATTTATACATTAGTAGGCACGGAAGTTTTGCAGTACAACTTTGATGTATAAATTCTATCATTTTGCTAGCACTGATATCGCTCTTTATATCTTTTTGCCCATACTATTTTTGTTACAAATATTAAAAGATGATTTCTTCCTGAAAATACTGTGGTCCTCATTCAATTTTAGATGTTATATTTGTTTTTTATAAAATTTCCAAGAATGTAGTGACTGCGTTCTTGGGTTGCTGTCACTCTTCCTTTGGTTTTTACGCTTACTGAGAAGTGGCTGTTGTAATTTCTGTCATGTACAATACATTCCTGGAAAAAGGGATTTCAATACTAGCATATTACTCTTCATTCTATTTCCTATGCAGTTGTTGGTGGGAATGGGAAGGGCCTGCCCAGGCCATCATTGATGAATACTGTTTACATGGCTCTTGAGTAGACAAGAGCCTGCATCATTGCTGGCCTACAACCACCAGCTTCTTCAAGGACACAAAGCAGATTATGGACTAGAGGAGGAACAGTGGTTGTTGTGTTTGTTACTCTGTAGACCCAGTTAAGTTTCTTCCATAGTTAACCCTCCATAGATCTGGTTTGCTTTTTAGGTTAGGATGAAAAGGCAAAGTGAAAGACCAAATTCATAAATTTTGGAGATTCATTCCTAGATATAAACTTAAAACAAGAAAAGAAATAAGAGGAATTAGACAAATGAACAGGCACATAAAAGTCTAGATAGTGAAGGTAGGTCCATCTCTTTTGCAACAGCCCAGATAAATACTGTTTTGACATGCACATGTCATTGGTGTAAGGCAGAATGACGAATTCCAAGCTCTAGTTCCTGGCTTTGTTAAAAAATGTTGCCCAGGCTGTGAGCTCGAATCATATTTGTTCAGCTAGATTTTAGGTCATTCTATTTTGAAAGAATTCTTTTGAATTACAGGAAATTTTTTTAAAACTTGGAGATAACAGAATGGTATGGGGATGTGTGGCCTGACATGGAGAAGAGCTATGTAATGTGAAATCCTCCTTAAATTGCAAGAATCTCACTCAAAGTTTTGTAATAGAACGCTTCATGACTGATTGTTCAGTGTAGGAAAGTGGCTATTAGAAATAACTGCTCTTACTCATACAAGAGTTGCCATTTGATATCAAACACATACAGGCATAAACATCCCCTACAGACATTGACTTGGAGCATTTGCTTCTCAAATTTTTAATTTAACTAATATGTCAGATTTTTACATCCACCTGTTCACATAACACAGGTCTACATTTTGAGTACATCTTTGATTACTATCATGATTCCACAAGATGGCAGTGTGTTCTTAGGGACCCCGAGGAAAGGTCTCAAGTGCTCCTCTGTGTGTGTGTGTGTGTGTGTGTGTGTGTGTGTGACACAGAGAGAGAGAGAGAGAGAGAGAGAGAGAGAGAGAGAGAGAGAAGGAGAGAAAGACAGAGAGAGAACGGGACAGACGACAAGAGGAGGAGTTGGTGATATACCAGGGGTTGTGAAAATAACCTCTTTTTTTCTAATTGGTAGGACAGATTCTTTTATGATTCCTAAAGTGGAAGAAATAAAATATCTGTGCTATGTTCATTTTTTTTGGATTGAAAATTTTAATCCTCAGTGAACCAGGGCAGAAAAGAATGGTGAAATCCTTGAGAGTTTTACTGGTGATCCTGTGGCTTCAGTTAAGCTGTGAGTTTGGGCATCTCTATAGGAACATAATGTACAATATTTCAAGATGTTTTCTATCCTAGGCCGGGGGCTGAAAGCCTGAATTTTTTTCTATAAGGGAGAGTACAAGGCCTGTAAAAAGATGATTTGAATTCTGGGGAGTAAGCATTTACCTCCCAATTTGTCTTCTCTGTCTGACCACTGTCTTTTTCACAGGGGTTTGGAGCCAACAGAAGGAGGTGGAGCAGGATCCTGGACCCTTCAGTGTTCCAGAGGGAGCCACTGTTACTTTCAACTGCACTTATAGCAACAGTGCTTCCCAGTCTTTCTTCTGGTACAGACAGGATTCCAGGAAAGAACCTAAGTTGCTGATGTCCGTATACTCCAGTGGTAACGAAGATGGAAGGTTTACAGCACAGCTCAATAGAGCCAGCCAGTATATTTCCCTGCTCATCAGAGACTCCCAGCTCAGTGATTCAGCCACCTACCTCTGTGCAGTGCGTACACAGTGCTCCCCAGACACCTGCAGTCTGTACCCAAACCTGCTGTGCCCCAGGAATGCCTGATGTAGAGCTTAGACTGCAGGGCAGTCAAGTTGTCTTTGCTCTCCAGATTCAAGTGGAAATTAAGAGCACTAGTATGGAGGACTGATTGATTAGGGAAATATTACTATAATTCTGAAAATAATTGAGACTCTGAAGGAAAATGAAAGATACAATCTTGGTCTGGTTAAAATATTTTCCAGTTATTCTCTTTCTACTTTAGTTTTGAAATATTTTTTATGTTTCTTCTGGAGAGATTAAAAAAATAAATATTTTTTGAGATCATTGACAAACCAGAAGGATTACATATTCGTTTCATACATACATCACAATCTATGCCATAAGCATATCCATCATCTCTAAAAGTTTACTTCCTCCCTCCTTTTTTTAAAATTTAGGTATGATTGATATACATATTACATAATGTATACATTTTAATGCCCACTCTAGTTTTATGCCACATCTTTGCTTTATGAGATTGGTTTTATGATTCTTTTTATTTATATCAGGAAAACATTTTCATACAATAACAGATATTCTGTCACTGTCCATAGGATATCTTATTCTTTCCCCATTTAGTTACCCAAGAAGTTTGATGGTCATTGCTTTAGGAATGCAACAGAAAAACACAAATGCAAAATAAAAAAAATTGGCAAACTACTGTGAAAATCCTATAAGTCATAAATTCTTTTAGTTATAGGACCCTCATCCCATCTCCAGTCTCAGCTGCAGTGCCACTCCTGAGTTATATAAGGACACATTTGATGAGTAGTTGGAAGAACTAGAGGGAGAGGGTGAGAACTGGTTAAAAAAAGCCTAGATATTTGCAGAGATTGAAGATTACAGAGGGTCTATATTGTCATTTTGGGGTAAAGTCTGAATTGAACTCAAAACCTTGTGGAAGAGTATATTGATTCCTATGTAACTCAGTGTGGCTTGGAGATGGTAGGGAAACTTAGCCCTAGTCACAATATGTCACATACTCACAGCCCCTGCTGGGATGACTTAAAATTTATTGAGAAGGATCTCTAAGTATCTAAAAGAAGTCTAGACACCAAGAGGCTTTGTTATGATGAACAAAGACCTGTACAAATCAGTGACCAGAGACCATTTGGTGTTGAGCATGTTTCAGCAAATGTTGGAGGAGAGTTGGAAACACTGAAGAGCATATAAATGCCTCCCTCCTCTGACTACCTAGCAATACATATTTGCCCTGCAATGTATACTAAGTTAGGGCAAAATATTTGTGCCTGATGAAAAGAAGGCTTTTTAGATGAAAAGTTGAATTACAGGAAAAAATTTTGAACTTCACTTTATTATAAAAGTGAAGTTGGAGTCTGTTGGGCATGATATTGTTTATGTAGTCCCCAAAGTGGGAAAGTTTAGAAATGGAGAATTAAGATTTCTGTCCAGGGCTGTTCCCATAGTCACTGATGGAAAGGATGCAACTCAATCCAAATTTGCTTCAAATTCTTAATCTGAAGAATGAAAGACTGAACAAATCTTTCCAAGCCTTGGAAGAAAGATGTGAAAGGCAGTAAGGAAGAACAGAAAGTTGTGCCAGAATCAAGACATTTAAATTTTAGTTCCACATTTATTGTACACCTTTTGGCTTCCTGGCATTCTGGAAAGAACCTGGGTTGTGTTTTTTGTTTGAATATTTATGTTACTAATGGTCCATTTATTGGGCTATATATTACATATATTTCAGGATTAGTTTCAGTATTAAATGAGATAACATACTGCCTTGGGATGAGTTCCTTAAAAGTAGAGACCGCACTTGGAATTCTTTCTCTGTAATTGATTGAGGAAACCAGGTTGACACGGGCGAAAGGCTAAGCATGGACATGGTCCAGTGGGAGTCTTGATCCTGCCTGACCTTATAGGGAGCTCTGGAGAGTGAACTGCATCAAAGGGGTGATTCCTCCCACCCTGAGGCAAGGGAGTCAGACTGCTCTGATCTATTGTGGGTAAGAATAAAGTCATAATTGGCTGTGCTGTTTCTTGGAGTAGAGGTATATGCTACCTCCCAATCATGACTCTCATTGCCAGAGGTCAGCTTTCTAGGGAAAGGGGCAACTGTGAGCCAAGAGTAGCCAACACTCACAGTGGCGGGGGATGGCTACACTGTCCTGGGAAAGGAGACCTAAGTTGGGGATCAGCAGTGTTCGTTATTACCATGGAGCTTGCCTGGTATGTGGGCAGCATTCAAGAAATAATAAACTTTAATTGTATTCTGAATTTTAATTTCTCTCTCTATTTTAAGGCATTTATACAGCTGGCCTGACCAATTTTGAATAGTTGAAATAATGTAAGTTAAGGCACTTGTTAACAGAAACCATCTAAATAAATATAAAAAACAGATAAAAGAAAACATTTTTTCAAAGCTAAAATTCAGGAATTTTTAAAAGAGTAGTGACCAGAGAACCACTCTACTATCTTAGTTGCTTTTGGGAATGATGAGATGACATTCTATCCATCACTTTCTATCCAGGTAGCAATGATTCTGATGATTTACAGTTCATGACTCTGGGCTTCCACATGTAGACAGAACAACAGAGATACCATCTATATTTATACATGATTAATGCTATTTTGTTATTAATTTGTATTTAGGAATGAAGGACTGGGTAGCAGGATGGACTCCTCATGTCATTGTGTCCATGTTCCCCACAAGGTTTCTTTTTGAATGGGGTGCCTGGCCAGTAGTGTGGGTATGTGGGCCTGTCATGTGAATTGACAGGCTTCTTTCTAGGATGAATGAGGAGGGAACTGGTAATTAAGTTGCTTCTCTTTGTTCCCTGAATCTAATATCGTTGAAAATAGTCTAATTCTATTAACTACTGATAATAAAAACTGAAACCGTCCCAGATGGTTCATGTAAACTCTCATGAAGATTACGTGTCCCAAGTTGGCTTCATATGCTTCTCACACACAAATACAGAAGCAGGTTGGCGAGAACAGAGGGAGGCTAGTGCAGCCATTTCACATGTGGACCTTCACTACGTTCTCTTGTGTTCTGTTCCTCTCACCCTTCATCACCTACTCTCTTTCTCAACCCAGAAACTCTCCAGGGTCCTACCAAGTAGGTTCCCTCCACTGACATTTCCACTGTAATCTTCTCATAGTTCATTCTGGCCTGGACTTTTCCCTTCTCTGTTTTATCCATCAGTGTGCTCGCATCCACTTATCGTCTACCTCATGGAAATTGTGATATCTTTCATCTTTTATTACTTTTATTATTAATGGATTCAGGTCATTGTGCTTGTAGTTTTACATTTCATTTCAGTGGGAATTTTAGGGAGTTAAGAGGACAGCACATGTGTTTAGTTAGAAGTTTTGTATCAGAAGTCCACCCTGGTAACATTTAAATTTTTAAACTGACTACATAATTTTGTCTTACATGTGATAAAAAAATTTATAGGCAGAATCAAGAAATAGATCAGAAGCCCAAGGGAAAACTGATTTCAGGCTGGTACAAGTCAATGGACTATTCAGAAAGCAGTTTTTGTTCTGACCTTGTAAAATCCCATTTTACCTGAGATTTTCTCCTTATTTGGTTATTGCATTTTAGGATCCAATGATCTCTATGCCACAATAGGTTTGGTGGGGAAGGCTTTTGCTCAAAACTTCATTTTATTATTGAGGCATAGGGCAGTCTGTTCTTGTTTGCTATGCCTTTTCTCCCACCCACACGGCACTGCTGTTTGCTTAGCTCTGTTGAGCGTCACCATCAGTATCTCTCACCATTTCTATACCTCTCACAGGTTCCTCTCGTTTCTGGTCTGCAGGTTGCACTTCTTCCACCTGTATTGAGTTCATGTAGGATTACGTTTTAAAAATCTCTAACTATTTTGATAATCATTTATTTATATGTTATATTTTCTTCCACTTATCATTCTGTTCAAGTTTCTTCAGAGATGGAGGAACTTAATTGTGGAGATAGAGAAACTGCATTAAGTTTTTTTAGTGTCAGATTCTCATAATTTGGTACAATGTATCAGTCTATTCTGAACACTGACAGTTGGAATGGGACTCTCACTTTCTCTTTTTAAATATAAGTTAACTAAGTTATTTTCTCCTAGGTTCACAAATATTAAACTTGTTGACCTGAAATTAGGAAGCGTTTTCCACACTTTCCACTTGACAAAGAAAATCCTTTAATAGTTTGCTTTGATTAATTAATTAATGACATGTAATCCAGGCTGACTTTAAGTATGAGTCTCTGATCTAATTTATTTTTTAAAGAATCAGATAAAGGAACAATCTCTTTCACCCACTGTAATGCTCACATCCAGCTGCACAGGGCCATATGAGACTCAGCCCAGACTGAGACAATTGATCACCACTCATCTCTTTGATGAATGGCTTTAATGATACAGAGTGTCTCAATGGTTTTCCAAAGTCTACAACGTTGTCTTCTGTGACTAATTTCTCAGTGAAGTAAATTACTCTTCTGTTTCTACATAACTCTCCTTTCTCATGTATTTAAAATTAAAACCATTTACTCTATGGAAGGTGACATCATCACGGATTCGGGAAGAAACACTTCCTGTTGGTTTTGAGATCACATCTCTCAAAAGAGAAGGAATAGTTCACTTCCTTGGATCTGTGGTTCCACGTGTGCCCTTCAGGGGGCCATGTTGCACTAAAGAGGCATCTGTGTTCACTGCAGACCATCCTCATCTACTGAGCCTCCTGCCTGCAGCTGGCTGATGTAGCTCACTGATGTGTGTGTAGATAGGGAGCTGTGAGGAGAACAAGAGGTCAGAACACATCCAGACTCCTTAAGGGAAGACCTCTTTGTGTTTTGGAAACTTTTCAAAGCCAGGGACTTGTCCAGCCCAACCTTCCCACTGCTCCTAGCTCCTGAGGCTCAGGGCCCTTGGCTTCTGTCCGCCCTGCTCAGGGCCCTCCAACGTTGCCACTGCTCAGCCATGCTCCTGCTGCTCGTCCCAGTGCTCGAGGTGATTTTTACCCTGGGTGAGTAACATTCCATTCCTTTTCCTACTTTTGTAAATGTGACTGTGTTGTAATTGCCTCTAAGAAGACTTCTTAGCGAAGTCTGCGCTGCTTTTACTTACACAGCATTGGTGTTGCAGGAGGAACCAGAGCCCAGTCTGTGACCCAGCTTGACAGCCAAGTTTCTGTCTCTGAAGGAGTCCCTGTGCTGCTGAGGTGCAACTACTCATCGCCTATTTCACCAAATCTCTTCTGGTACGTGCAATACCCCAACCAAGGACTCCAGCTTCTCCTGAAGTACACATCAGGGACCACCCTGGTTAAAGGCATCAATGGCTTCAAGGCTGAATTTAAAAAGAGTGAAACCTCCTTCCACCTGACGAAAGCCTCAGTCCATGTGAGCGACGCGGCTGAGTACTTCTGTGCTGTGAGTGACACAGTGCCTGAGACTGCAGGGGAGCTGAACACAAACCTCCTGAGATGCTGAGACTTTCTGTGACTCAAGAACTCAACCTTGAAGTCTGTCGTGTAATATTAAATAGCAATTCCAAGTTTCTGATGCTTATTGATGTATGCTGTATCTTTTTCATCTATTTATTTTTAAACTAACTATGACTTTAAATTTAAAGTGTGTTTCCTTTAAGCAGCTTTATATATAGGGTCTTTCTATCCACTATGCCAATCTCTGGTTTTGCATTGGCAAGTTTAGATAATTATAATTTAATGTATATTGATGTAATTGGTTTTAGTATACTATGTTATTATTGTGTTTCTGTTCCACCCTTTTTTTTTTTGTTCTTTTTTTTTAACTGACACTTTTTGGATTATTTGAGTATTTTTAACAGTATTTTATCTATGGACTTCTTTGGCTTTATTTCCATATTTTTTGAGTGGTTGCTCTGGAGATTATAATACATATGACTAACTCTCCAGGGTCTTCTGTGATGTTGTACCTCTTTATGTAAAACGTAGAAATTTTTGTATAATATGTCTCTTTATTCAACACTGATGTTTGTTGTAGTAGTTCATGTATATTAACGCTACATATATTGGAAACCGCACCATATAATGGTACAATTTTTGTTTTAAATAATTTTATGGACTGTATAAAACTCACTAGGAATAATAATAAATATTTCATGTTTAACAGCTGTTTACTAACTCTGGTATCCTTCCTTTGTTTCCAAAGTAAGTTTTCCTCTGAAACCAGGAGATGTGTTTGAAATGATGTCATTCCCTTCAAACTTAAAAGACTCCCTTTAACATTTTTTCTACAGTAGGTTTACTGGTAATTGTAGCTTTTAGTCATTTGTTATCTGAAGATGTCTTTATTCTTAATTTGCCCTTTATTTGTGGAAGATATTTTTACTGGGTCTGTAATTCTGTGCCAACCATTTTTCCCCTTACTTTAGAGGTACTGTTTCATTGTCTGTTGGTCTCCATGTTTTCTGGTTAGAAATCTATGGTCATTCAAGTAATTGTTCCCCAATGATATTAATATATTGTTTTTCTCTAGCTGCTTCGTATATATGCTATTTGTACACACACATACACGCAAGTAAAATCATATCGTCTTTTGTTGTCTTCAGTTTAATTATTATTTTTACTTGTGGTTCCGTTTAATTTGATCCTGTTTGGGGCTTAAATTCATAAATTTATCTTTCTTTGAATTTGGGAAGTTTTTGGCCATTCTTCTTTCAAATATGATTTCTGGCCCAATCTCTTTCTCTTCTCCTTCTAGGACTCCAATTAGTTAAAACTTAGACTTTAGGACACTTTCCCACTAGGTCTCCATAGCTCTATTTTTTTTTCTTTCAAACTTTTTCTTGATTTTAAGGTCTGCCTCTACTCACTAGATGCCTGTAGCATTACATACCCCAAGTTGTGACAACCAAATTTGTATCTAGATTTGTCAAATGTCTCCTGAAGGGAGCAAAGTCAAAATTAGTTAGGTTAGGTAATCTATACTGACCTATTTTCAAGTTGTTATTCTTTTCTGTATCATCTTCATTTTGCTATTGAGCCCTTACTGTGAGATTTTCATTTTGGATATTGTTTTTCTCAGTTCTAAAATTACCTTTTTTTTTTCTTTTTTCTTTTTTGAGATGGAGTCTTGCCCTGTCACCCAGGCTGGAGTGCAATGGCATGATCTTGGCTCACTGCAACCTCCACTTTCCAGGTTCAAGCCATTCTCCTGCCTCAGCCTCTCGAGTAGCTGGGAGTACAGTTGCGTGCCACCACCCCTGGGTATTTTTTTTGGTATCTTTAGTAGAGATGGGGTTTCAACATGTTGGCCAGGCTGGTTTTGAACTCCTGGCCTTGTGATGTGCCTACCTTGGACTCCCTGTGTGTTGGGATTACCCATGAGCCACCATGCCCAGCCTAAAATTTCCCTTTTTTTTTTTTTTTTTATTATACTTTAAGCTCTAGGGTATGTGCACAACGTGCGGGTTTGTTACATATGTATACATGGGCCATGTTGGTATGCTGCACCCATTAACTCGTCATGTACATTAGGTATATCTCCTAATGCTATCCCTCCCCACTCCCCTCTCCCCACAATAGGCCCCAATGTGTGATGTTCCCCTTCCTGTGTCCAGCTGCTCTCACTGTTCAATTGCCACCTATGAGTGAGAACATGTGGTGTTTGGTTTTCTGTTCTTGCGATAGTTTGCTGAGAATGATGGTTTCCAGCTGCATCCATATCCCTACAAATGACATGAACTCATCCTTTTTTATGGCTGCATAGTATTCCATGGTGTATACATGCCACATTTTCTTAATCCAGTCTGTCACTGATGGACATTTGGGTTGATTCCAAGTCTTTGCTATTGTGAATAATGCCGCAATAAACATACGTGTGCATGTGTCTTTATAGCAGCATGATTTATAATCCTTTGGGTATATACCCAGTAATGGGATGGCTGGGTCAAATGGTATTTCTAGTTCTAGATCCTTGAGGGATTGCCACACTCTTTTCCACAATGGTTGAACTAGTTTACAGTCTCACCAACAGTGTAAAAGTGTTCCTATTTCTCCACATCCTCTCCAGCACCTGTTGTTTCCTGA
>NW_016815584.1:180741-203870 GCF_001698545.2 Rhinopithecus bieti | reverse complement strand
CATCTGCAGAGGTTTCTGCTGCTTTTTGTTTAGCTATGCCATGTCCCCGGAGGTGGATTCTACAGAGGCAGGCAAGGCTCCTTGAGCTGGAGTGGGCTCCACCCAGTTCGAGCTTCCCATTGGCTTTGTTTACCTACTTAAGCCTCA
The DNA here is from genome assembly GCF_001698545.2 of Rhinopithecus bieti. Lineage (NCBI taxonomy): Eukaryota > Metazoa > Chordata > Mammalia > Primates > Cercopithecidae > Rhinopithecus > Rhinopithecus bieti. The sequence goes on along the minus strand of NW_016815584.1, from coordinate 203,723 downwards.
GTAATGATGAGAGCCCCTCCCCCAGCCTTGCTGCCATCTTCCAGTTATATCTCAGACTGCTGTGCTAGCAGTGAGGGAGGCTCTTGGGCATGGGACCCTCCAGGCCAGGTGTGGGATGTAATCTCCTGGTGTGCCGTTTGCTGAGACCCTTGGCAAAGTGCAGTATTAGGGTGGGAGTTACCCAATTTTCCAGATGTTGTGTGTCTCTGTTTTCCTTGGCTAGGAAAAGGAATTCCTTTCCCCCTTGTGCTTCCCAGGTGAGGTGATGCCTTGCCCTGCTTCAGCTCTTGCTGGTTGAGCTGCACCCACTGACCAGCATGACTGTCTGACATGCTTCAGTGAGATGAACCTGGTACCTCAGTTGAAAATGCTGAAATCACCTGTCTTCTGTGTTGCTCACTCTGGGAGCTGGAGGCTAGAATTGTTCCTATTTGGCCATCTTGGGTGCCCCCCCAAGGTTTGGGCTTCTAATGATCTTGTAGTGAACATAGTACCCTACAGATAGTTTTGCAAAACTTCTCCCTCCCCTTCTCTCCCCCTATTTGGAAACCCCAGTGGTTATTGTTCTCATCTTTGTGTCCCTGTGTACTCAATGTTTAACTCCCACTTGTAAGTGAGAACATTCTGTATTTGGTTTTCTGTTTCTGTGTTAATTCACTTAGGATAATGGCCTACAGCTTCATCCATGTTGCTGCAAAGGACATGATCTCATTCTTTATATGGCTGTGTAGTATTTCATGGTATACATGCACCACATTTTCTTCACCCAGTCCACCACTGGTTGGAATTTGGTAGCATTCTCAAGGGTGTAAGTTACAGGCTGTCCTAGATTTTTATATGCTATTCAGGTAACGGTAGGGTGTGTCTCTAAAGTTCTGTAGTTGAAATCCATATCTTAAATACTTTTATTTAAAAACCAGTTTCTAAAATTCATTATGCTATTTAATATGCCACTAATGTTTCTAATAAAAACCCAATATCTGATATTTCCTGTGCTACTTATAAAAGCTTCAGGTATCATTCAAGCTGTGGGTAGCTGAACTGTAGTTTCCTCTGTTGTGGCCTTATGTGTTAATAACAATAGTAGCTGACTGCCTTGGAGTTTGCTTTCTTGACTAAGTCAATTGACTCGCCTTAGAGTTGAGACTTAAGTTAACTAGCTCATGCTTGATATTCTGTGGTTTCTGTTGAAAAGATTTAATGTAAATTATATGTCCTAGCACTTTGGTATATTTATTCTTACTTGGAGAGATATATATATATATGTAACAATATTTAGATAAGTGTTCCTGCAAATCCTGAAGATCCATAAGTCACATAATTATAGTCCTTGCTCAACAGTCATTCCGGAGAACTTATTAAATATTTAGAGACATTTTGCTATATATAGTACATTTTAAAATATTTTAAAGCTTGTTAGGTAACTTATAAAGAAAATTTCACTGTTATTTAATATCAAGTATGCAGTACATCCAATACAAATTTCCAATCATTTAAGCACAATAATAAAGTTGTCAAGATAATTAGACCTCTGTACAGAATTTTTATGGGGATATCTAAGACAAGGGAGCACTTTTATTCAGGAAACAAGTGCACCAAAACATGAGTGCAAAAGGTAGAATGTTAAGATGTTGAAGATGTTTTATATGTACATTTATGACTTCAAATTGCTCTGTGTGATATATTTCATAGAATTGGATATTAAAAATTTACCTTCATATTAATTTTCTAGAGCTGCCGTGACAAATACCACAGATGGGGTGGCATAAACAACAGAATCTGTTTTCTGTCAGTTCTGGAGATAGAAATCCAAGATCAAGGTGTTGGCAGGGCAGGTTGTTTTTGAGGCTTGCAGATGGTTGCCTTCTCACCATGCCTTCAGGTGGTCTCTCCTCTCATGGTGCACATGTCTGTGTCTGGATTTCCTTTCTTATAAGAACACCAATTATATCGAGGTAGAGCCCAGCTATATAGCCTCATTTTACATGAATGACCTCTTTAAAGATCCTGTTTTCAAATACAATTTCATTCCGATGTACTGGGGGTAAGAGCTTCAACATGTAAATTTCGGATGAGACACAGTTTATTCCGTAGCAGCCCTCCAGGGAAATAAATGTTAAATTCATAAAGAAGACGATTAAAGCCTCTCTTGACACAACACTTTGCTAATTGCTGGTACGCACAATGATCATATATGATTCTGATGACTCATTTTCCCTGCTTTCTTCTGTGATTCTAGAGCAATTAGAAATGTGCAATAACAGATGCAGATACTTCCTTAAATATTTCAAATTGTAAAGGAAGTAGAGAGACCAGTGATAAAAATGTAAAAGCTGTTATTTAGACTTGCCTTCTTTCTCTCTGCTACATTAGCATATGGAATTTTCTCATGTTAGGTTTGTCCTTTTCTGCAGCTAAATCTTAACTTCTTTTTGGTTTTTCATCTCAGATAGTTTTCCTTTCTTTCTCTACTGTTTTCTGTCTGAATGTTGAATTTTTTAACCTGTCTTTTTTTACCTCTCTCGTCTCTGATTGAGATATTTTAATTGACTGACTTGCTATTCTTGTCTTGCACTACTCTTTTACTACCTAATCAGCAGAACTGACATTTTAAAACAGCAAAAATAATTGAAATTCTTTTGGAAGTTGTTTATGGCAGGTGCAGTGGGTTGAGTAGACAAGGGAGGGGGCTACAGTCCTGGAACACAGGCGTGGCAGAAAGAATCCCATCCTATATGCTCAGCTTTCTTGGGGGTTATTGTCTGTTTTTTCAAGCAGTATGTAGCAAGATTTTTAAATTTGATTGAATCATAGTCTTTTAAAAAATATGTTTCTATTACTGATATGTTTGGATTCTTCTTCTTCTTCTTCTTTTTTTTTTTTTGAGACGGAGTCTCGCTCTGTCACCCAGGCTGGAGTGCAGTGGTGTGAACTCAGCACACTGCAAGCTCAGTCTCCTGGATTCATGCCGTTCTCCTGCTTCAGCCTCCCGAGTAGCTGGGACTACAGGTGCCCACCACCACGCCTGGCTAATTTTTTGTATTTTTAGTAGAAACTGGGTTTCACCGTGTTAGCCAGGATGGTCTCAATTTCCTGGCCTTGTGATCTGCCTGCCTCGGCCTCCCAAAGTGCTAGGATTACAGGCGTGTGGATTCATTTTTAACATTTTGGCTTTGCTCAGCATACTCTTGATTTGTTCTTTCCTGTTTCAGTCTGTCTTCTGTTGCATTGATAATTTTCTTTTTTCTTTCTACTGGTTTAGAAAGCGTAAATTGTATTTTTGTTCCTAAAATTATCCTTAAATTATATACATGTATACCTATATAATTTTCAAATCCCCAAAGTTATTATTATTTTTTTCCTAAAGTTATTCTATAACATTTTTTCCTTGTATGTCCCCCTCCTACTCCTTGGGTGTATTTTTTTCTCTTTTTGACTTACTATCTCTAGAAATACTTCTGTAGCTGGTTGGAAGAAACTCTACATATCAAGATGGTAATTTTAGAGTTTATCAAATAAGCCAATAAACTAGAGCTCTTATGTACACTAAGAAAAGTAATAAAAAAGAAAACCCTTCAGCACAATAGTTGGAACATGAATTCGTTCCCTTCTTCCTCAGAGCCTTTGACCAATCTTCCCTCTTCTTGGAGTGCTTTATACTACTAGCCACGTTGATGGTTCTTTCACTAGCTCCTAGTCTCTGCTGAAGAAACATGAGCACATATGAATAAAAAGAGGAATTCCTTAAAAGCTTTATGACCATTTCATATTTTATGGTTAAAAAATAACATTGTAAGTGTTGATCAATAGGAGAAAGGCTGTATAAACTGAAGTATATCCTTAATATGATGCAGTATGGCAGAAGGCCCCATATGTGTTAATACAATAAGACCTAAAGATTTATTATTGAGTTTGTAAAGTGAGTTACAAAAAGGTATGCAAAAGATGTATCATTTTTATTACATTTTAAAACTATAAATGAAATACCATACATTTCAGCTGTTTCATATATTTTGTATATGTATGTAAACAGCATCAACTACAAATGATTAGATGAAAGAATAAGGGTAATAAGGGATGAAAGGACTAGAACTGGGAGTGGTGGTCAAAGGAGATTTTAGTCTATCTAGAATGTGTATTACTTTAAAAAATTTTGTATATTTATGAATTCTTCCTAGCATTAAACCAAAAAAAAAATCATAAAAACTATCACAAAGGTTTATCCACATTCTTTGCTATTCTTCTCATAGAAAAGGGGAGAGGGGAGAAAATGATCATCTTCTTCATTATATTTTGTTCAACCTTCCTAAGTATAAGTATTTTTCCTGCCTCTGGGATCATATAGCTTCTAGTTTACACTCCTCTTAGAGTCCTACTGTGTGATTTACATTAGAGATATGCATTTTTGTCACTCCAGTAGACTATAAACTAGAGTAACGTCCACTTTTAAGTATTCTTCAAGCCTAGTAAATAATTCACTTATAGTAAAACTTCAACACATGTTTTTGGACTTATTTCGAACTAAATTAAAGGAATTAAGAGAAGAGTACAAAATGAGAATTGCCAAATTAAGATATTAATTTCCACAAAATGACATTTTTAAAGTGGTAATTGGTTCATTCTTAACCCCCATTCAATCCAGGCAGTTGTAATGTTTTCTGACCATCTCCATTTCCTTCATAGGAAACATGAAGTGAAAGGGGCTGGGTTGTGTGACTACTGAGGAATTAGTTGGTCTGAAGTGGTCTTTGTTGATTGCTTCAGTCCACTAGGGGGCACTCTAGGATCTCCAGAAATGAAGACTTTTTCTGATGGTCCCAAAGGGTGGAACAATTAAAAGAGGAGACAAGGGGGCATGTGAGTCAGTCAAATCACACATAACAAGGAACTGCAGTGGAATGGGGGGCAGTGCGTGCGTAAAGTTCATCTTAGGTTTTCAGCTCTGACATTCTATATAAAACCTCAGAAAGCTGGAGTTCATAGGTCTATGAATCCATTGTGAGAATGATTCTGTAAGCAGAGGTGAGGGAATTGGAGTTTTACTGGGAAGTGGGAGGATGGACACTCAATAGAAAACATCTCTATTACATATTTTCAGTTATTAAATTTTTATGACTAAAATTCCTGAAATTCACTGACATGGAAATTATTCCAAAATACCCCTGATATCTGATTTCTTCATACATCTTCTCTGAGACTAAAAGGAACAAGAATAAGCAGGAAAGATGAAAATAGGAAGGAAATAAGGACCAAAACCAGAAAGAGAAGAGAGAGGAGAATATTTAATTTGATCAGCAATATGTGGCCTGATCATAACAGCTGTGTGGGCCTGCAGGGTGTGTAGGGAAAGGGCTGGATGGCGTGGGAGAGGTAGAAATTAAATCAGGGTGGATATCACACACACATCCTATTTTTCTTTTAATCAAACAAACTCTAGTTGGAAACATTTTCTATACAGAAAATCTCCTGATTTCAAGAAATTGTATTTATTTCTAAATCCACCATACATGCTATCAAAAAGTTTTCCTTATTAAAACTTTCATATAATTGAATTGTGCAATTTTCTGTCAAACTATGTAATTTGGGCTTCCCATGATTCTTCAAGGCTCTACTTTACCCAGCTGAGACACGGATTCGTCTCAGACGTATCATCCCCTTTCTTCATATACTATCCTACAATTTCTCTTATATAAAGTACTGTAAGAAAAAAAACCCCTATAACTTTATACATTGGAAATATTGGCTCTTCCTCTCTTGCACTATTCACACCCAGAGTTTTGGAGAGATTACTCTGCAGTCTCAAGGGTCACTGCTGGTGGAGTTTCCTATTTAGATGAATGACAGAACTCAGGTGTGATTGGTGCTCAGGGAGTCTGGTGCAAACTATTGACTGTAAGAACAAGTTTTTCTGGACCCAAGACTTGACCCCTTCCAGAGCAGAGGCAAAGGTACTCCAGCAACCAGGCAAGGAGCCATGGAAAGGAGACTGGGAGCTCTCTTGGGGCTTTTGTGGGTCCAGGTTTGCTGTGAGTTGGGCTGTCCCAGATGGGGGCTGCGGGGTCCCCATGTTCTGTGGCTGACAGGGGAAGAGAGGGAAGAGAGAACTGACACAAAGCTCCTGGACTGTCCTACAGCCTCATGAGTGTTTTTAGGGATATTTTACAGGTTTGGAAACTGCATCAGTGATTTCTTAGTGACATAATACATATTTGCTTTTCTCTTTCCGAGCAAGGGTGAAAGGAGTGAAGGTGGAGCAGAGTCCTTCAGTTCCGAGTCTCCAGGAGAGAACTAGCTCTACTATGTGGTGCAGTTTTTCTACCTCTGTGAACAACGTGCGGTGGTTCCAACAGAATCGTGGGTTGGCCTCATCAATCTGTTTTTCATGGCTTCATGGATGAAACACAATGGAAAGTTTTGGTCAAAAGGAAACTCTAAGGAGCTCTGTGGTACCCTACACATCACAGCCGCCCAACTGAAAGACTCAGGCACGTACTTCCGTGCAGTGGAGGCACAGTTCTCCCAGGAGATCTGCAGCCTGGATCTGAACTGCAGCTGGGCCTGCAGCCCCAACCCCTTCCATGAGAGAGGCATGTTGCCCCCACAGTATCACTTGCACAGCTTTAGGTTTTCTGATTGATGTTGCACTTTTATCTCTGCTAAAATTAGACATTTCGGGATTGCCATTTAACTTTTTTGTTCTACCCTTTTACTCTCAGAAATCTGTTTGCAGGAAAAAGCTTTGATATGGAACCACTGGAGCAATTTATAAAGATATCAGGACCCAATGAGCTGTTAAAACAGATCCTTTAGCAGAGAGCGTATGAATTATATATAAATTACTGTGATAAAAAAGGTTTGAGAAAATATATGCTGGTCAACAAATAGCAAAGAGATGACTCAGTGTTTCATCTAAATGCAGGTTGTTCACTTTTCTAGTAAAAGGGAAGAGAGCATGTGTGATGTATATTATATATATATTTTAATGTTGGTATTCATATTTTTTACTCCTGGAACCCATAAAAGATAAAATTTTAAAGCTCATAATATCATTGGGTATCAGACATTCTCTGAATTTACATATATTATCTAGGCGCTGACATTCCCTCTTTACTTTACACATGAATAAAGTGAGGATTACAGGGCACACATGTCTTCACGTCTTGCCTGAGCTCAGATGGTTATGAAATTAGCAATGAAGCTGGGCTGATTCCCCTTCTGGATGTATGAAAGCAGAGTGTGTACTCTAAGCTACACACTGTAGAAGATTCTTTAGAATCACTAAATACCAATTATTTCAATTGATAAATTTGTGCAATGTGCTCACATACATCACTGGCAAATATATCTGTTTGGATAATTTCTTTTTTTTTTCTTGAGACAGAGGTTCGCTCTGTCACCCAGGCTGGAGTGCAGTGGGGCCATCTCTGCTCACTGCAAGCTCCGCCTCCTGGGTTCACGCCATTCTCCTGCCTCAGCCTCCCGAGTAGCTGGGACTACAGGCGCCTGCCACCATGTCCAGCTAATTTTTTGTATTTTTGGTAGAGACAGGGTTTCACCGTGTTAGCCAGGATGGTTTCGATCTCCTGACCTCATGATCCGCCCGTCTCAGCCTCCCAAAGTGCTGGGGTTAGAGGTGTAAGCCACTGTGCCCGGCCTCTGTTTGGATAATTTCTAAATTGCACCTAGTAAGGAAAGAGTTCATTAAACTTTTCGTTTTGTTCCATTAAAATCCATTTGTCTTCCTTGTATTACTTATGATTTTGTAACATCATTCAAGGTCTGGAAAATAGAGCAGAAACTTCTAGGGTTGCCCCCAAAAAACTTACCTGTGGTAGCCACAGTCCAAGACTTCTGGCAAGCAAACCCAAAGTTTAAACCTCAATGTGGATCAGTTACAACACTTGTAGAATTTCAACCTTACCAGGTCTGTTATGTGAATGTAAGAGAATGGATTAGGAAGGACTGGGGCCCTGAGAACCAAGATAAAGACAACCTGGCAGTCTCCAGTGAAGCTGGGAGCAGGGCCAGCTTCCTGGGTATGTGACCTGATGCAGCCCACAGGACCCTGGTTAATGCTCTGCTATCGCTGCCTTGACATTTTTAATAGTTTTGTTTTTAAACTTGTGTGAATAAGTGAAGTTCAATGAGAGGACAGAGCATGTAGGTGAGCAGAGGAGATAGACAGGACAGCAGGACACAGGACAGAATCACGTGCAGGCTCAGGTTCATGGCAAAGTGGGCAGCGTATGAGCTGAGCAGTTGGATGGGCTATTTTGAGTGCATGAGCACACAGGGCTCTCTGGTGTTCTGTGGCTGTCCAAAGTGAGTGGCAGTAAACTTTTCAGTAAATTATTACACAATGGAAGCATATACATGGACAAGGTGATAAGGTATATTGGGGAGTTATTAGAATCTTTCAAAAAGTTTAGAGACTGTGGTTCTGAAAGTTGATATAACATTACAATTTGAATATCTGCGGGTTTAGAAATAGAAATTACATGTAAGGATAGCAGCTTAATGGAAAAGAACATCATTTTCTTACTTTTTAATGCTATCTTCTTTTGTTTTTTTTTCTTAATATCTTTTTTTTCAACTTTTATTTTAGAATAGGGGGTTCATTTGCAGGTTTGTTATAATAGTATGTTATGTGATGCTAAAGTTTGGAGTTATAATGAATCCATTACCCAGGTAGTGAGCATAGTGCTGAAAAGGTGATTTTTTTTGAATCCTTAACCCCCTCCCTTTGTCCCCTCTCTTGTATTCTCCAGGGTCTACTGTTCTCATTTCTATGACCTTGTGTACCTAATGTTTAGCCCCTACTTATAAGTGAGGACATGTCATATTTGGCTTTATGTTTCAATGCTAGTTCACTTAGGATAATGGTTTCCAGCCGCATCCATGGCTGCATAGCAGTCCATGTTGTATATGTACCATGATTTCCTTATCAAATCCACTGCTGATGGGCACCTGGGTTGATTCCATGTCTCTGCTATAGTGAATAGTGCTGTGACGAACATATAGGTACGCATGTCTTTGGTAGGATGGTTTATTTTCCTTTGGGTATATAGCCAGTAGTGGAATTGCTGGGTGGAATCATAGTTGAACTCTCAGTTCTTTGAGAAATCTCTGAATTGCTGTCTATAGTTGCTGAACTGATTTACATTCCCACCAACAGTGTATAAGTGTTCCCTTTTCTCCACAGCTTCATCAACATCTGCTATTTTTTTTGGCTTTTTAACAAAAGCCAAACATTGTGATTTTGGCTTGCATTTCTCTGGTGATTAGTGATGAACATTTTTTTCATGTGTTTCTTGGCCACTTTTTTTTTTTTTTTTTTTTTGAGAAGTATCTGAAGAACATTATTTTCATGTGAAGTTTTGAACATCCATGTTTTAACATACAGGATAATACTGAAATTAATTAACTTTTTTTTTTTTGAGACAGAGTCTCACTCTGTCACCCAGGCTGGAGTGCAGTGGTGCGATAGCTGACTGCAACCTCCGCCTCCTAGGTTCAAGTGATTCTCCTGCCTCAGCCTCCTGAGTAGCTGAGATTACAGGCCCCTGCCACCATGCCCGGCTAATTTTTGTATTTTCAGTAGAGGTGGTGTTTCACCAAGTTGGTCAGGCTGGTCTTGAACTCCTGACCTTGTGATCCACCTGCCTCGGCCTCCCAAAGTGCTGGGATTACAGACGTGACCCACCGCGCTTAGCCTGAAATTAATTTTTTAATAATTAAAGACACAGTGAAAAAATGAATAAACAAGGATTGTGAATTCTATCTATATCATTAAACCTTTCCAGTTTTTTATACAGCTTCCACAAGTCACTAAAAATTTCAGAGGAAACATTAAAACAGCACTGTATAAATTTACATTGAAAATTGAGTTCAGATGTACATAAAACTGATTTGTGGTAAGAAATAAATTGTTTTAGAAAAATTGTTTCACAGGGACCATCAACCATTGATTTACTAAAATTTATATTTCAATTAATCTGTCAGATAATTACGCTAATGTTGTCACAGTATATGAAATACGTTTAAGAGCTCCAGTATCAGTTGCGTCAGCAGAAATATCCTTCTCGCAGTCAGAAATGAAAAATTCTAGTTAAGATCTTGCATTTAATAAGAGCACTTGACATTGCTTTCATTTATATGCTTAAAAATGAAGTTGCTCCAGGCATGAATTTTGCTAACCTCATAAATTAATTTGCAGAAAAGTGAGCCATAAAATTTTATTAATTAAGATATATTAAAGTGTTATATTAATTTATGACACCAAATTTTTAAACCAATTTTATGTTTTTTCTTATGCATCATTATAAAACCTATTGTGTTTTATAAGTAATAAAATATTTTAAGAGAAAACCTTTACATTTTATTACCTAATGGCCATTTTCCTGCTTTTGAATAAGAAATCCTAAATTTTCATTTTGCACTGAGTCCTACAAATTGTACAGCCAGCCCAGCTGGGAATCTTGAATCCCCAAGCTAAGTTATGAAGGAGGGATTTTGACGCCTGAAAGCAATCAGGATGTTTGAGAAAGTGCCTTTTGCTTTACATGTTAGTAAACTCCTATACTTCTTCCATGTTCTCCAAGTTGCTGAGGTGTGTGTGTGTGTGTGTGTGTGTGTGTGTGTTTCCTTTAAGACAGACATGATATGTTATTAAGATAAGAAATAGATCTCCAGAAGGGAGAATCCTGCCTCCTGATAGCCCAGCCATGGTGTCCTCCCTCATATCACTGCTTGTGCTGGCCTTTATACTTAGCAAGTGAAGTCTCATTTTATTTCATTTTACTATGGATTTAGGCTCCCCTTGATCCATCACCTATCACTCATGTTATAGGAGGAATGAAAGCTCACATAGGAACTCATCCAGAGAACCTTGTCTTTGCTTCTGAAGGGGCCCAAGGATTGGTTAGGGTAACCTCAGACCCACTAGATTGCATATAGATGTGAAAATGGTTTTGGGGTTCCATGATGCAAGACAATTTCTCCTTGCATTCCCATACTTCACACTGTGCACAACTAGTCCTTAGTAAATATTTGCTCTGTTAAATAGAAAAAAATAATTTTACAGCCAGAAAAGCACTTAGAAATCTTTTAGTTCAATTTCACCTTACAAAGAGAGAAACCATATCCAAGATGCCAGTATGAAACCATTAGATGAGCCAGGAATAGAAAGCAACTGGATTTCCTCCCTTCCTCCTTAGTATTGTTTCCCCTGCCTCATTCCTGCAGGACCATATTGCTGAGCAAAGTGAAACTGATGAAAATCCAGCCACTTTGACCACGGCAGTTTGGGTCTGGGAAAGACTTGGTCCAATCAGTTTGACCATGAGAATGGAGAGTTCCAATTTGTGTAAACATTTGCCACTTTGGGCAAGAAAGATACTCAGGCTAAGCCACTGTTATTCTATCAGCAAATCAGTCCATGACTCAGTGGCTTCTGTAGGAGTGAGCCAAAAGTGATGGTGCCATCCTCAACCCCTGGATGTATTTCTGAGAATTTTCCTAAAAATAGCAAGGTATATATATACCTTATGGTGGGTGGATATTCCTTGAAAGAGGGATGTAAACATAAGGAGCATCACTCTACATTGTTTAAAAATGATCACTGAAATTGGGAAGCTAAGGGGAACATTGACCTTATGTAGCTGACAGTTCATGAAAGTGCTGGAAAAGCTTTTCTAGGCCAACGCTTTGATAATAAGTCTGGCAAAATTCAACGAAATAATCGCCGGGCTGGGAATTTTGTCCAGGGCATGGCTATATTCAAGGTACAGTTAATATACGGAATGCTGTGCTCCATATGTGTGGTCATATTCAGACCATTACATTCAGTTCTGAATGCCATGACTCAAAAGGACAGATATTAACCTATGTATCTGTCTTCAAGAAAAAATTTGCTCAATGAAGATTTGATAATTGTATTGTATGAGGAATGAGTGAGATAACTGAAGATCCTTAGAATGGAGAAATTTCATATATGTAAAAACACACATTATATAAATATATATTTATGTATTGAGTTGAGATTCTTAATCATAGCTGTCTGAAAATATTTAAGAGTGTGAGATGTTAATAAATAATTAGATTTAGTCTCTATAACTCCAGGAGACTAGAGAGTACAAATCACAGGAAAGGGGCTTTCCTCCTAGAAATGAGACAGTCTTGGTTTCCCAGGTAGCATTTCTCATGATCAGTATTTTACTGTTAGTTTTCTATTTGTACTATTCCACTAATAGACACAGGAAATATGTAGCCTTCCATCAATTTATTCTTACAGAAGTAATTTTAAAATATCAAAAATTAAAGTAGATTAGAAAGGTTTTTTTTTTTTTTGGTAGAAAGAGATAAACCTGGAAATATACAGGACTGAAGGACTTTCTCAATATCTTGGAGAAAAACATTATGGTGGAGTTTGGGAGAAAAATGATAGATATGGAATCTGTGCCAGCAATGGCTGAGGCAACAGCAGTTCATGACAGAAGTGTTGGCTCGTACTTTAGAGGAAATTCCTCTAAAGATATGAGTCAGTCACTGTATTTAAGGACATATCATATTGATATCATCCACTTTGATATGAAAAAATAAAATTATTTCAACAATAAAGTTACATATGGTTACATTTTTTGAATCTGCAGCCTGATGTTTTTTGAGAATTTCTTCTTGTTTTTTTCAACGCTTTGCAGAAAGCAAGACACATAGCAATAGGAAAAGACTTCTTAAAATATGCCAGATTTCTCCTTGCAAACCAGCCCAGTCAGTGGGTCAAACTATTCCTATTGTTGGAGTATTAATAACTCATGGAACTTGTCCCCCTCCTCCTTTATCATTGTACTTTAATTTTTTACTTTTTATTAAAGCCATCTTTACTGAAGAAATATTCAACACTTTGATTGTTGGTGCTATCAATTCTCTGGGAATAGCAAGGTCATGGCCAAGACCTGGCTTGGAGAAGCAGAACCTGAGATAACATGCACTTGAAATATTGAGCGGTCCTCTCTCTTTTGCTCTGATCTTTGGCTTACATATTGCTTAAAGAAAGAGTTTTTCTCCATAACCAACAAGTCATGATGGTAGACTTAACCTAAAAGGAAGGCATTATTTTTTCTTTGTTTATGTATTTTCTTAATTTCAAGCATATAAACTCAGCCCATCATTGAATAAACATCAACAGCATCTACTTCTTTATAATTTATGAATAGTGAATTAGTAGTGTGCATAATCATAGAGTTAGATCTCTGCATTCTTACTATGCATTTAATCTCTGATTGAACACCCAGTTTGTTTGACTCATTGCTGCTTTTGTGCACCTGAGTGCCTCATAGGGTTAGAGAAAAACATTCAACCAGCAAGTTCAGTAGTTAGGGATGTGACCACAAGATGGTAGTGCTCCTCTGCTGAGGCAGAATAGAGGGTTCATTTAGCGTGCCCTGAATGAATAGGTTCATGGTAGAAGCAGAGCCTTTTTCTTATTGGTTGGGTACACAACGTGAGAAACCCCTATGGTTGTTAGAGGAGAGAAGGGACAACCTGATGATAGAAGTAACTCTTATAACTGGAGGTTGCAGGTCAATGACTGATCTTAATTGGGAAGAACAATGATGACATCCATTCGAGCTGTATTTATATTCTTGTGGCTGCAGCTGGACTGTGAGTGGAGGGTATTTGGGTAACAGAGTATATTAGTGAATATTCTTTAGAAGTTCAAAGTGGAGACTTGTTTTATTCAGGTTTCCTCTCTTTAGTATGAAAAATAATTCTAGAGAGTAATGACCTAACAATCCCTCTTTTTTCTCTGATTTTTTCTTTCTGCATAGCGGTGAATGGAGAGAATGTGGAGCAGCATCCTTCAATCCTGAGTGTCCAGGAGGGAGACAGCTCTGTTATCAAGTGTACTTATTCAGACAGTGCCTCAAACTACTTCCCTTGGTATAAGCAAGAACTTGGAAAAGGACCTCAGCTCATTATAGACATTCGTTCAAATGTGCATGAAAAGAAAGACCAAAGAATTACTGTTTTATTGAACAAGACAGCCAAACATTTCTCCCTGCACATCACAGAGACCCAACCTGGAGACTCAGCTGTCTACTTCTGCGCAGCAAGTACACATTGCTTCCCAGGCACCTGCTACCCGTACACAAACCTGAGACTGGAGCTGAAGCTGCAACCCCTTTCCTTTGTCATAGACCTTCAAGTATAGCATTTGTCATATTGTTTGTTTGCAAGTTGAAACTAACATATTGACATTAAAAGCATATAATGAAAAGGTTAGGTTCAAGGTGACATGGAAAGGTTTAGGGCATTTTGTTGGCTGATTGTTGCCTAATGAATTCTTTTTTCTAACATTTATATTATTGTATATGTTTAAGGTATGCAACATGATGTTTTGACATACATAGTAAAAAATGAAGAGTCAGATGAAGAGATGTCTAGGGCAAGGTGTAGGGGAGGGGATGCCGAGCTTCCATGTCTTCTCTGGCTGTGCCTTCCTCCAGGCACCTCCATGTGTTCATTCAGCAATCAGAAGGCTCTGCTCAGTAGATTCTTACAGGAAATCATTTAAAAATCTAGACCTTAAAGATGACTTTACATTTTCCTATCAATTCAGACTCCTCTGCTATAAATAACCCCTTAATATCAATATCACAATCCCTATTATGAATGAACTTTTCACTCTTGTCTTTTGAAAATCATTTTAGTTATTTGTTCTGATGGTAAAGTATTACATGACAAATATAGAAAATATGTAAAAGGCCAGGCAAGGTGGCTCATGCCTGTAATCTCAGCACTTTGGGAGGCCAAGGAGGGTGGATCACAAGGTCAGGAGTTCAAGACCAGCCTGGTCAAGATGTTGAAAACCGGTTTCTACTAAAAATACAAAAATTAGGCCGGATGCGGTGGCTCATACCTGTAATCCCAGCACTCTGGGAGTCTGAGGCAGGAGGGTCTCGGGAGTTTGAGAGCAGCCTGGCCAACATGGTGAAACCCCATCTCTACCAAACATACAAAAAATTAGCTGGGCATGGTGCTATGCGCCTGTAATCCCAGTTACTTGGGAGGCTGAGGCAGGAGAATGGCTTGAACCTAGTAGGCGGACGTTGCAGTGAGCCAAGATTGCGCCACTGCACTCCGGCTGGGGCGACAGAGCGAGACTCCATCTCAAAAAAAAAAAAAGAAAAAAATGTAAAAAACATAAAATATGAAATTCATAATCCTATACTCAGATATTGTTTTGCTAATATTTGGTTTAGTCACTTCATAGATTTTTATTATAATTAGAATCAGGATTTTTTTCACTTACTATTGTAATACTGTGAATTGAACATTCTTCATTTTATCATGTTCTCTCCTCAAACATTTATGTTTAATTTATTATTTATGTTTAATAAATTTTTATAAGTCACATTAATTTTTATTTTTTTTCTTCTCTATACTTGTGGTAAAATTGACATCCCTTTCCACCTGTTGTTTTTTGTTAAGAAAATATGACTGGGGTTTTCCTTTAGAGTCCAGTGAATATATATATTGCTTGTGTGTCTGAGGGAAATTAAGATAGGATGTAATTTGAGAATGTGAGCTTCAGAATAGACTTGCCAATCTATTATTTTCAACTCTTATTAATATGCTAGTATTTACTCTCTCATAGAATTTAGAAAGGAGAGATGTGTGTTTTAATAACTGCTGTATCTGCAGAACCCAGCACAATCCTAGCCATGTTTTTGTTTAAAAAAAAAAAGAAAAGAAAAAAGCTTAAAGTTAATTACGCTACAGTAGTCAAAATTTTAATTTAGGCTTTGTGGTTAAATTAAACTTAAAAATTGATTTTTGAAGTATAAAACTTCTTAGAAATGTATGTTTGATTACCTGATTATTCAAGAACATAACATTTCTTTTCGTTTTTCTTTTTTCTTTTTTTTCTTTTGAGACGGAGTCTCGCTCTGTCGCCCAGGCTGGAGTGCAGTGGCCGGATCTCAGCTCACTGCAAGCTCCGCCTCCCGGGTTCACGCCATTCTCCTGCCTCAGCCTCCAGAGTAGCTGGGACTACAGGTGCCCGCCACCTCGCCCGGCTAGTTTTTTGTATTTTAGTAGAGACAGGGTTTCACCGTGTTAGCCAGGATGGTCTCGATCTCCTGACCTCGTGATCCGCCCGTCTCGGCCTCCCAAAGTGCTGGGATTACAGGCTTGAGCCACCGCGCCCGGCTTCTTTTCATTTTTCTATGTCTTTCTCCCTGAAGCTTTATTGTTTTCAGATAAACTTATTCCTACACATTTAATTTTTATTGCCACCTTTATCTTTCTTTCTGCGGTAAATGGGAATTTTTTTACATACATTTTTCAGCTATCTTACTCAATTCCTTTTTTTTCTTTGAGATGTAGTCTAGCTCTATCACCCAGACTGGAGTGCAGTGGCGCGATCTCGGCTCACTGCAACCTCTGCCTCCTGGCCTCCCAGGTTCAAGAGATCTAATGCTCACTGCAACCTCTGCCTCCCCGGTTCAAGAGATTCTCCTGCCTCAGCCTCCCGAGTAGCTGGGACTAGGTTTGCACCACCATGCCCAACTAATTTTTTGTGTTTTTAGTAGAGACAGGGTTTCACATGCCCAGCTAATTTTTTTTGTATTTTTAGTAGATATGGGGCTTCACCATGTTGGCTAGGATGGTCTTGATCTCCTGACCTTGTGATCTGCCTGCCTTGGCCTCCCAAAGTGCTGGGATTACAGGCATGAGCCACTGCACCCAGCCTAATTTTTGTATTTTTAGTAGAGACGGGGTTTCACTATGTTAGCCAGGCTGGTCTCGAACTCCTGGCCTCAAGTGATTCACCTGCCTCGGCCTCCCAAAGTGCTGGGATTACAGGCATGAGCCACCGCGACTGGCCCTATCTTACTCAGTTCTTATTAGTGGATTACAACAGGCCTTTGGACCAATGGTTAATTTACAGACAGCTTGCTACAAATCTCCCTACCTCATTTTCATGTTTTGACTGAATTAAACTTTACTACCACAATTTCTTTTAAAAGAGTTACATGTTTTAGCTTTGTAGATAAATCAGTGGAAATAAAGAAGGTGCATAAATAATTAATTCCCTATTTCTCCTACCTGTGGTCAAGGGTAGGCTAATTTCAAGATTTCTTATATTCTTCCTAAGGATGGATGTAATCAGCAATTGGCATAAGGAGAATAATTCCTCCTGGCTGAGTTATGGCTGTTATGGCTTGTTCTTATAGGGAAAGTAATTAGATTAAATTAGGGTTAAAACAGCTGGACAAGAAAGGTCAGCTGTTCCTTGTCTCTTCCAGCTCTGATGGCTGTCTGCATGTCTTGGCTTGTGGCTCCATCACTCTGATCTCTGCCTCTGTGGTTGCACTGCTTCTCTTCTGTCATCTCTGTCTGCCTCCCTATTATAAGTATACGCGTGATTACATTTAAGGCCCATGTAATATAGGATAACTTCTCATCCCAGGATCTTTTACTTAATCATATCTGCAATGTCTTTTTTCCCTTGGCTATGTAAGATAATTTTCATGGATTCCAGGGACTGGGGCTTAACTTTTTTGGAGCCCTTATTTTCCCACCACAGTTGGCATGCCTGGTGCTATCTTTTCACAAGTTGAAAAGAAAATCAGAATTCCAGATAGAAAGATAGAAATCACATCAATTGCTTTATTTTATTTTCTCAATTTTACAATTTTCAGTTTTAAATTACCACATAAAAGGAACACATTTTGATATGCAGTTCAATGTGTGAAATTTGAATTTTGATATGTTGTATAGTTTGATATAACCATTACATAATTATGGTATGAAACAGATTGCTCACCCCAAAAACTCCTTTGCGCTGTCTGTGTGAAATCACACCTTCTCCATCTCAAACTCCTTGCAAACCGTGGTCTGTTCTTTTATATTTTTATCTTTTTCTGGATGTCACATGGATGGAATTGTACAATATATATCTTTTGAAAAGTTTGAATCTTGGTTAGAGAAAGCACACACCATTGGGCACATACATGATCATCATCTCTGCTACCACTCTGTTATTTCTATACCTGAATGTTTTAAACTTTTGTCATGTTGTAGGAATAACTCAGCATTTCAAATGTTTCAATTTCTTTGGAGGCTTGATTTATAGTTTAAAGAAACACTATGGCAAGTATAGTGTTTAAGGAAACAATATGGCAATTGATAATGGAGAGGTTCAGTTGAGGATTGAACCAACTCCTATAATCAGAGTTAAACACATCAAGTTTAGTTGTACCAACTCTACCCTAAGTTTTATCAATAGATATTTTCTAACATTTTAAGTCTAAGTTTATTGATCGAAATTTATTTTAGTCATCTTAATTTGGTATGGTTAATACTTGGATGTTCTCAGGAGTTGGCATAGAATGACATATCTCACAATTATTTAAATTTTTTTGCCCTAGCTGTGGCTTTGTAGAGGTGAAAGGTGTTAGGATGGTTATCACCTCAAGTAAAGACTGTACCTAAGCAAATTGTGTTATTAATGAAAGAACAAAGTAGAAAAAAATTACAGATATATGCAACGTTGTACCATTAAAGTTGAAAAATACCACTAAAAGGATGAAAAACAAAAGAATGCAAGGGTAGTATAAAAGCCAGTGGTTCCATCATCTAGATAATACTGTTCGATTATACGTGGATGGAGCTGTCTACTTTATCCACCTACACGTGTGTTTCAAGGATCTGAGTCTGCACTCATTTTCTGAAAAGCCCCTAAAGAGTCTCTGAAGAAACTCAATTTAATATCTGTGATGTGAATGACTTCTCAATTCTCGTCATTTAAGGATGGATAATGTCAAGCTAATTGGTAAAAAGTAACCACAGATCAATTCCTCGTACTTTGTTAAACTGGCAATAAATAGTACCTAATAAGGTCATTTTCACAAGGTTGAAATGCAGTCTTTCTCTGGAATTTTTTTCCAAATACCAGCTCATCCGGGCTTAGGTCATATAAAGGCTGATTAAATGAAAGGCCAGGAAAGAAAACAGTACCTGTTGGTACAAGGACTGAGTATAATGGGTTTATTTATCTAGATAAGTTTGTGAAAGAATGAACTATATATGATTCCAGATACTAGGAGTAATACGGACCTACCAGTCACCAGTTGATAGTAAGACAACCTGTGATGTCAGGGTGAACAACTCAGGGCCATGAGAGTGAAGGGTAATAATGTATTAGGTCATGGAAGTTCAAGGATATCTGATACCGTAATTAATTTTAGTTTTAATATTTCTCATGTGTTGTGTCTCCATTTATAGAGGATAAAGAGGGGATAAGCAAAGAGAAGTTCTGAGTGAGGGCAACACATTATATAATTGTCCCAGAAAAATATTTTCCCCTATATATAGATAACTTGAAATGTCACAGGTAGGAACACAAAATTAAATTGATGTCCAGCCATTGTGAGTTCTGTGTATTTCTCACAAGAGAGTGCTTCAACCCATGTAGAAAATAAAACAACTCTTACTAGTGCATACTCATAGCTCCCTAGGGAATACAATTGTCTAAAACCCCTTTGGAGATAGTCAACTGTTTCCTTGTGACAGTATTCCAGTTCATATTCTATTTTTACACTTTTCATGGAATCTTACAGGTTTCAAAAAAGGCATGAACTGGCCACCTCCTGTGTTATCCTAGAAAAGTTTTCCCCCAACTACTTGTATAATATTACAGCCAATACATCCCTACTGTGATGGGTTATCTCTGGAAGGTTGCTAAAACGAGTATTCATTGGAGATCATTTGGTTCTACCAGGCAGCCTTTCTGGCCTTGATATATCTTATGCTCACTGATCAAACAAATCAATAATTGATCTAAGATGTAGTCACTAAATTTTTCCATGGATTTTTCTTCCTGTTCTGTAAGAGGTACTTGCATGAGGACGTTAGTCAGAAAGGCACGTTTAGCATGATTCTCTGCTTATGTATTTTTTTACCTAGCTTCTATAGTGTCTTTCATACTTTGGAACTTTGTCTTTCTTCGAGTAGTATCAAGACATCAAATAATTTTTGTATCTGGTTTCTATTTTTATAGCGATACATGAGATGTATGAAAAGATTAAGAAGGTTAAGAAATCGCATCATCTCCATAGTGTTTGAGAGTTGTGAACTATGTTAAAACATACAGACTATCACTGTATATATTTTTCATAATTGCACATAGCAAAGAGAAAGCCACAAATTCAGTTACTTTAATTTATTTTGCTTCCTCTAAGGAATTAGATTTTATAATGGAGTCTGGAGCAGTAAATGCATTATAAGCCTCTTGTTATTTCTTTTCAATTTTGAAGATAAGACATTAAAAACAAAATTAACTCAGAATTAGGTATGAGACTGTCCAAAATATCTGTTCTGGGATGGACACTTCTTGAGTGACAGAAATATAATCATAAGATTCATTGATTGAGAAGTGTAATGGAGTTAAACACTATGAAGAGAAATTAATAATACTGTATAGTTAGTCCACCAACTGGTAGAAAAATGGTTGTTTTTACAGAGTAGATCATTTGTGCTCTATGTGGCATCATAAGATTTAGTGGTGATTTCAGTGAAAGATCTGGAGATGCTTCAACAAATTTAGACAAAGCTGAAATCATTTTAAGACAAGGAGGATAAGCTATAATCATTATATTAAGAAATAGGCTATAATAGGCAATGAGTCTTTGTTGTTTTTAACGTAATTGAATAATATCCCTAGGACATGGCCTTACTGCTAATGTTCACAAAAAGGAAAGGCTTATCACAATCAATTTTCCTATAATAGTTTTTTTCTGGGGAGACATACGGAGACACCTAGGATTCATACCTTTCAGAAGTGGATGTACAGAATCTAGTGGCTTGCTGTGGCTCATTTGGGGTCTCAGATGACATAATAAAAATACATAAATTCAAAGGTTTGATAACTTAATGATCAGAGTCCATTGTCTAATAGGGCCTGTGAAAACAGAGCTGGGCTCTCTAAACTAATATGAAAAAAGAAGAAAACTTTTAAGGTAGGACTCAATGTCGGAGGGCTTCATTCTAAACTCTTAGAAAAGAAAGATTAGTTTTTTTCTGTGTAGAAAAGAGAAAGAGGGATTAGTTTTTTCCTGCCATTTGTTCCCAACATAAGCAACTGGACAGACTTTGGGAATAGGAGAAATATTGCTATATTAACAGGTAGATCTGACGATTTGCAGTGATTAGTGCAAACAGCTTTACCTTCTTAGCATAATGTGATGAATTTCTGCCTTAGGAGAAACAACAACATACATAGATGTGAGGATACATAATTATTACATCTTCCATTGTCTTCATAATTCATTACATGTAGTATTTTAAAATAAGTGCCAACCTCTTAACCTCATTGCTCAATTCCATCACAGATGCAATGACTGAACATAGCAATCAGTCGAATTATCAATTTCCCTTCCAACCCGACCGTGTTTATTTTCATATTTAAGTTATTTAGTATCAAATTAAGGGTGGGTAAGTGCCAAAGGAAGTTTGCATTGGGTGAGGTTCTTAGCCAGTACATAGAGAAGTGTTAGAGAACACACACTAGCTTGCTAAACCGGAAAACCCCTGTTCCCTATTCCGGGGCAGCAGCAGCAGCACATAGTCCAGTAACTCTTCTCTTACTTCATCAGACTCACCTCACAATGCAGAGCCCTGAATTTTAAGAGGAACAAAATATATTCTGTCTAGAGAAAGAACCAAACATGTTGCTCTCCAGCTGCCTGAGGGTGGTCACAGCTTCAATGTGGCTAGGTATGGATGACCCTGGTGGGAATGGTCTTCCTCTAAAACCTAAGGACTGGGAAATGTCTTATCAAAACTTTGGTACAGAAGAAGTAACAGGGTGTAAAAGTAGAATTTCTTTGTTCCACGTTACTCATCCCTAATCTTTTGGTTCTTTGGTTTCTCCTTCAGAATCTGGTTTTGCTGACAAGCAACTCAAGTCAAACCATCAGTTGTTGGTGCATGAGAAGGAGGCTGTGACTCTGGACTGCAATTATGACACTAGTACTGGAAGTTATAGTCTGTTCTGGTACAAGTAGCCCAGGAGTGGGGAGATGATTTTCCTTATTCATCAGGACTCATGATCTGCAATATGCAATAGGTCACTACTCATTGAATTTGCAGAAGACAAGCAAATCCATCAACTTGTCATCTCCACTTCACAACTGGAGAACTCAGTGATGTGTTTTTGTGTACTGAAAGAGGCTACAGCGAGAGAACTGTTGGAGGGAGGTGCACAAAACCCCAAGGGTCTGCTTGAGATATCCACCTGCTGGAGAGACCAAAGAAAGGATTCACCATCACGACAGGAAGTGGCTATGGTTGTGACAGCACAGGTGTAGCATCGGAGGAAAACGCTCTAAGAAAATACCTCGCTAGGCTAATAGATCATTTTCAGAGTTATCATTCATCAAAAACATCCTAATCCCTGAGTCTTTGGTTTGAAGTTAGACATACCAAACCAAATTTTTGACGAACGATTGAAGAGAAAGAACTGCCACAATAAGCAATTTGCCATTTGGCCACTAGATTGAGCTGGAAGAATTGGCTAAGGTAATTCAGAAAAATATGACTGAAAGATGAATAAAAATAAATTCAACACTCTTTGTGAATTGTTGAATTTTCAGATCACTTTATTCAATAAATGCTAGGTGTCTTCAAAAGTTTACGGAAAAGGAAATTGCGTATTATGAAAAACTATGCATGGATTTCAAACTTTTTTGCACCAAAATAAACTTATACTAAGTTGTTATAACATATCTGCACAGAATTTAATTTGAGGCACTAAGAAGGATAAGACATCAGTTTGAAAGGCACCCCTATCAGAGCAACATGAATTCTGTTAAGCTTGAAGCAAGAACAAACATTAAATTTATGGTGAAACTTCGGTGGAAGAATGGTGAAATCATTGATGCGTTATGAAAAATTTATAGGCTCACACCCCAATA
>NW_016815584.1:174866-177588 GCF_001698545.2 Rhinopithecus bieti | reverse complement strand
AAAAAAAAAAAAAAAAGAAAAAAAAAATAGACAAGAGGATGCTGATGAAGCCCACAGTGGCAGACATTCCATAACAATTTGTGAAGAAAAAATTAACCATATGTGCCGTAATCGAAGAGGACCAATGATTAAAAGTGGAAACAATAGCCAACACTATAAATGTCTCAACTGGTTTATCTCACACAATTCTGACTGAAAAATTCAAGCTGAGCAAACTTTGTACTTGGTGGGTGTCAAAACCAGTATGCTCAGATCAGCTCCAGATAAGAGCAGAGCTTTCAATGGAAATTTTGCACAAGTGGGATAATGATCCTGAACAATTTCTTCAAATAATTGGAACAGGAGATGAAACATGGCTTTATCCTTATGATTCTGAAGATAAAGCACAATTAAAGCAATGATTACCAAGAGGTGGAGGTCCAGTCAAAGTAAAAGTGGCCCAGTCAAGAGCAAAAGTCATGGCAACAGTTTTTTTGTAATGCTCACAGCATTTTGTTTATTGAATTTCTGGAGGGTCAAAGAATGATAGCATCTGCTTATTAGAAGAATGTTTTGAGAAAGTTAGCCAGAGCTTTAGCAGAAAAATGCCTGGGAAATCTTCACCAGAGAATCCCTTTCCACCATGACAATGCTCCAACTTATTCCTCTCATCAAGCAAGGACAATTTTATACAAGTTTCTGTGGGAAATCATGAGGCATCCATCTCACAGTGCTGATTTGGCTCCTTCTGACTTCTTTTTGTTTCTTAATCTTAAGAACATCTTTAAAGGGCACCAATTTTCTTCAGTTAATAATGTAAAAAAGACTGCATTGACTTGGTTCAATTGGTGCCTAATCATCTACTAAGTAAGCAAGAAGAATACATATTCACTGAGAATAAATATGTATCCCCTGTGTGTACAATGTACTGTATTAGGACCTTTGACTACACTGATAGTAGTAGAAAATGTTACTCTTAAGCAGAATGAACTTATCTGAAAAATATTACAAAGTAATCGAGGAATAAGATGAAATGCATTACAACTTAACCAATAGATAAAATTCCAAGTATGTAGGCAATTAAGTTTTAGGGGCATTTTTAGGAGAATAATGTGACACAGAAAAGACAAAAGTAAGCGTCATGGAGAGATAGAAAACTTAGGCATTAAATGACAGACACACATCATTCATTATACACTTACTTATCAAACTCACAATAAGCAACAGTTGTTTTTGTAGGTATGAAGAGTAGAATAATGAATAAAACAGACACATGCAGACACCAAAAGACATTCCCTCACGAGGTTTGGATCTACAGTTGTCTATAGTGTTCACTTGCTTTTACAGGAATATCCAATATAGACATTTAAAATATATCTGTTCCAATACAGGCATTTGTCTTGCCTACTCTAGCGATTGGCAGGTTCCATGTGATGATTACAAGGCATTGTCATTGAAGTACTGTTAGTGTATCTGTCATTTATTAAATTATTTGACCGTTGACAAAACTACTTAAACTTAGGCTGCCTAGACATCATCAATTATAATAACAATAACAATCACCTCTCTACATGGTTGTAAGGATTGAATTAAATTACATGAATTTAATTAAATGATTGAATTGTAGAAGTAGGGAACAATTTTTCACCAATGGTAGATATATTTGGATATAAATGAGACATTGCAACAAGGATAATTTGAAATAAAATAACAGGAACATTTAAGGATAGATAAAGCTTAACCCTTTACTCTCCTGATACTGGTTATATTATTATATTTTATTATATTTAGGGCTCAGAGTCACTCTTTATTTCACATGGGTCTGATTCCATCCAATTATTTGAACTATTTCTTTATCTCATAGGTCTTACGGGTAGAAAATGAAGCTTTCTTGTCTCAGGTATAACTTAGGATCCACATGAGCTTTATGGAGCAGGGTTCAGATATAACACCATTTTATACTGAGCTTCAGTGCCAATAACTAGATCCATACCTGGGAGCTTAACAGAGCTCTGCATTGGAAAGGGGAGAAAATAGCTTTTCTAGGTTATATTGGGGGAGGAATCCTTGTTCAATTTACAACTTGCACATACATGGTAGATGCCCAGGAAGTATTAGAGAAGAAAAAAGGAAAGAGAAAAATCTAAGGGATAAATGCTAGATGCAGCTGGCTAAGAATCAGCACCTGGTCCTGCCAGGGTCCTCTCCCATGTTACCTCTTCAGAGATCAGAGAGTGCTGTGCGATCTGTGCACGGGAGAGTAAATCTTGTTTCCGCCTGGATGGGGAGACGCTCAGCTTCCTGCAACAAAGAACTATGAATGTGCACTCAGAGAAACAAGAGATTTGGCTTGGTAGTGTTTGAGGGCTCCCAGACCCCAGCCAGAGTCCTTCGTAAGTCTGAGGGATAAAAATGAAGAAGGCTTTGGGAGTTTCATTCTTGATTTTCTCTTGGGAGCTGTGCTGTGAGTTGCTGGGCTCTGGAAATACGAAAAAGAACAGAGTGTAGTATCTTATTTAAAAATCTGGAAGTTATAGAAGGGTAGTTAGGGCCTCAGTGCTCACCTGTGGGAGATGTGAAAAGAGAGTGAATCTTCCAAAAGAAGTCAGCCATGAATGAATGTCATCTATCTGTGCTTCTCTGTTTAAACAGGGGTGAACAGACTACATACGCCGGAGCAGAGTCCTTCATTCCTGAGTATCCAGGAGGGAATGCATGCCATTCTTTTTTTTTTTTTAATTAA
>NW_016815584.1:159981-174511 GCF_001698545.2 Rhinopithecus bieti | reverse complement strand
GGAGTCCAAGTGATCTCATTGTTCAGTTCCCACCTATGAGTGAGAACATGCGGTGTTTGGTTTTCTCTTCTTGTGATAGTTTGCTAAGAATGATGGTTTCCAGCTGCATCCATGTCCCTACAAAGGACGCAAACTCATCCTTTTTTATGGCTGCATAGTATTCCATGGTGTATATGAGCCACATTTTCTTAATCCAGTCTGTCACACTGTACTTACCGTGAGAGAATGCTCGTCAACTTCCACTGGTTCCAGCAGGATCCTGGGAAAGGACCTGTGTCTTTGACCATAATTCAATGAAGCCAGAAAGAGCAGAGAAACAAACTTTATAGAACTGCTTGGAAAAGAGAAGTTTTATAGTGTTTGGAATATCCCGATCTCTCATCCTGGAGATTCAGCCACCTACTTCTGTGCTTTGCAACACAGCGTCTCCCCAGCACCTGCAGCCTGTACCACAACCTGCAGCCAGGACCCTTGACACAGGCCTAGCCTTGCAGGTGGGAGTGAAGCTTTTTTTTTTTTTTTTTTTTTTTTTTATGTGTCAGGGGATCTTTCTTTACAACCTGTGTCTCCAAACAGAAGTGAAGAATAATGCACCATCTCTCTCATGTGAAGAAGCTGAATTTATATGGAATTATGTTTCGTTTTGTCATTATTGAAATTTCATTCCTCAATGTAGACTGTACAGATCCTGGGCCTGCTTGCCCAGAGTCCTTCCACTCCTTTATTGTTTGTTCTGAGAGGTCACATACTCTGAGTCCGTGGAACAAATTTTCCCTTGGTTGTACACTCAGCAGCATTTAACTTATTTTTTCATAATCTTCAAATGATATTTGCTGTATCTGTGTACCATCTACCCCATAATTTACTTAATTTAACAGTAAATTGACTTTTCTATTAAATAGATGCCAAAAATATGTAAAATATTGTCCTTACTTTAATAGTTACTATCAGTGGAAACATTTATATGTTATAAAATGTGTATTGGATGTGCAAGATATTTTTTCCTAATACAAATTAAAATAATGTTACGTATATAACAATCAAAAAGACCCTCTGTGTTCTGCTTAATATGACCTCCTGTGTCAATCACACTTTAGAAAATACATTTCCAACTCATGACCCTTATTTGATAGATGAAAAAAAGCAGACTCCACAGGCATGACATCACTTTACTCAAAGCATGTGTTGCAGTGAAATGGAAGCCTGGAGTAGAAGCCAGGCATTCTGGCCCCTTGTCAGTTGCTTTTTCCATGAAAGATGTAAAGCGGGATTCGGTGTTTGAAAAAAGGAGTTGTGTGCTGTAATTTTAAACTAAATTACATTTTTATTACTTGTATGTATATATAAAGATATAAGAAGATATATAAAGACATAAAACACCCAGAAAATAGAACACACCTATAATTTCATAACCAAGAAATTATAGCTATTATCCTGTAAAATTTTTTGGTATACATATGCAGCTATATTTTCTATAAAAGTGGTTCATAATACATCCAGTATTTATTACCTTGCTTGTTTTTCTCAACATTATATTTAGGTGTCTTCATCCCAGGAAGCATATATTGAAGGCATAGTTTTATTTTATTTTATTTTATTTTTTATTTTTTATTTTTTTTGAGACAGAATCTCGCTGTATCTCCCAGACTGGAGTGCAGTGGCGCGATCTCGGCTCACTGCAAGCTCCACCTTCTGGGTTCACGCCATTCTCCTGCCTCAGCCTTCTGAGTAGCTGGGACTACAGGCGCCCGCCACCACGCCTGGCTAATTTTTTGTATTTTTAGTAGAGACAGGGTTTCACCGTGTTAGCCAGGATCTCCTGACCTCATGATCCACCCTCCTCGGCCTCCCAAAGTGCTGAGATTACAGGCGTGAGCCACCCTGCCGGCCTATTTTATTTTATTTTATTTTATTTTCAACCTTTATTTTAGATTCAGGGGGTAGTACATGTGCAGGTTTGTTACCTGAGCATATTGCATGATGCTGAGGTTTGGGGTATAAATGATACCGTCACCCAGGTACTGAGCGTAATACCAACAGTTATTTTCTCAGCCCTTGCCCCTTCTCTCCTTCCCCCTCTAGTAGTGCTCAGTATCTATATGTAGTCTTTATGTCCATGTGTACTCAATATTTAGCTCCCACCCATCAATGAGAACATATGGTATATAGCTTTCTGTTTCTGCAATGATTTGCTTAGGGAAATGACCTCTAGCTGCATCCATGTTGCTGCAAAGGACATGATTTCATTCTTTTTTATGGCTGCAGAGTATTCCATGGTATTTATGTATCACATTTTCTTTTTCCAATCCACTTTTGATGTGCACCCAGAAGGCATAATTTTAAGTGATTGCCTGGTTTCCATTATAGAGATATATTTTAAAAAATTAATCACTTTTGGTATTATTTCCTCTTATACAGTGTTATAGATAATGCTTCTTAAAAACATAATTAAATTTGTAATTTTAATGGAAATGGAGTTGCTTGAATAAAGGAGAACATATAACACTAAATGCCTAATATATTTCATCAAAGTGTAATTTCAACAGCAGCTCATGATGCTGATTTTTCAATACTTTATCAGTTATGACCGTTATTATCTTAAAGTAGCTTCTATTTTATTAAGTAAACACTTTCACAATGTTTTAATTTTCTTTTAATGTGTGTGTTTATATATTTTATTATTAAAATGTGATTAAAACAGTCCATCACGTAGAATAAATATTCTTTCATACAATAAGATATATTTTTTAAAGTTTTGAAAAATACTGTTCTGGCTCACATTACCTTCTGTTAGGCTGGTGCAATTAGGCTGGTGCAAATGTAATTGCGGTTTTGCCATTTCCTTTCAATGGCAAAAACCGCGATTATTTTTGCACCAACCTAATAACTGATCTCTTTTTTTCTCAAGGCAATCTATTCTCCATGTTTTTGCTACTCAAAGTATGGGCCAGCACTGTCTAGACTTGTGTCGATTCTCAGGCTCCACCCAAGGCTAACTGAATTTGAATCTGCATTTTGCTAACATTCCCAGGTGATTCTATCACTTCAGAGTTTGAGAAGCACCCATCTGATGGGTTGCCAGAACGATTTTTTAAAGTATAAATAAAGAGATGTCTCTAATTGGCAAACATGCTTCAATGGCTTTCTATTGCTACTGGAATAAAATGCAAATTTAGGCTGCGGCATACAAAGATCTGTATCATTCAACCTTCCCCTCTCCCTTCAGCTCTAAACTCTCTTTTCCTGGCTTTCTACGCAGCAAAAACACCGACCTCCTTTCAATTTTCTGAACTTGCCATGTCCTTTTCCACATTTAGTCTAACTCTCTCAATCACCTGCAATGCTCTTCCCCCGAATCTTGGTGAGTCTCATTTTCATTCCTCAGGTCTCAGCTCAAATACCACTACCATAGAGAAAACCTGCTGACTTCTGCGGATCATCCTGACTAATGCAGCCATCATGGCCTTTGCCCTAACTCTATTACAACACCCTTGTTATTTTCATTACGGTAATAATCACAATGTGCAGTTATATTGTCGGTTACGTGTTTATTGCCACTGTGTTTATTGTCTATATCTCCACTGAGGATACAGGCTTTATGAGGTCGGGGGTATTGCTTGTTTAGTTGACAGCTTTATTCTTAGTGCTTACAACAATGACTGGCCTATAATAGCCAGTAAAAAAATATTCACTGAAAGATAAATGGATGGATGTTATTTGGCCCTCCTCTTTCCTTTTTTCCTTCCTCTCAGTCTCACCCTAGCAACTTTGACCTTTTTGTGTGTTCTCTCTGCTTCATTATGTCGGGCAGCTCAGTTCTTTCTCACCCTTGCTCCCAGACTCAAAACCAGCCTTTCTGTGCTCAGTGAACTCTGGTCAAATAGTTAGATCCATTCAGGGTCTCAGCCTTTCCTCGCTAAAGTGGCCTCCCTTTATCAGATGTGATCTGAAGCACTTAGTCAAATCTAAAGGCTAGTAACACATGATGAAATATCTAAATGGAAAAAAAATACTTAAAACATGTTAGAAAGTATAAAAGTAACTTCTCAAGTCCAATAATTATGAGCTGAAGTCAAAGTTATAATTCAAATTACTGTAAGAGTAAAAGCCCCTCAGGAAACAAATTCAAATAAATAGCCTTGGTAGACATGTTGTAGATTAGATTTTTAAAAGATCTGGTTTAAAGATATTTATGTTCAAAGGACTGGTTCATAATTACCCTGCTTTTGACCATCTGTGTAGTGGCTACTAGGCTTCTCACAAGATTAATAGTCATTTGAGTTGGTAACACTAATGTCCCAGAAGGAGTCTTTACTTCATTAAAGTATATTATAAAATTGCTCAAGCATTTTATTGGAAGTGATGGCTAATTACCCATGGGGCTATATATATTACATCCTTCCAGACTAGTTTAGGGAAACTTATCTTTCTAACATGTAGTTCAAGCCTTTACTATAGTAGAGAAGAGTGTTATCAGTTCTTGGATTTTTTTTCCTCTTCCTGCAAGCTAATAAGTGTGTTGTTTCATTGAGGTTGCCAGTAAAGACATGAGACTCCTTAGTCAGAGACAAAGGATTTTGTTACTTATGGCGCAGCAAACAGCCTAAACATCAATATGTTTACTTCAGTTACTCTTTCCTTAAGTCCCCAAAAGATGATATAGTGAGTGCTGATGAATAGTTTGCATGCAGTGGTGCTGTGTCATAGCTGAGGAACTCTGAGCTTGGGAAATTTATAGCAACAGTAAACAGTAAGCCAGCTTGCTCTTTGTCGTACAGGGAGGCATTACCTCATCTCTTAAGGTTGCTTGCTGCAAGCCTAACTCTGAAAAGTGGTCCTTGTAGAGTGGTCATGGCTTTACACTATTGGCATACCCAGCAGGTCATGTAGGGGTATGACTCACGGTGGACTGTCTTTCAACAGTATCCATTCCATGGTCCTATGTCATGTTAGCTGCTGGAAATTTTTCTTATGGGTATTCCACTCCATCGGTCATTCTAATTAATTTGACTAAAGAGGTAGAGACTAAATGCATAGAATTTGTCTTACACAAGATTTAATTAAGGCTACTGTCAGCAGAACTCTAAGCATGAGGAGGAGACCATCCTGCAATAGCAACCTCAATCATGCCTCAGAGGATTCTAGATTCTCCCAGCTGTGAATAAGTCCCAAAGTACAGACAGCTAGGATATAGTGTATTATTTAACATGAGTTACACATGGAAATTTAGACTGACATGCTGATCTTTGTTTTAATTGCCAAAAAGTTAACTATTATTCCCAATATAGAGATCTCCTATGGTCCCTATTTCACAGACACGAACATAACCAAAGGTGCCAAGATTAATCTAGTTTGAAATTTATTGCTAGACTTTATTTGGGTCAGCATTAGTTCACTTTGGTTAGGCTATATGAGCAGGGTCAGTGTGTATTTGCAAGCTCTGTAGCCATTCATGGTATAACCCGAGACTGTCCAGACACCAGGGGAAAAATACACATTTGTATGAGTCAGATTGAGAAAATGTTGTGCTGATTCCTGTATTTTCACACTTAAGAGGATGGGAAATCTGTGTTGGGAAGCTACCATTCATGTTGCAGAAATGTTCAGGAGAGGCCATATTCACAGGAGTTTTTCTGTTTTCATGGAATGTGGAAGAAGATGACAAATCAACAGACAACCAAACTGTATTGTTACCTTGCCAGGCTGTGTGCTTCATCTAGCATACAAAGAGAACATTAATCCTCACCCCCTTCACCTCCAGTGGTCCAAGATTGTCCCTTCCTAAGTGCCAGTGTTGTTGCTCTTTTTATCCACAATCACAAAATTTGTTCATTCCATTCTAGTAGTTAAGCTTTGCCTTTTTTTGTGGTCAGTTCCTAGTCATACTCAAACCTTTTGTCTAGAACAATAAATAGAGGAAAAAGGTATTTTATGACTTTTATATATACCCATTTTATTTATCACCTGGGCCCTTGTGGACCATTGTACAATAATTCATAGAGCAGAACACTCCAATTAATGATAGTTAACCTCATAATACATGATCATGTTTGTCCAACAAAATAATCCAGGTGGCTGAACCAGAATTCAGTTTTAACACCATTCTGACCATGTTGCTACCAGGAGAGTATACCTACCAGGCTGTTCTAAGGTTGCTGTTAGGAGAAAAAAAGAAGCATCATGCCTTCCACTTCTAGAAAGTTAGAGAAGGTGTACTTTTTTCCATTCATCTTGTTACATACAGCTAATGATTCTGGATATTACAGATGTTCCTTGACTTATTATGGGACTGCATTATAAGTTGAAAATACTGTAAGTAAAAGGTACATGTAATACATGTAGTATGATGAACAACATAACTTAGCCTAGCCTATCTTAGATGTGCTCAGAACACTTACATTAGCCTATAGTTGGGCAAAACCATCCCTAACAAAGCCTATTTTATAATGAAGTGTTGAATATCTTATGTAATTTATTGAATACTGTACCAAAAGGGAAAAACAGAATAGTTGTATACGTACATAAAGTCCAGTTTTGACTGATTGTGTGCTGCTTTCATACCAGTGAAAAATTATTATTCAAACCATTATAATCTGTGCATAAAATTAAAAAAATAAACTATTCTAAAAGTGGGGAGAAAAGCCCAACTGGTTAAGAAATTTAGGACCTGAGCAATGCTAAAGCAGTGAGTTCCAAGAGTTTCCTTTTGCCTCATACCATCAGGAGTAGCCACCGACCTGGAAATGTTAGTGAATATGTACAAAAAAGCCCAAAGACCAGACTTTTTCTTTCTTTAGCCAAAAGATCAGGAAAATAACAGACTGTCAAGACACAAAACTGTAAGACCACAACCAGTTTCCTCCAGCCAAATACCACAGAAAAATTTACAGCTACCAAGCACATATTTAGTCAATAAAAAAGGAATTGCAACCTGGTAGGAGAATTTGTGTTATTTTTAACTTACGTTTGCTCCATCTTTTCATCACTGGCTTTAAGATAGTCTTTAAATTACATTCTCCATTCCAAGTGTGGGTTCCTGGTGCTGGAAGAAGCAGAGTGGACCTTGTTATATCAAAGCAGTGCTTGATTACTTTGACCTCTCAGGTGGCTCATTGAAGGGCTAATTGAAAGGGCTGGTCTGTGTTTCAAACAACTCAAAATCTCCCCAGGATGGAGAATTGGCAACAGAGAAAAGTTTTTTTCTAAAAAACAATTTGCTAAAGGGACTTAACAGCAGGTAGGAGAAAGAATCTACAAATGTGAAGATAAGCCAAATAAAATTATTCAGTCTAAGAAGCAGAAGGAAAAAAGAATGAAAAAATATATACACAAGAGCTCAGATGACCTGTGGGACAATAAGTATAACAGAATTCCCAGAATGGGAGGAGAGGCAGAAAGATTCAGGAAAAATATTTGTGACATGATGACCCTAAACTCCTCAAATTTGACAGAAGACATGGATCTACACATCCAAGAAGTTCAACAAGAACTAAGTAGAATAAAGGCAAAAAACTTCACAGTGAGATGCTTTATGATCAAACTGTTTAAAGAAAAAGGCAAATTGAGAACTTGAAAGCTTCAAGAGAGAAGCAACTAGCCACATGCAATAGATACTTAATAAGATCAGCAGTCAATTGCTCATCAGAAACCATGGAAACCAGAAAGCAGTAGGATGGCATAAAGTGTTTAAAGAAAAAAGTTGTCAACCACCAATTTATATCTGGTAAAACTGTTATTCTAAAACAAAGGAGAAATTAAGACAGCCCCAGATAAAGAAAAACTGAGAGTATTCATCACTTCCAGACCTGCTCTACGAGAAAATCTGAAGGGAATCTTTCAGACAGAAAAGAAATGACATTAGACACTTGGAGCCATACAAAATAACGAACAATGATTAAGGTAGTTACATAGATAAGAATAATGCCAATATTTTGTAGTTTTGTTTGTAACTCCCATTTTCCCCTAAAATTATTTAGCAAACTAATAGTTAAATAATAATTATAGATACATATTAATAGGAACACAATGGGTAAAGATGTTTGTGTTTTGCAATGTGTATAAAATCTTCTTTGTTGTTTTCATAGTACAACTTATGTATTTCAAATGGACACTAAATTAGTAGCATTTGCAGTAGTATCTTAAAATAAATTGCCTTTGAATAAGATCTTGCTTTCAATACTTTGAGGTCCACAAGACATTTCTGGAAAATTTCATGCTGTGGAAAATGAAGACCACTTACTCCAGTGGAGAAGGGGACTGTGATTTCTCTTTGATTGATTGCCATAACACTGTCCTTAAGGCATATGAAGGAGAGTTTTATATGTTATCTAGACATTATTAGGCACAGAAGCTTTTGCAGTACAACTTTGATGTTGTATAAATTCTGTCATTTTGCTGGCACTGATATTGCTCTTGGGTACAACATTAGACTATTGACCCATACTATTTTTGTTACAAATATTCAAAAGGTGATTTCTTTCTATAAGGACTGTGCTTCAACTCCACATTCAATTTTAAAAGTTATATTTGTTGGCTGGGCGCGGTGGCTCACGCCTGTAATCCCAGCACTTTCAGAGGCCGAGGCAGGTGGATCTCGAGGTCAGGAGATTGAGACCATCCTGGCTAACACAGCGAAACCCTGTCTCTACTAAAAAATACAAAAAAATTAGCCGGGCGTGGTGGCGGGCACCTGTAGTCCCAGCTACTTGGGAGGCTGAGGCAGGAGAATGGCGTGAATCCGGGAGGTGGAGCCTGCAGTGAGCCGAGATTAGCCACTGCACTCTGGCCTGGGCGACAGTGTGAGACTCTGCCTCAAAAAAAAAAAAAAGTTGTATTTGTTTTTTAAATTAATTTTCCAAGACTTTGGTGACTGCCATCTTGGGTTGCTCCTTCTTTGGTTTCTACACTTACTGAGAAATAGCTTTTGTGATTTCTGCCTCTTGCAATGTAATCTTAGAGAAAGGGATTTTGATATTGGTATATCCTCTTTCATTCTATTTCCTATGAAGTTGTTGGTGGGAATAGAAAACGCCCGTCCAAGCCATCATTGATGGATACTGATCACATGGTCCTTGAGTAGAAAAGAGCCTGCATCCTTCATGGCCTCCAGCCACCAGCTTCTGCAAGGAAACAAAGCATGTTATGAACAAGAGGAGGAATAGTAGTTGTTTGTGCTTCTTTCTCTGTAGACACAATTAGGTTTCTTGTATAGATAACGCTTCATAGTTCTGATTTTCTGTTTAGGTTGAGATGGAAAGGCAGAAAGAGACACCAAATCCATAACTTTTGGAAATTAATTTGAAGATACGAGCTTTTTACAAGAACAGCCATGAGAGAAACTAGAAAAATAAACGGTCACACAAGATGTCATTGAAAGTCTATGTACTACTTCCTAAACATACTGCATGTGCTCACTTCCCAAGGGTAAGACGGTACTGCACATGCAAGTGGCCCACCCTAAGGGAAGAATCATGGGAAAAGAGGAAGCCTATAAAGTCCTAGGGTCAAGGTTAAACACTGCATTTTACCTCAGTGAAATGTTTGGCTCTCTTCCAAGTGTACCTTCCTTTCTTTCCTATTCTAAAGCCTTTTAAAATAAACTTCCACCCTTGCTCTGAAAAAAAAAAACAAAAAAAAAAGAGAGAAAGGCTATGTACTGGCAGGTTAATCTCTATTACACCAACCCGTGTAAGTATTGTTTTGACATGCATGTATCATTGGTGCAAAATGCAGTGGCTTTTTCCAAGACCCTCTATTCCTTGGTCTTGTTAAAAAAATGTTGCTAAGGCTGTGAGCTAGAACCATGTTTGTTCAGCTAGATTTTAGGTCATTCTGTTTTGAAAGAATTATTTTGAGTTACAAGAAACTTCTCTAAAAATTGGAGATGACAGAGTGGTATAGGGATGTGTGGCCTGACATGGAAAAGAGCTATGCAATGAGAAATACTCCTTGAATTGCAAGAATCTCACCTAAATTTTTATGATAGAATACTTCATGACTGTTATTTCAGTGTAGGAAAGTGGTTATTAGAAACAACTGCTCTTATACAACGATTGACATTTGATATCATACACATACAAACATAAACATCCCCATAGACATTAACTTGGAGCATTTGCTTCTCAAATTTTTAATTTAACGAATGTGTCAGATTTTTAAAATGACTTGTTCACATAATAAGACTCTACATTTTGAGTACAAGTTTGATCACTGTCATGATTCCACAAGATGGCAGTGTGTTCTTAGGGACCTTGAGGAACGCTCTCAAGTGCTGGGGTGTGTGTGTGTGTGTGTGCGTGTGAGAGAGAGAGAGAGAGAGAGAGAGAGAGAGAGAGAGAGAGAGAGAGACAGACAGGAGGAGGAGGAGGAGGAAGAAGGATGAGGGGAGGGGCTTAGAGGTGAATTAGGGTTGTTAAAAAGAGCATCATTTTTTCTACGTGGTAAACAGATTCTTTTTTATGATTTTAAGGTAGAAAAAGTAGAAATATCCATTCTAGGTTCATTTTTCTAAGGGTTTAAAATTTGAATCCTCAGTGAACCAGGGCAGAAAAGAATGATGAAATCCTTGAGAGTTTTACTAGTGATCCTGTGGCTTCCGTCGAGCTGTGAGTTTGGGGCATCTCTATATAGGAAAATAATGTATAGTATCTGGAGTTATTGTCTATTATAGGTCTATAGGTAGAAGCATGATTTTTTTTTTTTCTAACTAAGGGAGAGTGGGGGCATCAGTGAAAAGAGGATTTAAATTATGGGGAGTAAGCCTCTATTACCCAGCCAGTCTTCTCTGTCTGACCACTGTATTTTTTCACAGGGGTTTGGAGCCAACAGAAGGTGGAGCAGAATTCTGGATCCCTCAGTGTTCCAGAGGGAGCCATTGCCTCTCTCAACTGCACTTATAGTGACCGTGGTTCTCAGTCCTTCCTCTGGTACAGACAATATTCTGGGCAAAGCCCTGAGTTGCTAATATCCACATACTCCAGTGGTGACAAAGAAGATGGAAGGTTTACAGCACAGCTCAATAAAGCCAGCCAGTATGTTTCTCTGCTCATCAGAGACTCCCAGCTCAGTGATTCAGCCACCTACCTCTGTGTCGTGAACACACAGTGCTCTCTAGACACTGGCAGTCTGTACCCAAACCTGCTGTGCCCCAGGAATGCCTGATGTAGAGCTTAGACTGCAGGGTAGTGAAGTTCTCTTTGTCTCTACATTCACGTGGAAATTATAAGAACTAGTATGGAGGATTAATTAATTAGGGAAGTATTTTCATAATTCTGAAAATAATTGAAACCCTGAAAAAAATAAAAACAAAAATCTTGGTCTGGTTGAAATATTTTTTAGTCCTGTTTTCCACTCTAGTTTTAAATATTTTTTTAATTGAAGTCTGATTGATAAAAAGGTGCGCATGTTTACTTCACACATACAGCACAATCTATGCCATAACATACTCATAATTTCTAAAACTCTACTTCCTCCCTCCTTTTTAAAAAATTAAGGTATGATTGCTATACAAAAAGGCACGCATATTTAATGTATATATCCCGGTGCTCAGTCTAGTTTTATGCCACTTCTTCAAGAGACTGGTTTTATGGTTTTTAAATTATATAACAAGAAAATATTTTCACACAATGACAGATATTCTCTCATAGTTCCCAGGACACCTTCCTCTTTCCTTCTTTAGTTACTCAAAGCGTTTGACAGTCATTGATTTGGAAATGCAACAGCAAAACAGAAATGCAAAGCAGAGAAAAGTCATAAACAAATGACTTCAAAATTCTATCAGTCAAAAAAAATTTTTTTTTTTTTTTTTGAGATGGAGTCTTGCTCTGTCATCCAGGCTGGAGTGCAGTGGCGCGATCTCGGCTCACTGCAAGCTCCGCCTTCCGGGTTCACGCCATTCTCCTGCCCCAGCCTCCTGAGTAGCTGGGACTACAGGCGCCCGCCACCACGCCCAGCTAATGTTTTGCATTTTTTTTTAGTAGAGACGGGGTTTCACTGTGTTAGCCAGGATGGTCTCGATTTCCTGACCTCGTGATACCCCTGCCTCAGTCTCCTATAGTGCTGGGATTACAGGTGTGAGCCACCATACCCAGCCAAAAATTTTTTTAGTTATAGAACCCTCATCTCCAGCCTCAGCCACAGCACCACTCCTGATTTATGTAAGGGTATATTTAGTGGATAGATGGAAGAACTAGATTCAGAGGGTAAGACCTGGTTAAAACTAGAAGTCTAGACAGTTGCAGTGACTAAATATTAGAGAGGGTCTCTCTTGCCATTTTGGGGTAAAGTCTGAACTGAACTTAAAACTCCTGGCTTGAGCCTTGTAAAAGAATATATTTATACCTATGTACTTAAGTGTGGCTTGGAGATGATAGGGAGCATTAGCCCTAGCCATAGCATGCCATTTCCCCAGGCAGGGCATGGGAGCATGGAACAATCTAAAATTTATTGAGAAGGATCTCTGAGTAAGCATCTAAAAGAGGTCCAGACACTAAGGAGCTTTAGTATGATAAGCAAAGACCTGTGTAAATCAATTACCAAAGACTGTGTGGTATCAAGAATGTTTCAGCAAATTTTTGTCAGGAGAGTTGGAAATGCTGAACAACGTATAAATGCCTCCCTCCTCTGACTACCTGGCATTGTAAATTTGTCCTGCAATGTATGCCAAGTCCAGGAAAAATATTTACTTCCTAATGAAAATAATGCTGTTTAATATTTAGTACATTGAGTTATAGGAAAAAGCTTGAAAAGTCACATTTATTGTAAAACGAATTTGTAGACTGTTAGTCATGACATTATTTAGGTAGTACAGTGGAAAAATTTTGGAAATGAAGAATCAAGATTTCTGTTCAGTTAGTTCATGTAGTTACTGATGAAAGGTGCAAGTCAATCAACATTTGCTTCAAATTGTTAATTTGTAGAACTGAAGACTTAAGAAAATTTTCCAAGTCATGTAAGATTTGTAAAGCAGTGAGGATGATCAGAAAGTTGTACTGAAATCAAAATACTTAAATTTTAGTACCACTTTTATCATATGCCTTCAAGCACCCTGGCACTCTGGAAAGAACCTGTGCTGCCATGCTCGTTTGAATATCAATTATGTTCCTAATAGGCCATTTATATTAAGTTATACTGTTATATATATTTCAAGATTGGACTCAGGATTAAATGAGATGAAATACTGTCTTCGGATAAGTTCATTAGAAGCAGAGCCTGAATTGGAAATTGTTTATCCATAATTGATTGAGAAAACCAGGTTGAGATGGGAAAAGGCTAAGCATAAACGTGCCAGCTAGTGGAGTCTTTATCCAGCCTGACCTCATGGGAACTCTGGAGCATGAATTGCATCACAGGATTGATCCTTTCCACACTGAGGCAAGCGGGCCAGAATGCTGACCTGTTGTATGTAAGAATAAGGTCGTCATTGGCTGTGCTGTTTCTTGGGGTAGAGGTATACTCTACTGCACAATGATGACTTTCATTGGCAGAGGTCGATTTTCTAGGAAAAGGGGCAACTGTGAGCTGAGAGTAGCTAATATTCCCAATAGTGATAGCGACAGGAGACAGATATATTCCTAGGCAGACAAGGACAGATCCCTGGTGAAACCCAGCCTTCCTGCCAAGGACAGTTCAAAGCCTTAAAACCGAGTTGCCAGTTCCGGAGAGAGTACATAACTGCCAGTTCCGGATAGAGTACATAACTGCCAGTTCCAGATACAGTACATAACTTGAATCCCCCCTCTTACCCACTCTCTCTCGATTGGTTCCTTCTGGATGATGGCTTTTAACCAATCAAATGGTGCTTTTTCCAAGACCACCTCTGGACCAATCAGCATACACTCCCCCATTCTAAGCCCATAGAAACACTCGGCCTTAGCCTCCCAGAGGGCTACACACTTTGGGTTCCGTCTTGCTTTCCAGAGGTTTCCTGTCACTCAGTAAAATTCTCCTTTGCTTTGCTCACTCTCTGGTTTCTGCATACCTCATTCCTCTTAGCCAGTGGGACAAGAATCTGGAACCCACCAAACTGTGGGAGTGAAAAGAGCTGTAACACCCTCTCCCACTCGCTGAACTACGGGAGCGGAAAAGCCTCTGGATGCCATTTCCTTCCGCTCTCCGAACTACAGGAAGAAAAAAGCCGTGACAGTAGCTGGGGATGGCGACACTGTCCTGGGAAAGGGGGTCTTGGCTGGGCACAAGCAGTGTTCACTATTAACTTGGAACTCACCTGGCATGTGGGCAGCACTCAAGAAATAATAGATTTTGGCGGCCGGGCGCGGTGGCTCAAGCCTGTAATCCCAGCACTTTGGGAGGCCTAGACGGGCGGATCACGAGGTCAGGAGATCGAGACCATTCTGGCTAACACGGTGAAACCTCGTCTCTACTAAAAAATGCAAAAAACTAGCCGGGCGAGGTGGCGGGAACCCGTAGGCCCAGCTACTCAGGAGGCTGAGGCAGGGCAATGGCGTGAACCGGGAAGGCGGAGCTTGCAGTGAGCCCAGATTGCACCACTGCACTCCAGCCTGGAGAATAG